>NC_140579.1:140274766-140754766 GCF_964204655.1 Triturus cristatus | reverse complement strand
CCCGGGTGCTGCCTTCCCCTGTCTCGGGATCCACGGACCTCATGGGGCTCTGACCCAGAAAACTCGGAGAGAAAGGACCATCGGGAAGGGGCTGAGAGGCAGGAGCGTACCCGGGCCCCTGGTGGCCCCGGCAGGCGGGCCCCGGGTCTGCCTTCCCCCATCTCGGGATCGCCGGACCTCACGGAGCTCTGACCCAGCAAACTCGGAGAAAAAGGACCATCGGGAAGGGGTGCTGAGAGGCAGGTGTGCTTACCCGGGCCCCTGGGGGCCACTGGGAGCCCTGGCGGGTGGGCCCGGGGGCTGCCTGCCCCGTCTCGCGATAGCCGGACCACGCAGAGGTCTGACCCAGCAAACCGGGCGGAGATAGGACCATCGGGAAGGGGCTGAGAGGCAGGAGCGTACCCGGGCCCCTGAGGGCCCCGGCAGGCGGGCCCCGGGTCTGCCTTCCCCTGTCTCGGGATCGCCGGACCTCACGGAGCTCTGACCCAGCAAACTCGGAGAAAAAGGACCATCGGGAAGGGGGCTGAGAGGCAGGTGTGCGTACCCGGGCCCCTGGGGGCCCCGCTTCGGGCGGGCCCGGGTGCTGCCTTCCCCTGTCTCGGGATCCACTGACCTCACGGGGCTCTGACCCAGAAAACTCGGAGAGAAAGGACCATCGGGAAGGGGCTGAGAGGCAGGAGCGTACCCGGGCCCCTGGGGGCCCCGGCGGGCGGGCCCCGGGTCTGCCTTCCCCTGATTCAGAATCGCCAAACATCACTTTGGTCCGACTGACCCTCTCCCTAGTAATCCGGAGGAAAATTACCCCCCTTTCTTGTAATCCGTGCGCACGAGGTGACAGAGGGGACCCTAGGCGCGAATGTACCCGACCTCCTGGAGCCCTCGCTGGGATCCGGGAGGCAAATGGACCCTCATCGAGACTTCCAGGCAAGCTCGGCCATCTGGTCGCGCACAATGCTTTCCTATGGGGCGACCAGATGGCCGAGCTTGCCTGGAAGTCTCGAAGGGGGTCCCTTTGCCTCCCGGATCCCAGCGAGGGCTCCAGGAGGTCGGGTACATTCGTGCCTAGGGTCCCCTCTGTCTGAAGGGACGTGCGCGACCAGATGGCCGAAGGGGCTTGCGCGACCAGATGGCCGAAGGGGCTTGCGCGACCAGATGGCCGAAGGGACAGGCGCGACCAGATGGCCGAAGGGACAGGCGCGACCAGATGGCCGAGGGGAAAGGGAAGGGGAAGCCTCCCCGGGCCCTCCGGACCCCGCCCCGGGCACCATGCCGCGTGGCAGGACCCCGGACGGAGCCCGGGGCGGGGAGGCCACCCTCCCCCGGGCCCCCAGGGGCCAATGAACCGAGACGAGCCTGGGGAGGCTCCCCGGACACAACGGAACCCTGCCCCGGGCCTTTGGCAGTGCCGCAGGCCGGGGGAAGGGGCCCGGGGCCGGAGACCCCGACCCGGGGCCCGGCCGGGCCCCTGGACCCAGCCGGGGCTCCCGGGACCGCAGGCGCAGGGGAAGCCTCCCCGGGCCCTCCGGACCCAGTCCCGGGCACCCTGCCGCGCGGCAGGACCCGGGACGGAGCCCGGGGCGGGGAGGCCGCCCTCCCCGGGGCCCCCAGGGGCCAATGAACCCAGACAGGCCTGGGGAGGCTCCCCGGACACAACGGAACCCCGTCCCAGGCCTTTGGCAGTGCCGCAGGCCGGGGGACGGAGCCCGGGGCCGGAGACCCCGACCCGGGGCCCGGCCGGGCCCCTGGACCCAGCCGGGGCTCACGGGACCGCAGGCGCAGGGGAAGCCTCCCCGGGCCCTCCGGACCCCGTCCCGGGCACCCTGCCGCGCGGCAGGACCCGGGACGGAGCCCGGGGCGGGGAGGCCGCCCTCCCCGGGGCCCCCCAGGAGCCAATGAACCCAGACAGGCCTGGGGAGGCTCCCCGGACACAACGGAACCCCGTCCCGGGCCTTTGGCAGTGCCGCAGGCCGGGGGACGGGGTCCGGGGCCGGAGACCCAGACCCGGGGCCCGGCCAGGCCCCTGGACCCAGCCGGGGCTCCCGGGACCGCAGGCGCAGGGGAAGCCTCCCCGGGCCCTCCGGACCCCGTCCCGGGCACCCTGCCGCGCGGCAGGACCCGGGACGGAGCCCGGGGCGGGGAGGCCGCCCTCCCCGGGGCCCCCAGGGGCCAATGAACCCAGACAGGCCTGGGGAGGCTCCCCGGACACAACGGAACCCCGTCCCGGGCCTTTGGCAGTGCCGCAGGCCGGGGGACGGGGCCCGGGGCCGGAGACCCTGACCCGGGGCCCGGCCAGGCCCCTGGACCCAGCCGGGGCTCCCGGGACCGCAGGCGAAGCCTCCCCGGGCCCTTCGGACCCCGTCCCGGGCACCCCGCCGCGCGGCAGGACCCGGGACGGAGCCCGGGGCGGGGAGGCCGGCCTCCCCGGGGCCCCCAGGGGCCAATGAACCCAGACAGGCCTGGGGAGGCTCCCCGGACACAACGGAACCCCGTCCCGGGCCTTTGGCAGTGCCGCAGGCCGGGGGACGGGGCCGGAGACCCCGACCCGGGGCCCGGCCGGGCCCCTGGACCCAGCCGGGGCTCCCGGGACCGCAGGGGAAGCCTCCCCGGGCCCTCCGGACCCCGTCCCGGGCACCCTGCCGTGCGGCAGGACCCGGGACGGAGCCCGGGGCGGGGAGGCCGCCCTCCCCGGGGCCCCCCAGGGGCTAATGAACCCAGACAGGCCTGGGGAGGCTCCCCGGACACAACGGAACCCCGTCCCGGGCCTTTGGCAGTGCCGCAGGCCGGGGGACGGGGTCCGGGGCCGGAGACCCAGACCCGGGGCTCCCGGGACCGCAGGCGCAGGGGAAGCCTCCCCGGGCCCTCCGGACCCCGTCCCGGGCACCCTGCCGCGCGGCAGGACCCGGGACGGAGCCCGGGGCGGGGAGGCCGCCCTCCCCGGGGCCCCCAGGGGCCAATGAACCCAGACAGGCCTGGGGAGGCTCCCCGGACACAACGGAACCCCGTCCCAGGCCTTTGGCAGTGCCGCAGGCCGGGGGACGGGGCCCGGGGCCGGAGACCCCGACCCGGCCGGGCCCCTGGACCCAGCCGGGGCTCCCAGGCCCGCAGGCGCAGGGGAAGCCTTCCCGGGCCCTCCGGGGCCCACCCCTGAGGCGCGGCAGGACCCGGGACGGAGCCCGGGGTGGGGAGGCCGCCCTCCCCGGGGCCCCCAGGGGCCAATGAACCCAGACAGGCCTGGGGAGGCTCCCCGGACACAACGGAACCCCGTCCCAGGCCTTTGGCAGTGCTGCAGGCCGGGGTACGGGGCCCAGGGCCCGGCTGGGCCCCTGGAGCCAGCCGGGGCTCCCAGGCCCGCAGGCGCAGGGGAAGCCTCCCGGGACCATACGGACCCCTTGTCCCGGGCACCCTGCCACGCGGCAGTCCCCGGGACAGGACCGGGGCAGCATCCGGGCCCATCCAGCTGCCGGCTGAGGACCGAGAGGGGTCCCAGAGTACCCTGTCCCTAGTAATCCGGAGGAAGGCTACATAGCGGTAGGGCTCCTGCCTGAACCATGGGCTCGGTGGGCTCTCTGCTTCCCGGGGGCTGGGGGACAGCGGCTGGGACTCGGGCACGGGGAGGACCGACGGAGCTCTCGGGCCCGGGCGCCCCGGGGGTAGGACTGCCCGGGACCCGTGGAGCCCGTCCCTGGGCACTTTGCCACGCCGCGGGCCGGAGGAGTGAAGCCTGGGAGGATGTTGCCCGGGCGTTGCCCATCTGGTCCCCGGAAAAAGAACCGCCAGCCCTGGAGGGGTCTTCCGGCATAACCTGCCCATACTAATCCGGAGGAAGGCTACCCCCCTTTCTTGTAACCCACGCGCTCCGAGTGACGGAGGGGACCCTAGGCCCGGACGCGCCCGGCCTCCTGGAGCCCTGGCTGGGATCTGCGAGGCGAATGGACCCTCATCGGGACTTCCAGGCCGGCCCGGCCATCTGGTCGCCCCATTGTAAAGCATTGCGCGCGACCAGATGGCCGAGGGGAGAGGTGCAACAAGATGGACGGGACTGAAAGGACTCCCATCTGTCCAACCCCGAGCCTTCGCGCTAGGGTTCCTGCCTGCCCACGCAGGGCTCCGTGGCTGCAGGGCTCAGGGGCTGCAGGGCTCCAGGGCTCCGGTCCTGCAGGGCTCCAGGGCTCCGGGCTGAAGGGCTCCAGGGCTCCAGGGCTGCAGGGCTGCAGGGCTGAAGGGCTGCAGGCCTCGGTGGACGCCCGGGGGACCCATGGAGCCCGCCCTGGGCACTTTGCCTCGCCGCGGGCTGGAGGAGGGAGCACCGGACGCCCCGGGAAGTGTCGTCCGGGCTTGGCCCATCTGGTCCCCGCCTGAGAACCGCAATCCCCAGGAGGGGTGTACCGGCATACCCTGCCCCTACTAATCCGGAGGAAGGCTACCCACCTTTCTTGTAACCCTCCCGCTCCGAGTGACGGAGGGGACCCTAGGCGCGGACGCACCCGACCTCCTGGAGCCCTGGCTGGGATCCGCGAGGCGAATGGACCCTCATCGGGACTTCCAGGCCGGCCTGGCCATCTGGTCGCCCCATTGGAAAGCATTGCGCGCGACCAGATGGCCGAGGGGAGAGGTGCAACCAGATGGACGGGACTGACAGGACTCCCATCTGTCCAACCCCGAGCCTTCGCGCTAGGGTTCCCGCCTGCCCACGCAGGGCTCCGTGGCTGCAGGGCTCCGTGGCTGCAGGGCTCCAGGGCTCCAGGGCTCCAGGGCTCCGGGGCTCCAGGGCTCCAGGGCTCCAGGGCTCCGGGCTGAAGGGCTCCGGGCTGAAGGGCTCCAGGGCTGCAGGGCTTTGGGGCTGCAGGCCTCGGTGGACGCCCGGGGGACCCATGGAGCCCGCCCTGGGCACTTTGCCTCGCCGCGGGCTGGAGGAGGGAGCACCGGACGCCCCGGGGAAGTGTCGTCCGGGCTTGGCCCATCTGGTCCCCGCCTGAGAACCGCAATCCCCAGGAGGGGTGTACCGGCATACCCTGTCCCTACTAATCCGGAGGAAGGCTACCCACCTTTCTTGTAACCCTCGCGCTCCGAGTGACGGAGGGGACCCTAGGCGCGGACGCGCCCGACCTCCTGGAGCCCTGGCTGGGATCCGCGAGGCGAATGGACCCTCATCGGGACTTCCAGGCCGGCCCGGCCATCTGGTCGCCCCATTGGAAAGCATTGCGCGCGACCAGGTGGCCGAGGGAAAGGTGCGACCAGATGGCCGGGACCGAAAGGACTCCCAGCTGCCCACACCGAGCCATAGCGGTAGGGCTCCTGCCTGCCCTTGCAGGGCTCCGGGGCTCTGCACCAGGGTCCCTTGTCCCGGGCAGATGGACACTTGGCAGGCCGCAGGACGTGGGATCCCAGGCCCTGACCAAACATCAGGAGGCCCGGGGCCGGTCCCTGCTGCTCAACGCAGCCAGGCCGGGGAGATAGGGGAGCCTGTCCAAGCACGAGGGACCCCAGTCCCGGGCACACGGTCCCTCAGGTTGTGCGCTCGTTTTCAACAATTTTTTTTTCAAAATTCCGCGAAGAGGCATTCCGCAAATTCCGCCCAGCCCTAATGTAGGCCTCAATATTTCTTCGGCACGAGGAAACAGTAGGAGTAACAACCCATTCCTATTTCCAAGTCCAGCTCCCTCCCAATGGATCCTTTGCACAGTAGAGCTCGCGCCTCTTGCAGTAAATGGATAGGTGGTCCTCAGAGCCGCTCTGTGTGAAGGAAAGTAACAGAAGGACATAGCTGGACGATCTGGAGAGCCCATCTATTGGATTGCACCTTGGTAGACAATAGCTGATCCTGCCTCCCACAAGATAGATGCGCGCCGCCATCTGTTTTAGAGCGTTTTGACATGGTTTGCATCCTGTAGTTCTAAGGTGGGCACATTGTTACCTTGCACACTGGTATTCAAATTGACAAAAAAGGGAGCAGAGCTCTGGATCAGTGGTCAAAGAAGTTGAAAGCAAGACGCCAGAGTGCCAGTGGCACTTAAACATCTGCTCAATCAACCTCTTTAGTGAACAAGTAGAGAAGATTTAACATCATTTCGATAACAAGCCTGCTACAAGTCATACATGCACCCCTTCCCATAGAATCCTGCAACAGTCAGCCTTCAAAGCCCTATCTCTCCCAGATCTCACTGACATACTGAACTTCCTCTAAGCCACTTAAGACGATGGGGTCTTACCATTGTCCTTCATCAGAGCTCTCTCTGGGGATGCTCTCTTGGCTAAGTTAACATTGTCAGTGCCTCCTTCATTCAAGGCATCTTCCCAGAAGCCACTGCACACCCGTGGTTGTTCTAATGGGGTGGAGGTGCTCTAAGGCAGTTCGCAAATATTATAGGGTGATCTTAGGGGAAGCAGATTCTATATTCTGTGATGCAGATGAGTATTCAGAATATGCAGCTACTAATTATTGCAAGACCCTGTTCGTAGGGTTATGGCCGTCAGCCAGCTTTGATTGTGTTGCCGCTTGTCACCCGATCCGGTGAAGCAGCGATCCGGTGAAGCAGCTGGTGAAGTCTTCCACACGCGGGTGACTTCACCAGCTGCTTCACCATATGAGTGAATAAGCAAGGTGCAGCATTACTAGTTTTTCATAGCACTCCAGGGTTACATGTTGTTGTTCATACAGCTCAGCAGAAGACAATCAGCGCACATGGCGGCTCGGACAAGGCAAGGACTCACATTTCTCCATTTATGTAGTCCAGGCGCTTGGAGACAGTGGCCTTAGCTTCTTCCAGGTCCTGCTTCACCAGCACCGGCCCGATTAGTTTGAACACGGTGTTGGACATATCCAGCAAGTCTAGCTCCTGTGGGAAAGAGACAGGGGAGAGTCACGGCCATGGTTACCCAGAACATACTCCACCCCAATCACCAGAAAGCAAACTGCAAAACACCATTAACCAGAAAGGGGGTGGGGAGTTCATAATCCATTCCCACTTCTCCACCAACCCGAGTGGGATACTCCGCTATGCATTCTGCGGAACCTCACAATCACACCGAGATACTTCACAAAAGGGGTTCTTCCACACCCCACAAAACAGGCCTCTTCCATAACACCAGCAGCACCCACCCCAATGTTTAGACAAAAGAAAGCAGCAATGAGGCACTTAGCCAGGACCAAAGTAAAGGCCTGGCTTCCTTGAATCTCTAAAAAAATAACATCAGAATATGCTGTCGCCTCTCACCTCCTTGACAATGTTGTTCTCGGTCACTTGAGCTTCTAGTTTCTGCCTGGCTGACATACACTTATTGAGATCTAGGGAGAAAAGAGAAGAAAAGCATTAGACATGCATAACAAGACAGATAGGATCAGAGCAGGCCAGGAGATCACAAGTGAGAGAGACACAGACGGATTCACAGATCAATTGAGGGCAGGTGAAGACAGAAGGGAGTACGAAAAGGAGACTGATCTCAGCCATGAGGGGAGGAAGACACTAGGGAGAAAGACATACAAGGAGAGCACAGAGGTGGACGGCAGGGGAAAAAAGAAGACACACAAAAGGAGACAGATCTCAGGAGTGATCTAAACCCTCCAGGGACACCAAGTATTGCAGAACCAGGCCAGCGACGGTGCTTCCATCAGGGCATGGGGGCGTTGCCTCACTTATAATACAGACCCCACCAACCCCCCTAATATTGTGAGCAAAGTAAATGTAATTAAAGTGTACTGTTTACAATCTGCCTGCAATAGTCGGCCTTTGCTGGAGGCTGATTGCATAAAAGAGACTGAGGTGGGGTTTGCTTAACATTTGATTTGGCAGACTGACCCTCGTTAGAGGCACCTGGGACCTAGCTGCCTTTCTCCTTCCAGCCGGACATGCGTACTAGGTCTCCAGAGTCTCAGCAACACAGCACACATTCGTGAGACTGGTGTTGACTCAGAGCCACAGTCCCTAGTCTCAGAATGAGCGGGGAGGTCCCCTGCCCCAGCCAATCCAGGCGCTGCTGCAACAGCAGGAGCAGCATCCGGATTGTTTTAGAGGCCGTGGTTTTACAGGCATGGCCTCTGCTCTGGTGCTGTGGACTGTGTGTGTGGGGAAGTGACTGAGGCGTTTCCCTCCGCTTTTCCTGTGGCACCGAGACAGTCACAAGCATCGTGGCTGGTTGCTAGTTTTTGTATGGACCTGCGGCACACATTTGTTTTGAAATGAGCTTCCATCCACAGTCAGTAAGTTCAAATTGCAGCCATCAGAGAACTTTGTTATTTCATTCTTGGCCCTCATTGCTCTTGCAAAAGTTCACTATTAAAAGAATCCTTCTCCTCCTCCCTCCACACACGCCCCCACCCGAGGTTTCCTTCCTGCAGGGCCTGACAGACAGTGACAGGGAGAAAGCGAGTCAGAATGAAGTCTGTGTACATATTTGCATTGTTCTTTTTCAGTGGCCGCTGTTGTACAAGACCACATGGACCATTTGATGTGGAGTTTCTGGTACGTTACAAGAATTATCTGTCACCACTCCAAAGACCAACCAAAGCGGCCTATCCCGGCTACACCCTCGCCGCTTCTTTTTCTTTCATCTTCCTTTACTCATCTTTTCCAGTTCTCTCTCCCAGGCGCTGAGCTAACGGGTCCTTTGAGATCCTGGTAATTGGGACATGAACGACATCTGTTTGCGTTATGCTTCTGCGTTCATTTTTAGATGCCTCCCCACCGCCCAGCTGGCAGGTCGCGGTAATCCCAATTTCTCCTTTTGAGCTGGAAGAGTTGTAATGCCGAGTTAGCAGCACAGATCCTGTTCAGGAAGATTTCTCAAGTGAAAGAACTCCAATGGCTCTGTGCAAGTGCCGCTCCATCCATCCGTTCCCCTTAGAGGTGGGCAGGTAGTCGGCTAGAGCCCTTCACTGTTCTTACAGCCTCCCTGCTTCTAGCCTGTATTTCATGCTATGCTATGCATGTTTGTAAAGCGCCCTCATCCCTTTATATGGCAACAAATGACTTTCTTACTCTGGCTGACATTTTATACAGTTGAGGGATTCCCATACACAAGTTGTGTATGGTGGCTTGGTTTGATTTTGGATGTGAAAGTTTTGCGAAGTCTCTCATTGTTAGGAATCTTGTTTCTCTACTATCCGGGCAAAATTACTCAAGAAAATAGGAGACATCAAGGGTGAAGGGTTGGGGTGCCGGGGTTTATTGCCAAAGATCACAAACAGCTTTCCCCAAGGACTAGACTGGCCATTTATGATTTATTATGAGAGGCAGGGCAAGCGATTACTGTGTCATGATATGTACAAGTGAAAGAATGAGGTGAAATCATGTGTGAAGATTTCACAAGTAGGCAGCAGTGCCTTGCACTTGGCAAATAAATAAACAAGCATTGGCATAGCCAATAGGTCTCGCTTTTGGGACCTTATAAGTATTTAGTTATGCAGCACAATATCCTTGGTACAACATCATCAACTGTTGCATGGCTAAACACTTATAAGATCCCAAAGGCGAGTCCTATAGGCTATGCCAATGCTGGTTATTCCTGGGGGCCGGTTTTGCAGCAATGCTGCATAATCGGCCCCCTGTAACAAAAGCAGCAGCAGTGTCTGCCGCGTTAAGACCCTACCCTGGAGCTGCAATACCGCCTTGTTGCCAACAAGAGGAGACGTGATGCACTGCAGAGGGGCAGAAAGACTAACTGAGGTCCGTATACACCGACACCCTGCGCAAGTTGCCAGCAATGCACAGTGGTTTCACCATGCATTTTCAATAAACATTTGACAGCAACTGACCAGCCGAGGAGGTTTGTAAGACAACAGTTGCATATTGATGTACAGAGATGTCCACCTTTCAGAAGAGACAGATTTCTGTCATGATAACAGAGCACTAGCAACAAAAGTGAAGCCAAATAGTTATGTTATGTTATGTTACTGTTTGTTTTGTAGAGCGCTCAGCTGCTCCAAAGAGCGTCCCGGCGCTAAAGATCATCACACCAAATACCAGCAGCAAACAAACAGCAAACAAATAGGATAGCCGATATCACTGTATCGGACCCATTCAAAAACAGACAAAGGGCGTGACAGTACTGTGTGCATCATTAACATGCATTAGACGCTTTGATCGGAGGTACTGAGATGGGACTCGTCGTCGGACCATAAAGGCAAACATGCCGCTGTAAATGGATTAACAGCCACTCATCTGCTTTTTCAAAACCCGTCTGCCCTTATGTGTTCGTTAAACTATTAGTTGCAGGAAGGCAGTGCGCTAAAACTGTGTAGCGGGTTTGTGTTGCTGCTCCAAGTTCAAGAATAGTGCGTTTGTGTGAGTGTGGGAGTAAGACAATCAGTGTGAAGGGTTGCAGGCCGAGCTGGCCATTTTCGGGAGGTCAGCACAAAGCCACAAAGAGTCCATCTGCCGCACTCACCACAATTTTAGATTTTGATTGAGTGCGGGAGGGGCTTGTATGAGCAACTAACAAAGGTCTCTTTATCCCAAATATATTAATAGTAAACCCAAAAGGCTAATTTGTGTCCAGGAAAAAAAATCCTAATTCACACAAAAAATCTTCGGCCTGCTAATTTTTATGTCTTGTTATGCAGCAATAAATACATTTTGCAGCCTCTGGCAAGGCATGGGTGACTAATGTTCCGGGCCACTGGAATTATGAGATGGTGCAGCTGCTGCGATTTTCATAACATTATAGCTACACTTGCCACATAATCCATTATCTGCCGCATAATCTGCAGATTTTAAACAGAATTTTTTTTTGTTTCTGGCTCAAATGGTTCAAAAGTTACTAAAAACACAGCATCATATGTTGCAGCGCAGTGAAAGGCCCCAGGAAAAGGTCACCTTTCTGTTGCTTCTTTCTATGTTTTGGTGCTGAACTGGCACTGATGAGGTGCAATCTGTGCCCAGGCAGTGTTAAAAGGTGTGAAAACTGCAAAATAATGAAGTGATTCTATCAAAAAATGTGCTGCGTTATGCCACATAAGTTAGCTTTTCTCACCACATAATTTAGTCAACCCTGTCACATAGTTTGGCTGTGTCCTGACGCATAATTCAAATGGCCCTGCTAATAGTGACATTGCTGCTTTGGTCGTACCTCCAACCACTGCTAATAAAACAGTCTCAGCTTTATGCTGGACTGTCCTTTGTGTACAAGCAGGCTCTATGGAATGCTGCTTTTAGCCTAGCCATTAGAAAGACTTACAATTCTGACAAACTACTGTGTGCCTACATTTGTAGTCTCTCTTATTGAGTTTATTTAACGTGAGGGATGGGGTCTGCTTACAATGGATAAGTGTGGATAAGTGTGACTGTGTGAGGGGGTCGAGGTTGGGGAGATGGTTGCTGATACACACTGTCCAAACGCAGCCGGGCATTAATTGCTGTTAACGGCTCTTTCCTCTGGTTCCGTGCCTTCAGCTTTGTTGATTCATACCAGTTTGTGTGAGAAATATCACTTGTTATTCGCTCGCAGCAGAGGGCACGGACGCGTCATAATTCGAGAACTGCAACAACGGAATACAGATATAATAGGTGAAGTGACAGGTAACTTAGCAGGCCCATGTAGTTATCAGCTGTAAACTGCTGGACACAAATGTTTTAATTATAGCATGTTTATTACATAATTCTAATTTTTAAAATCCATTTATTATTTAAGAGGTGTGAGGCAAGTTGTCAACTCCGTTTGACAGCGAGTGCTACATAACGGTTGCCAATAATGATACCATAGCGAAAAATGGTAACAAGCATTAAAAATGCAACAGGTCTCGTCTTTGTACAAGTTAGAGCATTTGTTTCTAGCAAATGGTATTTCTTTTTAGAAGTGTTTTCATTATTGTGTTAGCATTTTTCAATGTACATAATATGCATATTTAAGCATGTATTTAGAGGTTTCGTTATTTAGATATGCAGATATAGGTGTATATATGTGCATATATATGTTGGTCTATATATGTATATAGGTATATAATAGCATAGTGTGCATATATACAGATCTATACATGTATAAAAGCATATATTAGTGATATTGGAATGGATATATGTATATAAAGTGATATCTTTAATAAAGAAAATGGCTTTAACTTAATCAAAGGCGAGACCTATTGCATTTTCAATGCTTGTTTTATTCAAGCTGGTCACCACTGATCAGGTATGTGGAGGGAGGGAAAGCATGGACAGCAGGAAGAGGGTAGGAGTGACAAGGCACACACAGCAGGAGGGCACTCCGGTTGGAAAGGAAGAACGGACAACGGGAAGAGGGCAGGGTTGAAGGAGAGGGACTACAGAGACATGCACTCTATACCAGTGCATGTCCAAAAGAGGAAAGCGTGACGCGAGTACATAATGAAAGTGAGTTTAAACACTGAGAACACTGGCTATTGTTATATGCCAGAAACCGGTCCTAGGAAGCTTGTTTCCGGTCCAGGGAAGGCATGGCTTGGCAGTTCGGGCTGGACTGTTCCCATGAGGCACAGGGTCAGACTGATTTGCATATGGCCATGTCTGAACTGGTGTGGCAGAGTGGGCTAAAGAACGGTGATGGATCAAACCCAGATCTGTTGACTGGGTGCGAGTGTTTGATTGGTTCTGATGCTCCGTCCATCACCACCCCCTTTTGTACCGCTTTGTTCGCCATAAGTTGGCAGGGTATGCTCAGACGTGAGTCCCTTGCTCACTTTGCCACTGGATTCAAGCAAGCCTGGCTGAAGACGGCTGAAATGCCAGAAACGGTCCTAGGAAGCTTGTTTCCTGTCCAGGGAAGGCATGGCTTGGCAGTTCGGGCTGGACTCTTCCCATGAGGCACAGGGTCAGACTGATTTGCATATGGCCATGTCTAAACTGGGGTGGCAGAGTGGGCTAAAGAACGGTGATGGATCAAACCCAGATCTGTTGACTGGGTGTGAGTGTTTGATTGGTTCTGATGCTCCGTCCATCACCACCCCCTTTTGTACCACCGCCCCTCCTTGGCTCTAGATTAATAACGCGCGTGATTCGCGTCCGCTGGTATGGCCCTTGCAGTGATTGTAGAAGGATGAAATCCGAGTTCGGCTCTGAGGGAGGAGTCGACCCAAGAGCACCTCTGCAGCAGGCATTCCGGACTACCGAGCTATCTTCCAGCTTCTCGGGTTGCCAGTATGACTCCCGTAAGACCATGGGCTGTGCTTCTAAAAACCAGGGCTCGGGGCTGCAAGTCACGGCTTCGAGGCGCGTTGCCTTGTATGAAACCGATCCGCAGCTTTGCCAATAACAATTTTGTTTTCAGCTGAATCGGTCCCCGTTATTGCCTTTGGTATACACAGTGTGCTGCACATTTAACTGTTTTCCGGACAACCTTAAATGCAGGAATTCAGAATATGATTCTTTAAAATATGTGGAGCTACGGGACGGATGGAGCTGGTGTGCTTCTGAAAACGAAAAATATTAAAGGAAGGAATGTATTGAATGCAATAAAACGTACTGAAATGCATGAATTAGATAATAAAATCCCACCTTATGCGACTGAACTGCAATGTCTTGTTAAACACAATATGCCCCCCCCCCCCCTCCACAGTATCCAGGAGTAAAATCCAACCTCAGCCCCTGAATGTAGAAACATTCTGTGAGACCACAAGCCAGGACAGGTGAGGGATAGAGAAAATCAATTCTGCAGCCCTGTGGGAAATGACGCAATCACGCATGCAGTACCAGAAGTGCACATATTGGTGTAAAGGCCAAGCGCTATTATTGTAAGCACAGTATAAGAAGCAAACATGCAAGAAAACAAAGGTCCGCATAAACACCAGCAGTGCTGCTGCGATAATATTTCCTGTGACCTCGTGCCCTCCTCTCTTCAGCCCCGTCACCATGCCAGAGTGCTACCCGTCAGCATACTCATCACTCAGCTGCCTCTTTAACCATCCCAAATGCCTTTGACACACAGTGATGGCCACGCCCACATTTGCTAGACCACAAACGTGTTGAAATCCCAGCTTCACAACCCACGCACCCAAGGCTCCTTCCTCAAAACAAGCATTTGCAATGCAATAGGTCTCGTATTTATGCGAGTTTAAGCTATTGGCATTGTAAATGACAATGCTTTTTATTTATGTTTCAAAAACAAAAACATAAATAAAAGGCATTGTCATTTACAATGCCAATAGCTCAAACTTGCGTAAATGCTTGACCTGTTGCATTGCAAATGCTTGTTTTTTGGTAGGCATGGAGAGATTAAGGGATTTGCCCAGACTCACTGGATTTTGAGCCCATACCTAGACTCGAGCCTGGTTCCACAGCTCCAAATGCGGCAACTCTGGCCGTTAGGCCACATCCTGTCCCCCACTGGTAAGAGTGAGGCTAGCATTCCTAGCACCCAGTGTGTAAAGATGCATATGGAAGGCCTGGATTACAAAAAAAAATGTTGTGAAGGAAAGTCAAGAAAAGGTATGGAGTTCAAGTTATATGTTATGATTAAGAAATGGGTAAGAAGATACATGGGCATAAGAGCTGTGTGATACGGAAGTTTATAGTGATCTTTAACATTACTAAGAGGAGCCAGAATGTTTATAGTCTGTGCCTAATGTAGTTGCCCTTCTTTCTTTCAGAGTCTTAATTTTATGCCTACATTGCAGCTGCATTGTGCGATCTCCCTTTTTAAAAAGTCTTGTAAAATGTAGAAGAGGTTGTTCAAGCATGAGAGACAAAGTGGAATAGATATCCCCCAATAGGATGCTATCATCCCACAGGCAGTGGCGGCTGATGATTTTTCACAGTGGTAAAGCGTGGGGTAAAACCGCTTGCTGTCACATAGTGGATAACTCATGTGGAGTGGGGCAGATCAAAGCATGCAGAGCTCATTATCTGTAACCAGAGTCGCAACTAGAGCCAAATTTCGGGGTGCTAAGAAAAAATTTCGGGGGCGGCTGAATCTTTTAAGCCATAGGCAAAGTGGAACTGCAGGGGCTCTTAGAAGGGGTGAAACAACAGCGAGGTCTCATTAACATACAAATGGTCTTTTAAAGACCTGTGAAATGCTTGAGCGCGGCTGTGTGCGTGCCCTGGACGACGGGGGGGGGGGGGGGGGGGGGGGCGCGGAGGGGTGCTGAAGCCCTTTGAGTCCAATGGGTGTTGCGCGCCTGTCTGTAACTGAGATTTACGAACACTTCAAAGTGGTTCTCGCTAGGGTCTTAACTCTTAGGCAAGCACACCGGTGAAATACATTTAACACCACTGCCCTGGTTCCTCCTTCGGGGCTCGGGACAGCGGATAACCTGAAAACGTAATGTTGGCTCTGATGAGAAGGCAGCCCACTAACCCAGGCTTGGGACCCCACCACCCCTCCCCCTCAACTGCATGAGCTGTGCAAAAACCGGGAGTTTCTTTTAATGTTGTAAGCAGACTGGTGTGCATCCAAGCTCCTTCCCACATCCAACTTTAAGGATTAAGTCATTTATACACATGTAGCTGTCTGATTTAATGCATGATACCTACGCCAAAGTGCCACTAAATATTTTCTGTGATTTTTCATATTTTTGCTTCTTTTTACATTTTGCCATGATCTGCTCATACCCTAACATTCCCATTACAGAATCTTACTCTATTGGCATGTATAATATGCAATAAATCTTAAACCCAAATGTAAGTGTATACACACATTCTATTACTGGGTCCTGTGTATTTTTCCTGTACAAAGAGAGTGAAATGTGTTTGCGGTGGGCTGTAGGGTGACTTGTAGCTTTTTGTTCCATTTACTCACCTCACCACCTGTCTCATGGGTGTACTCCTGGCATAGCAAGATAGCGCAGGAGGTTCAGTACTTGGTGCTGACTTCTGGTGCAGTCTATACCATGATTTTGAATACCGACAGGTCAGCTCAGACGTTCATCCTTCTAAGGCGGACAGAGTGAGTACTGTCACGTTGGGTAATAATAACTCCTCTTCTTTAGAAATAACTAGTTCATCCGGGGGATGGGAGCCCACGGCAGGTCCAATAAGCAGCGGACTCGGCGGCTCTTGATCTCAGCGTTGCACATATGCATTACTCATAGGGAATGGGGTAATGCCCTGCACAGTCCGGAGAGCCGGCCCTCTGTCTCCAAGTGCTGCGCGCGCTGCTCTCCGGTGACGACATCAAGCCCTCCTCAACCCAAACCTAATTACGAACAAGAGCTCCGATGCTTTATTCAGCCATGAATTCTAATAGGACAGAGAGCGACTGGCAGGGGCTGGTCAATGAGATGAGAGACTTTAACAGTGCAGAGGGGGGCGTGTTGGGGGTATATGTGTAGGCGTGATGCGTTTTTAAAATGATGTGGCTGCATTTTACGTAACCCGAAAACAGGACTATGGGAAAAAAAAAGATAGCAAGGCAGGGAGTGGCACAGTGGTGCGGGCCGCAGTTGTAAAAGGCAGGGAGAGGGTGACATTGAGAAAGGGAAAGATAGGGATCAAAGGAAACAAGCAAGAAGGGGGTGGCAAATGGTGTGCACTTTGATGTCCTCAGTGGCCGCGCGGCTCACTGAGGACATCAAAGCAAGTGATCAGGCAGTGCTTTTCAGGCTGCCAAATGGTGCGCGTGCCCGGGGCACATGCACTGTATTTGGAGGCCTGAAAAGCCACTGTTTGCACTTCCAAAACTCGCTTACTATAAGTCTCGCCAGAACAGCGCTAAAGCGCTGTCTCAGACGAGACCTAAATAGCGTAGATGTCATTTTTACAACACCGAAATCGATCAGCCACAGCAGCAGATGCAGGATGGGGACAGGCAAAATATGTCCACGCTCCCCCTTATTGTTTTAAAACGATTTTATCTTCGGTTTGAAAAACATTCATTTCTTGTTCAACTGGGTCAGTGAAAAGGCAAAGATGACATACAATAAACAGAACGATAATCAGACCGGCACATTACTTTAGCCACGTGTCTTGGAAACTGTTTGTTTAATAAAGCTGTTCCAAATATCAGTTTTGCTTCCGAGACTGGAAAACGGCTTATAATAATATTTTTATGTGGCACTTCGAACAGTACTTTTACTGGTTGGTTCCAAGTGCTATAAAAAATGGTGTGTTTCTAAAATGTAAATGAATGGCACTCGGTTTGCCGCACTCGAAAGGATGAAAGCGCGAGTTGGCTTTACTCGTGACCTGCTCGTTTAACGCCTGTAGACCTCTTGCATGTGATAGGGCCTGGAGTTAAGATCTGTTCCCAACTCTCCTGTCGACAGTTTCACTGGCCTTATAAACATGGTGGCTGGATACTGGGTGTAGGGGGTGGGAATGGCGAAGTTCCGATGCGTGACTTGTGTAAACTAGTGTAAAGCAGACAACTTCATGTAGGATGTATGCGCAAGGGTAAACCAGAGTATGGAATGGTGCAAAGATTTTCAGCGTTCCAAGCAAAACAGGATTTTGTTTTGGCGTGCTCCCTCTGCTGAAAAAATAAGGCTATTTTCAGACCTTTGTTGTTTTTGGCGCAACGCAGTGGCTGTCTTACCTAGGCTTATCCTTGAAAGGATGAAAGCGTGAGTTGGCTTCCTTGTGGCCTGCCGATCACGGTAGTTGCGAGCACGGAGCTTTTTGTCCACATTAAAGCCTCAGCTGGGAGAGAGGTAGGACAAACTGTTGGACCCTTCTGCATCAAGAGGACATCTGCTCACTGCAGCAGGCTGCCCCTCCCCCCGTCCCCCAACAGTTTCTAGGAAAGCGGCATGGAGGCTCATAGTCCGCTGTTGTCTACCGGAAGTGTCTAGTCTAAATCTCCCAGGCAGTCTCAGCAGAGAGGTCACAAGTTGAATGTGTATTAAGTCAGAAGTACGTTCCATCACTACCAACTCCTTAACACACATCCTGAGTTTTGCCCCATAAGGATAGCACGGCTAGCTCGCTGTTTCACTGCCGCTGTCCATATTTAAATGGCCTTTAGGACACACCCACACCGCGCCATAATACGTCTATAAGGCTGCTGACTCCCACTGAACACGTAATCACGCAACACCTGTGCTAGTCAGCCTCACTGGCTACCTATACATCAGCGAATCAGGTCACCACAAATGTGCAGCCAGCGCGTTGAATCCCATTCCATACACCGCAAGCACTAAACCCCCACCCATCCATAACGCAGGTGCTTAAAGTGTGCGCTCCGTATATTTTCTAACACAAAGGCACAATGCACAGTTAAAGTCCGCACAAAAACCCAAGAAGCACCAGCAACTGCGCTGGCCTTCTCGTCGTTTGCATTATTGCTGTGTGTTGCAAATGGCGCATACGTACGGGATGTAGCATGATAGTGTAACTTCGAAAGTTTCACGTAACAAGCTTTTACCAAAATTCCCAACATTATACAGGGTATCCTGGCGCAATTTAAATGTGGCCCACACATACTAAATAAGTGGCAGCAGTTCACCTTCCCGAGATGGAACCTTCTGGAATGGTAAGGGAGGTGAAGAAGCGGAGTTGAGCTACTAGCCATGAGAATCACTGATAGCTGCAACAGCTGGAGGGCCGCTGTCACACTTCCTTAGGAGCCGGAAGTGTCTAGTCTAAACCTTCCAGGCAGTGTCAGCAGAGAGGCCACAAGTTGAATGTGCATAAAGTCAGAAAATACAATGTGACTTAACTGTGCACCGGATAGAGGTGAAAACGAAGAGTGCTTCGACCCAAACAATAATTCCAATGGTGTCATTTCACTTTGCCCGCGTTCCTTTCTCTTTTGTAAGTTTATAAAGGTATTAGACTATGAGGCAGCAGGATGGGCATTGGCATTTCGCATCCCGGAGACAGAGGAGTGGGTGCATGAGACAGGAGACACGTCTGAGGCTACTTTTAGCACCGGAAGTGAGCAGCGCCGGCTCCTACTCTGCTGATTCAACTCCCATCCACCACTTCAATACTTCCGGCTGCGGAAGACTGAGTTTCAATATTTACTTCTACACTGAAATTCACCATTGAGGCCAAGTCTTTTGTGATCCTCTGTCCCACCTTCTTTCAGCTGTCATAACTTCAGGTAAAATGTCCTCCTACTGATATTTAAAATCGGAGTGTGGGAGGAAAAGGGCAACAAAAGGAAAATCTTCCCATTCGGACGCAGGTTTGTAGAGGGCACCAGGTACACTTTTGATACTGATAAACAGCTCGTGAAGGGAGTTGTTGTTTGAAAGGTGTCGGGAGCATTTAAGGAGAGCATAGATCTATATTAAAATAAGAAAAAGGCAGCGGCAGTCTCCTTGTGAGGCCTAATATCACGTGAGGCACTTAGGATGAAAGAGGGCTCTTTCACTGGCGGAGCCCGAGACCCTCACATGATGAACTGCGCAGAGAACATGTCAGGAGGGTGTGGGTGAGATCTGAGATGAAGACAGCCACCAGAGGTGAGCCACGGAGTCAACATCCCGCGGAGCGAGAGAGGTTCTTGTGACGCCTTAAAAGTGAATACTCCCCGTGCGAGGGGGGGGGGGGCAGGTAACAGAGATGGTTGTTCTCTCTGGTTACTGACTCTTCAGAATGTTTTTGTATTTATCACAAATATTTGCATCTTTCCCAGCCCTGAAGAGTTGTGGGATTAATTCCCCGACGAAACACCTGTTGGCTGGTTGCATTTCCAAAAGGATTAGAGAACATCTAGCACCACTGAAGACTTTAGTTTTTCTTGTTCTCGCTACCACAGTATCTATGTATTGTATTGTATATGTGTGCACAGGATCATTTTGTACTGTTTCTGTTGTAGGGTTATGTCCTACACACATTAAGGGATTATAGGGGTCTCCCCTTCCTGTTTAGCACCATATTTACTCATCCAGCCACACACTTTAGACGTATACTTGCTGAGCGCCACCACTTCCTACATACTTAATACCCTTTTCGTAATTTTGTTCATTCATTGTCTTAGGAAGGGCAGCCGCAGCGTTTTACTTCACAGAATTCCTGCTTTAACATGGATAGAGATAGAGAAGATAGTGAACTTTTTGGTAATTTGGCCATTAACACTAACACCCCTTCCACCAGTGGAAAACCTATACGCAATGAGGGTCTCAGAGAAAAATTTCTTAAACTTGAAAGGCTCAAGAAAATGGAGAATGCCAGATGGTGGGATGCAGCAACCCTTAAACAATATCTAAGACTCAACAGAGTTCCAAGAGGCTTATGCTCACAGATCTTTCCGACGTATGACGATCTGGATGAAGATCTCTTAGCTAAATGGGAAGAGGCACTTAATACAAAATCTAACACACTCATGCAAATTTTGATAGAAAGCGCAGAAAGGAAAGTGGGAAAGTCACAAGTTGAAATTGATGCCCTAGAAACAGAGATTAGGAATCTCAGTCTCAAAGAGGCCACTGAAAAGAATTACTCCATTCTTAAAGAAATACTGTTGACCCACCGGAATGAGATCAAAGATAGGAAAGCTAGGCAACTGAAACGTGATGAGATTGACTACAAGGTAGGCAGGGTCTTTACCTATGCCCGCAAATATGACTCACTTGTACTTACAAATTTACAACATGATAAATCAGCTAGAATTGACACAATATCTGTCTCCTCCAGCTCCACTTCACTCAGTGACCCGGTTTCTAGCGATAGCGAAATAGAAACAAACTCCAGTGTCAGACGCACAGAGTCGTCTTTTTTACGGAAGGTCAGGACCATCCGGAGAGGGAACAGAATACAAGGTGCACGTACAACGCTAGACACAAAACCCGCAGAGGCATTAGAGGCAAGCAAAGGAGATTACAGAAAAAAACTACGTTCAGGCAACAAATGGAATTAGTTGACGAGACTGGTATGAATGTACAAGTGGTCAATCTCTCCTCTACAGTCCTCACACAAGATATGATCTCTCTTTTGAGTAAGGGTTTGAGTTTTAATCCACACGAATCGGGGGGATATCTGCAGACTTAAGATAGACCTGTTTAAATTTATCAGAAGTCTCAAATTGAAAAAATGTTTTTGCTTGCAACCCTACTGCGAATAAAAAGTTTACCAACATTCCCTGTGGTGATGTTTTTGGTATTCCAACTCCACAGGATATACAGGCAACCAAACTTCTTCTTTCCCTTACTGACATTGAAGAATCACCTTACACTATGGTGCAACTACTTGAAGAACTAGATATAGACACCAACATCACTCTTTCTAGTGGTCTCAAGAGTAAATCCAAATGGACCCCTACCCTTCCCTTCCAGGTGGCAATGTCATTGACACTTTTTATAAACGTGTTTTAGAAGATCTTAACACCCACAAGTCTAAAAAGAACATTACTAGTAACAAATATCATATCATGACAACCTCACACAAGGTGAACGGTTAGCTCTCAAGACACTTGCCAGCGACATACTCATTAGGGAAGCTGATAAGGGTGGGAATGTTGTAGTGATGAACCGCATGGATTACAACAATGAAATCATGTCTCAACCAAATGACGTTACATGCTACCAACCTATGACGTACAATCCTATGGGCTATAACAACCAAAGGCCTGCTTTACAACACATCAATTCAAATGTTAATTGATCAATGAGATTTCAAATCTTTTATGATTCCCTAGTGTATGTTTCTTATCACTCCTCATATGTTTGTGTTGTATTAATTTAAAAGTGTCAAACAAACCATCAAAGCACCAATTCTTCCCCAAACACAAACTTTGAAAGTGCAACTCTGCAGGACGGCAAGACTTGGTTCCTAACCAAGTTTAGTAATTGCAATACGGTTAATGTCATCTATAGGTTGTCCTGCCGTTGTGGTTTACATTATATTGGTTTGACATCAAGAAAGTGAAAGTGCGCATACAAGAGCATTTGAGCACCCTGAAGGCAAAAAATTAACCACTCAGCTGGTGCAACACTTTGTTGAGCAAAATCACAGACCCAGGGACTTGAGATGGACGGTCCTTGAGAGAGTGATGGGTGAATCGTTTAACATTGAATCCATCTTGGCAAGGAAAGAGGCCCAATGGATTTTTTCAGAGAAGGCAGATAGGATGGGTTTGAATGACTCGATTGAGTGGAATAAAATCAGTAAACGTTGAGATGGTTTTATTAAATGATATCAGTGAATCTGATTTATGAACGATCATATGTATATGTTACCATCTGAGTCTATACATTCCCAGTTGATTCCTTGTGGAGGTTTTGTGTGGTGAGACCAGGTATCGTCTATCCGGGGTCGCCCTCTGAGGATCACCGTAGTTCATCTGAGAGAAATCCTTGGGTGAAATTTCCTCCCAATGCATGAACATCGGATATTAGAGATTAAAAGTGGATGAATGGTTGCTCCATACACATTATAAAGACGCAATTTGATAAATTTGCATTGGGTCCGGTATGTGTCTCAGGTCCTCCCCCATTTTAAAATGGCCACCAGTTTTCAATTGCCGTTATAAACGGGCAGTACATCAATCCCACTGGCTAAGTAAGAATGATCACTGTGTAATATATAATTACCAGGCAGACATCTGTGTGATAGGTGAGAATAAGAGAGGTGACCAAACAGGGGGCTCTTGTTGGTATGTTTATAGGTAGTCGTCTTTTCGACTATAAACCTATTCTAAGATGGCAACCGTAGTGGGGAAGCAGATATACATTCGTGATTGGTTGGCGCGCTGGAAGTGGGCGTGGCCCGCCATGTTCTTTAAGCCATGTGAGGTGCGAGTTTAATGAGGAAGCTGCACATGCACCGGAGGGACGCGGCATGGGTGAGACGAGCGCGTTGTTGTAATGGTGTTTTGATAGATCACCTGGGTCTCGTGAGCAGCAGGAGAAATGCCTTGTGAGACGAAGGTTTAATCTGCGATCGGGCAGTTGACTGTGTGTGCAGCCGTGAGCGGTGGCATATTTATAGGTAGTCGTTTTTTGATTTTAAACCTACTCTAAAATGGCCACCGCAATGGATAAGCAGATATACACTTGTGATGGGTTGGCGCGCCGGAAGTGGGCGTGGCTCGCCACGTTCCTTAAACCAGGCGTGGTGCGAGTCTAACGAGGAAGCTACACATACGCCGGAGGGACGCGGCAGTGGTGAGAAGAGTGCTTGATGTATTAGTGTCTTGATACACCACCTGGGGTCCGTGAGTAGCAGGAGAAATGCTTTGTGAAACGGAGGTTTATTCTGTGATTGAGCAGTTGATTGTCGGTGTAGCCATGAGCCGAGGTCTTTGAGAAAAAGTAACATCAAGATATTGTTGGTAGGGCAAAATCGTATTACAAGACTATGCAGGTGCCATGCTTTTAGTAGCGATATACTCACATATGGAAATTCCCACATTATCTCGGGGGGGTGAGTACTGTGTGGGTTTTGACCAATTCCCGCAGTCGGGTACCTATAGTAGATGCACAATACGTGTGGTTTTTAGAACGTACTACCTGTTGGAGAAGGCATAGAAAAATGTAAGGAATCTTTTTCTATTTTTATACATATAGGGGATGAGTGATTTGGTAATCACCCCAGTGGCACGTGAATAGAAGATATGTGTTCCACTTTGAAGATGGTTGCGGGTATGAGGAGACTTCGCAACCCTCTGGTAATGAATAGAATTGAGAATTACTCCGCAGTTTAAAAGTGTTGAAGTGCACGTCCGTGTCCGGAGTTCTGGACAGTATTTTTTACACTGGCTTTCTGTGTCTTTTATTATACCATCAGAGATTGTAGGTGCACCATTTGTGAAGGTGATTTTGAACCCCTCAGCCCTGAAGAAGTTGCGTGAAGAGTCGGCAGCGAAACATGTTGGCACTGTAGAATTGGGTATGGTTTTATTAAAACCATTTTTACTGTGGGAGCTTACAGTATTTAATAAAGTTTCGACAAATTAGTAAGCACCACCGCTTTTTAAATAGTGAGAATAAAATCTTTTATGTTCTCACTGGGGTTCATTGGACACATGTAAATTCACATGGCACCATTATTATTATATATTTTTTTCACCATCTTTATACACTGAAATTATATATTAGTATATTATAATTTCTTTGTTTTTCACATGGAATAAGAGCAACCGATGATGATAAGTGGGTATACTGGTGAGTACCAACCAGCAAAACGCTCCTTGGTGTTACTACCGTGAGGTGCCCTTTTTCACCTTTTTTTCAAAGTTTGTGTTTGGGGAAGAATTGGTGCTTTGATGTTTTAAATGAACACAACACAAACATATAAGGAGTGATAAGAAACACACTAGGGAATCATAAAATATTTGAAATCTCATTGATCAATTAGCATTTGAATTGATGTGTTGTAAAGCAGGCCTTTGGTTGTTATAGTAGATTGAGTGGGGGGCGGCCGTGCTTTTTTTTCCCCCCTTTTGCTCCCTTTGTATTAGTGTACAATCCTATGGGACCTTTAACCACTCATCAATAAACATCTTTCAGAGTGGCACACCAAGGGTCTTCTTGATGATGATGAGTTCTCATATATGAAGGTATTCAGACCCACCTTACTATTCTGTATACACTCCCTAAAATTCACAAGCATCTACCCTTTCCTCCTGGTAGACCCATTGTGTCTGGGATTGGTGGGCCTACTGAGAAACTGGCTGAATATGTGGATCTTTTTTTAGGACCTTTAGTCCGTAATCTAGCATCATACATCCAGGATACAAAACACATTCTCAGCATTTTATCTGATGTACATTGGCAAACTGGTATGATCCTTGCCACCTTGGATGTGGTATCTTTATATACCAGCATTCAACTGGAACTAGGTCTACAAGCAGTCACCAAACTACTTAGCAATAGATCAGCCACTCACTTGTTACACAATGATATGCTGATAACCATGGTGCACCTCATTTTACACAACAATTTCTTTCTTTTCGACAAAAAGTGGTACAAACAAGTCAGAGGTGTGGCAATAGGGTCTAAATTTTCACCGTCGTTTGCAAATTTGTTAATCTTTTGGGGCCGTTACATTGACAACTGCCTTCTAATATGGTCAGGCACACAATCAGAATTGGTTCAATTCTGTACCCACTTAAACACCAATAGTTTTGGTATGCAATTCACTATGGAATTCAGTTCCACCAATATCACGTTTTTGGATGTTGAATTATACATCAAGGAGGATCGACTCAATAGTTGACTCTTTCGTAAGAGCACATCCTGCAATTCTTTATTACATGCAGATAGCCATCATCCTGCACATCAAGTCAAAACAATCCCTTATGGGGAATTTTTAAGGGCTAGAAGGAATTGTAATGAAGACTCAGAATTTGACACTTGCACCAAGGACATAAAACAAAGATTTGAAAAGAGTACTCTCCCCAAACGAGCTGAAAACAGGATTTTCCATGTCAATCGGAGTGATACTCTACTACCTAAGAGCAAACCAGCCATAGATTCACAGAGTGTCCGCATGATTGCTGACTTTAGTGACTTGAGCCACACCCTTAGGAAAAGTCTTAACAAACATTGGGGTATTTTGCAGACTGACAGTTCAGGTTTCATTACCAATCACCCCCAAATTACCTTTAGACGGGGCAACACATTACGCACCAGATTAAGCCCTACTATACCCAAGTCTCAAGTTACACAGTCATGGCTGACTCCACACACCATTGGTTTCCACAAATGTGGTTGCTGTGGTGTTTGTAAATGGGCGAAACACAAAACAAAGACCTTTTTAAGCCACAATGCCAGGACATACGTGATTAGATCTAACATCAATTGTACCACCAAATTTGTAGTCTACATTAGTGAATGTATTTGTGGCAAACAATATGTGGGCAGTACTATCAGAGCCTTGAAAGACAGGATTGGGGGAACATGTCAGGGCACTTCACCAGCAGGATGCAAGATACCCTGTAGTAGTACATGCATCCATGTGCCCATCACAAAGTTCTCGCAAGTGTTACAAAGTTCTCGCAAGTGTTTCCAATTCTTTGGAATTGAAACTATTGACTCTGGCCTACGTGGTGGCAATAGAGAATTACTACTAAGACAGACCGAAGCCACTTGGATAATGCGTCTTCAGACAGTCGAACACGGACTCAATTTTGACTCAGAGATGCAATACTTTCTGGGCTAATGTGTTTTTTCTGTGTATTTGATCTGTGCATACAGACTTCTCTGAAACTGTTCAACCAAAATGAAGTCTTGTCACTGTTAAATTGTTTGTCTGTTTTTTGTACTATCTACATATATGTCCAGTATTATGTGAAGCATTATAATCAGAATGATTTAGACTGATGTATCTTGATTTGCGCCTTTTTGTTTGCACTTAATCCATTATTGTCGGTTAACCTAATTGTGTCATTTCATGCTCTGTATTACTGCAATGGTCTATGGCTCCTTGCGCTTTTATTTCACCGTGACCGATCTTGGTACTGCTCTTATTTCCCCTCTATGTCTATTGTATACGGATATGCTCTGTATATACCATTTTGATACAGTTGATCTCTATTCATATATTCTCCTGTTTTACTTTTTTTACTTGTCAACTTTTGCCATTGATCATTTGTATGATTGGTTTGTTTCATTGTCCAAGTCTCTTTTCCCTTCCTTTCTGATATGTTTTCTTGCATGATTAAGTGATTTTCACCAACTGTCCTCACTATTTTCGTGTCACAATTCCGACATTGAACTTTATTCTTAGGGGATGTTTTATCCTTTTGCTCTTGATCCGTCCCTCTGCTCACCTGGATACAATTTATATTTTTGGCGTTTAGTTTCATCCACATTATCGCGGGCGCCTTTCTTTTTACACTTCCGGTTTTCCAACACGTATTTGTTTAACGCGTTCTAGTTGTTTTGACGTTGGCTGACTCCTTGATTATTTCCGGTTTCGGTTTAGCGCGGGACACACATATGCTGACTTCGGTGCCGTCAGGACGCGTGATCTCTTCTCCTTGAAGTAAGTCTTATGACGCCACTTTCGGGATTAATTGTCACCCAAACCCCCCCTCCCCCTTGACCTTAGTATATTTTCTTGGGTTTCACCATGTAGTTAGTCGTTTTGACCTGGCTTTTTGGCCCCCTCTTTTTAGGTCTCGCTTTGCTATCGCGTAAGCGATCGCAAAGCAAGACTATTGTAAAAGGGCTTTTCAAAGTGCTCCCAAAAAGCGGATTGCATGGCTAGCACGCGCATCGTGCCGCCATGCACTCCGCTTTTTGGGAGCACTTCAAAGGGTCCGCTCCCCCGCCAAGCGCACGCGCTTCCGAGAGTGCCATTGTAAACAAGGCTGTTCTTATCTTGTCACATTAGATCGATCACGGTGGAAAAAGTGGACCTCGTAAAGTGACTTCAAAGGCAAACCACTTCTCAAAACAGCAGAGACCGTTCCTTCTATCCTTTCTATTGACACACATTCAGCAACCCTGTTCTTGGCAGGAAGGAGCTATTGAAGAAATAATCAAACAGCTGAAGCCACAGTTGACACAGGTTGCTTTATTTCAGTAACGGCACATTCACTTTTTGAAAATAAACTAATATGGCGTCCTTTTTAAATGTTGACCACACGAAAAAGGTGTTTTAATTATTATGAGGCAAAATGAAGAAACATAGCAAACCTTTTGCCTCATATCGTACTCCTGTTGTTTACAATTGTTTCCTCAGCTGTGAAAGGGGCGGGCCAGGACTGCATAAGTGCTTGTTTACTACAGATCTCGAGTGCAGCCCTGCTCCGCTGCTTCTCTGAAGGACAGGTATTCATTATTTCCCCCTACTTGTTGCTTTGTCCCTGCCTGGGTAATTGGGGCCAAAACATTTAACTAATAGAAATGGGTACATATTCTGATTCTCTGAAAGATTTTTGCTATGTAGATGATTATTTTTGAAGTATTCAAAGTAAGACAGGGTACATCAGTTCTCATAACGAAGTCATTAGATGACAATGATGAAACGTAAGTTTACTTTTAACTTCATTCTCGTTTCTAAACATACCGATTCCTCCTGCAAGAGACAGGCACATATCTTCAAGTCTCCGCATCTAGTATGGTAATACCCAGGGCCACATAGACAATGAGTCACTGCCTGCATAATTATCGATTTACCACACTTGTCAGACACTCCACTCTCGCTATGCAGTGTAGGCATTTTAACATCCTTTTTTTTTTTATTCTAAGCTCAAAAAATGTTACGAAATAAAACTAAATGGGTAACAATCACAAGGGTTTAGCACTTAACCATTTGTAGAACTCCAGGACCATTATTACCCCATGCGTGCACACGCTTTTTAATCTTTAACAAAGGCAACCTTGGAATAAAGGTGATTCAGGTGCCTTCAGTTGATTTTATTTCTGCACCTTTCAGTCCAATCTACCTCTCCTGACTCGCCCCCACAAAACTAGAGGGCACTAGTCATATAATCCAGACAACTAGGCAGAGAAAACAAGCATTTGCAATGCAATAGGTCTCGCATTTACGCGTTTGATCTATTAACATTGCAAATAACAAAGCTTCTTATTTTTGTTTTCGTTTTAAAAACATAAATAAAAGGCATTGCTATTTACAATGCCAATAGCTTAAACTTGCGTAACTGCGAGACCTATTGCATTGCAAATGCTTGTTTCTTATTTCTCGTTTAGATTGACCTGTGGTACACACACTTGTACCTTGCGTCCAGCTACTGTTTGGAGATTTTCAACCGCACTTCGGTTCCGTTAACGCTGTTGGTTTTCTTTGAGATACACCGCCATTTCAATTGACATTCCTCCTTACGTCGCGGCACCTTTAGTTACGCTTTTATAAACAAGGTGAGATTTAGCTTTTTGCATTCTAACTTAATTAGATGCTGTTTTTTTTTTTTTCGTTCCATTGACAGTTACTTTTTTATTATCTATAGCCCATCCACTGATTTCTTAGCTACTGTGTTATGCCATACACTGATTGCCGCTTTGAAATACTTCACCGGCTCTCCGGTAAGGGTAGCTTGACTCTACTCTTTTTCAGTTTCTATCACTATTTTTTGCTTGGTGTCCCTGCCATTTGACCACAACGAGTGTCAAATTTGCTTTTGGATCCCCTCTTTTTCTTTCTCATAGATTGACTTACTTTCACGTGATTCCCCTGTTACTCCCTTTCTATCGCTTCTTCTGTGTCCATCACATACCAAGCCAGGTTGGAATTTTCACCGGTTTTGGGTTGCCTATTACGTCCACGCTACCAGCTTCAGGTATTTTTATTTCTTTTTCCCAGTTTTTACTTTTTGTTTTTATCCCTGCCTCTTTTTCCCCTCCCCTCCTTTTCTTTTTTAACTAACCATTTGCTTACTACCCTGTAGGTGACAGCGCATACGCCGAGCGCAACTACATCCTGATACCATACCTCAACCCAAGTACCCCAAGTGAGCAGCGTTACAATGCAGCGTACATCGCAACGTAAGAGTGCACCTTTGCCCTACTGAAAAGTAGGTTTTGCTGCCTCCACAAGACTGGCGGGGCGTTGCAGTACCGACCGGAGACCTGCTGCAGAATTGTGGCCACTTGTGTTATGTTGCACAACATCACGACTAGGAAAGGCATACCCTTTGAACTGTCCGACAGCAAGCCTGAGGAGGACAACTAGCCAGGGCAACCACTATGAGCAGCAGCTGGGGCAAGCTTAGCAGAAGGGAGAAGGAGATGTGCAGAAATCACACAGCATTATTTTGGAGGTGGGTAATGATGAAACAAGACACTGCATGCTTGAACTGTAGTGGATGTTTTTAATGTAGAAATGTGGTAGTACGCACACATACCAGGTGCTCAATAGCACAGTGAGTGTAAACAACAAAATTAACAAGACATCATCATTGGACTTGAATGTCAGTCACAACTTTTGCATTGATAATGGTAACTTCACCATATAGGAAGTAGTCTGCCAACGCCACACTATTTTTTGCGACCACGCACTCCCAAACGCCCTTCAGTGACCTCATTCACGTCCGTTGTGGAGCCTTCTGAAACTGTGGTACTCCTAGTAGTGCGCCTCCTGCATGTAGTCACTGGCACCAGGAGACTACTGAGGCTGGACGCCTTCTCACTCCCCCCCCCACCCCCCCAATACATTGCTGCCCCCAGCAGCAGCATTTTGAAATTGCTCTACTGCATTTGGGACCTGGAGGAGTTCCTTGGCCACATCCCCACAGCAATGGCTCATTTCGACCTGCATAGCCACAGAACGACGGGACAGCAGAGCTGTGTTGGTGCTCAGCCAGTTGATGGATCTGGTGTAGCCATCTAAGTGCCCTAGGAATTGGCGATGCCTTTTTCTTTCGGACACCTGGTCCTCCTGCATCACCGTGCATAGCTCCTGTATGGCTTCATTGGACTGTCTATGTCCTTCCACCACTGCTGAAGTCAGCTCTTTCAAGCAGTCTCTCATTTCTGCCATGTTGTTTGACATAGTGCAAAGTTGCGCCTGCATTAACCTAATGTTCTTTGCTTGCAGGCGCTGCACCCTCAGCACTTGGCTCTCCAGCCCACCCCAGACATTTGAACTTTCATCCTCTGGTGTTGTCATTTATGCCCTTGGCCTGAGCCTCTGGGTTAGGTTATTGCTGCGCCTGACCAGTGACTGGGGTCTTGTTGTGGGTGTAGGTCCAGGCTGCGATGTCTGGGGGATCATGTTCGCTATCTTCAACTTCCATGGCTGGTAGTGGTGGGACTGTGGACCTGCGTCTAGTGGGAGCAGGGTTTGTGGGGCCACGGTGGTCTCCACATCTGCCTCAGCCGGAGTCTCCTGGGTGTCTCCGCCTTCACTTCCCTCCGACTCCTGTGCAGCTGCATCTGTGATGTTAAACAGTGCAATTTGTAGGTATTATGTAAAATTGTGTGTCTCACATTGTGCATTTTTGAGTTCCATTAAATTACTATCTGACACACAGTGTCCATGTGTTTCACTTTCTTGTTGAACTTGTGAGCAACAATGCTGTTTACCTCCCAACTTCCCTTCCCTGCCTGTTCCTCCCATAATGCATTTGGGTGTAGCAGGTGTAAGAAAGTGGCTCTGTATATACTGCACCCAGGTAAGGTACAGTGTGCACAGAGTTCAGCAGTCCCCAAAAGTAGGCAGAGGTTAAGGTTAGATAGAACCTTACTCTCTATTTGTGGTAGTGTGGTCGAGCAGTAAGGCAGAATCAGAGGACAGTGTTAATGCATTTATTGTACCCACTCAATCATCAAATGAATTCACACACTCAGAGACTGATCTCCAGACCAATTGTTTTTGTATAAAAAAAAAAAAATGTAGTTAATTTATTTTAGAACCAAGGGAGCTTGGTGCAGTTGAGCGTAAAATACTTTACAGGTTTACGATGCTGTTGAATACTTTCAATATACAGTAGACTTGGTATGCAATTCGAGTTACAGGGGTTGCAAGGCAATGCAATACTTCGTACACTCAATACATAGGAATCAATACGCTTTCTAGGTAAAATGCAGTTAATTACTTTTTCGGATTACTTTTTCTAACAGTGCTGGATCCTAGATTCAGCACCGGGACATTTCCTGAAAACAGATGAGAAAATGCGTTTTGGTTAGAGGTACGATTTTTAAAGAATATTCTTGTATTTCAAAAGTTGACACTTCACAGAGAACCACCAATGTTATCCTATGGAAGGAAATTCAAATCACAGGTAAGTTGCTTTTAGGTTACTTTTCCTACTCAGTGTTGTGTACCTAGACTCAGCACTGGGACATTTCCTGCAAACAGTTGAAAGAATACGATTTGGTTATTTGTGCGGTTTTTAACAAATATTCTTAGTTTTCAAAAGTCGACACTTTGACACTTTTTCTCCCAAAAAGTTTCCATGTTATCCTATGAGGAAAAAAAAGGTTATTGGTTTCGAGGTAAGTACTCGGTCTTTGGAGTTATGGTTACGTCAGGGGTTCCCCCAGGGTCTGTGATGCACTCTCGTTACACCCTCAGCGGCACTAGGGCGGCCGGGTGCAGAGTGTTGTGGTCCAATGTTATCCTATGGAGGATAGGGGGCCGCCGGTTGGTGGCTGCTGGCAAGCAGGCCACACGGCTGTGGGAGCAAAGCTCCTAGGGTTTAAGTCAGGGCAAATGGGGAAACAGTTGAGCACAAAAAGTGCACCCTCAGCGGCACTAGGGTGCAGAGTGCTGTTACGACGTTGAGCGCCCTGTTATTTTCTATGGAGAGCCTCCGGTTTGCAAAAGCGCTGCAGGCAGGGAGACGAAGGGCTTCTGGGTGAGACCACCACTTCGAGAGGTAGGTTGGGAAGTTGGGGGTTGGCTAGGCACAGTTGGTTGGGGCACACAAGGCCGTGGGTCGTCGGGTGCAGGGGTGCCTTTTGGAGTCGGATCTTCTTACCAGCTCCAGTCGCGGGGGGGGAAATGGGGGGGGCCTTCTGGATTTCGACTGCAGGCATCGGCTGGAGGCAGGTCAGGAGTCACCAGTTCTCGGGTCAGGATCGCCGGGGGGACCTCCTCTTGGTGTTTTTCCACTCTAGCTTGGGCCGGGTTCGGCGGGTGCAGAGTGGGATGGATTCGCGGTCTCGGGCTGCAGCCAGAGGTTGCAAAAGGTGAACAGTTCTGCTGTTCTCAGGAGACACAGCCATTAGAAGTGAAGGCAGGCAGGTCCTCCAGGTTTGTTGAGGTTGCTGGCTGCAGGACACGCAGGGATTTCGCAACAGATAGGTTCGAGGGGGAGACAGGCCGGTAGGGCTGGGGCCAAGTCAGTGGGTGTCGTCCCCTTGTTAGCTCTGCAAGGCTCTTCGTCCTTTTCTTCTTTCTTGTTTTTGATTCTGGATCTTTCGAATCCAGGTTCAGGGTGCCCCTAAATACTAAATTTAGGGGCGTTACAGGTAGGGTAAAGGCAGGGACCAATGGGTCCCTTCCTTGGGGTGAGTACACCCTCCTACTCTGCCACTCTCCAGTGGCAGGGGGGCAGGATCCTGTCCCTGGTTGGCTAGGGCTCCCCATCTTCAAGATGGCGAGAGCCCGGAGTTGTGCTTCACCTCGCCTCCCCCATCTGAGGGGTGGGGTTGGCAAAGGCTGGCACACCTCCTTTCCTCACTTGCTTTTCCCGCCAATTCTCCCACCCAAAGTGGGTGTCAGAACCGGTGGGGACCAGTTGCTGAGTACAGCAAGTGGTCTGGAGAAGCTCACAAAGGCGGCAGGCCTTAGAAGCTTCCCCTGCCCATCCTGGGGAAGGGGGCCTAGCACCTCGTCCCAGGATGTGCATTTTTGCAGGCCCTCGAGATCAGATGGCTCTCGACCCAGGGGTCCAGCAACATGTCTGGTGGGTGGCAGCCTAAGCAGCCACTCAGTCGGGACACTGGTTGTGAGTCGAGTTCAGGGGGCATTTCCAAAATGCCCTCTGTCATGCCTTTTACATTGAAACCCACAATGGCATCAGTGTGGTTTCAATGTGCTGAGAAGTTGGATACCAAACTTCCCAGACTTCAGTGCAGCCATTATGGTGCTGTGGAGTTCGTAATGACGAACTCCCAGCACCATATACTCTTTAATGGCACACTGCACTTACAATGTCTAAGAATGGACTCCGACACTGTAGGGGTACAGGGCTCAAGCCTCTGTGCCCTCAACACTGGCATAGTGCACCCAGCTAGAGGGGTGGCTGACCTAGGCCAGGGCAGTGGTTTGTAGGCATGGCACACAGGGATGCGTGTCTTGTTGACTCTTCACTTTTGGTCTGCACCAAGACACGCAGCCTGCTAGGCAGTGTGTTTGTGAAAAGGTGCAGAGACCCTAAGGGTGGCACAATTCGTGCTGCAGCCCTTAGGAGCCTTCTCTGGTCACAATGCCCTGGGTACATGGGGTACCATTTACCAGGGACTTACCTGTGGCCAGAGTTGCCAATTGGGTTGAGGCATCAATGCAGTTTTAGGGAAGGAACATAGTCCCTGGGCTCCTGATTAGCAGGAGGGGAACTTTGCCCAGGTTCGCTGTGGCAAGAATGGGACGCTGTCACCAAGGTTCCCCGTTGGCAGGGGGGTGAGACAGGGTTTTGTCTTAGCACCGACCCTGTCCTGCCTTTAAGTCAACTGGGTAATCTCTCATCTGGACAGTGTCCCTGATAATTACGCACCAAGACTGGCTGGTAGGAGGGTGCCGGCGATCATGTTTGCGGACGACACCCTCCTACTCTCCAAATCTCCCATGGGGATTCAGAGGACATTGAACGGCTTTGGGGACTTCTGTCGGAGTAGAGGCCTTGAGATCAACGCTGACAAGACTAAATTCATGATCTTTAACCCGCCAGTGTATACTCGCGCAAATCCATCACTGGGCGATGTATGTCTGGAAAGGGTTACGACCTTCCAGTACCTGGGTGTTACAATTCATGAAAATTTGCCATGGGGTCCGCAAAAAGCCAAATCCCACATGAGACTTTCACAGCTGTCGGGTGCTATCCTAAGGGTTTCTGACTCATCAAGCTTTAGACCAGTGAGTCCTGCCCTGGAGGTCTATAATACTAGGCCTGGGCGAAGCACTACGCTACGCTCGCGTAGTTTGCGAAGTTCGCGCTACTTCGCACTACGCGAACTGCACGTAGCACAGTGCGAACACGCGTAGTGTTGCGTAGTGCTGCGGTCATTTTTTGCTTGCTCGCGGTCCTCAACGTCAAGTTGGCGACCGCGAGCAAGCAAAATGACATCCTGGCGAGACTTTTTCCTTGTTCGCGATCGCTAGCATGGAAAATAAACCTCCCGGCGAGATTCCCAACGCGAGAAGGTCAGGTTTCTCATTGCGAGGGGTCGCGTATGCTCGCGACCGCTCGCGATGAGAAACTACCAGTTCGCGTTGAGAAAGCTGCAGCTCGAGTAAAAATCTACTCGAGCAGCAGAAAACTACAGCTCGCACTGTGCAAGATGCCATTTTCAATGATTGCACAGTGCCGGTTGCTTGTCCGCACTGTGCAATCATTGAAAACAACATCTTGCACAGTGCGAACATGTTACTTCGCAGTTCGCGAAGTGCTACGCGTAGCTCGCGTAGTGCGAACTTCATTTTGCGTAGCTTCGCGAAGTGCTACTTCGCGAACTACGCCCACCCTTCTATAATACGCAAGCAAGGGCAGCTGCTCTCTATGGGGGTGAGCTTTGGGGTCACTGTGCTGACCCTGAAATCACTAAAGTGGAGTCTAAATTTGCAAGGCAATTACTATCGCTTCCTCAGGGTACTCCATGAATACCGCTGAGGTTAGATCTGGGATTGACGCCTATTGCAAACGAGCTAGCAGTAAAACCCCTAAGGATCTGACATAGACTATGAACCACTCCAGATCTTTCAAACTATAGGGACGAACTTAAACAGATCCTTAGTTTTAATTGTGCAAGCAAAATCCCCTGGCTTGCGTTCATTAAGCGTGAACTTCTAAGTCTAGGTCTACAGTCTATGTGGGAAGATCCAGATAGGGCATGTGGCCGGATATCACGGAAGATGTTTACTAAAATCTACAAAGGGCAAAAGCTGGAACTTTTAATTACGGCCCCTAATGCAGGTTCCCTCACTAACTCTTTCTTAGAATTCAATTTCTTTTATTATTTTGAGGACTTCATGGATGTTGTCTTCCCGATTTTAGCACGTACACTTTTTACCCAATGGCGACATGGCACTTTACCCTTCAAGGCCGTCACAAGCAAGTGGACGGCCTCCTCTAATAAGTCCTGCCCAGGCTGCAGCGGCGATTTAGAAGATGAGCTTCATGTTCTCTTCTTTTGCCCAGCATATACCAAACCAAGAAAATATTGGTTGTTGCCACTGTGCAGAAATTTGGGTTTTAAACATTGCTTGAATGCTTTTAGAATTTTTAAAACCAGTACATCAAGCCCTATTGTTTTTGCACTTTCTAAATTTTTGCTAGCTATGTGATGCAAGAGGCGTAAATTAATCGATATCGACTGCTAGCCCTAATGTTTTTGAAATGAGTGTTTGGATTCGGACGCATTTTTAAATATTTTACAGATGAGGGTATTTTTGCCTGTACGAAAATATTGCCATGTGTATATAAATGAATTTTAAATGCTACTTGCCTTCCCTTCCCCCTTCTCCCTTTTCTGTTTTACTCTGTACTCTTTTATGGCCAAACTGGCCGAAATAAAGAATTTTTGAATTGATTAGCAGGAACCAAGGGCACACTCAGTCAAAGAACATCAGCAATAAAGCAAAAAGTGGGGGCATATCATGTGGAAAGATGGCACTTTCTCACAGCAAGTAAAATGTGGACTGGAGTATTTTTATGATCACTAGACCTGATCGGACGTGTGGTTTCTAATTTTCTATACTGCATTAAATGGACATTTGCATGCTTCTTATCTTGTGACGTACTGGCCGGTGCAGAGGTGTCCAACTCTAACTCGACTACAGCTTCAGGCTGGAGTGTGAACTCCACTAGGTCCTCCAGGGGTGTGTTCACAGGCAGTGTTGCAGGGCACCCTCCAGTCTGCTTTACCTCCGAAAGCCTGTCAGCAACCCTCTCCTTTGCACGGCTGCGCAGGTCATACCACAGTTTGCGCAGGTTTCCTATTGTGCGGTGGGTGACCCCCACTGCGTCCACTTTGGTTTGTATCTGGAGCCAGATTTTTTGCTTCTCTGACTCAGGGTCATGGAGTGATAGTTTGCCAAACATCTTGTCATGGCTCATCACAACCTCCTCAATGAGGATTTCTATCTCCTTTTCACTGAATTTAAGTTTCCTTTTTCGGTTAGCAGCCTTCTTCCCAGTTGCTCCTGAATCCATGCTTTTGTCCCAGAACAGTTGTAGCAAAGCAAAACTGGTAACTTCAGCTGTGCTCCTGCAGTCTACCTTCTCCTCTGACTCTCTGTGTACTGGAATCCGCATGGGATGCATCACTTCCTGACTGTGATGTCATCAAGCCTCACCAGAAGGAAGACTGGTACCAGGAGTCCTGAGGGCCTAACGGAGGGCCTTTCCAGATACCAAACAGGATAGGATTTGTTGCAGCCAGTCTTGAGATGGTCACCGCGTAATGACGCTGAGCCCCTCTACAAGTCATATGGCTGTCTCACTTACAACTCAGGAGAAGAGACTCAGTAGGTCGTAGGGGCGTCCTGCTCATGCAGGAGCACCCTCACACTTGGAACCAAGCACCCTGCGTTCAGAATGGAAAGGCCTGTTCTAGGGGTGACTTATAAGTTTTAAGTACAGTGACCTTAGATATAGGTAAACCTAGATCTTTCATAAGGGGTGCTAGCACCATCTTACACAAGCTGCAATGGCAGGCTTGTAGAGATAGTTTGAATGGTCTCCCATGGGTGGCATAATACATGCTTTATGTCTATAGGGGACCTCTGGGGTATCTATGCCCTGGATACCTTAGTATTATGTACTAGGGGCTGATAAGGGTACCCCAGTATCCAATCTGGGGTGTATCCAAATACTTACCATACCATTTAGGGGAGAAAGCACAAAGACTGGGGTCCCGATTAGCATGTTCCCGGTCAGACTAGCAACACCAGGCAAAAAGTGGGGGTGACCTTGCAGAAGGATCCTACCTTCCTACACTTGCAAAGAGCCAAGGCAGCTCAAACTTTTAGGAATCTGGTTGAGGGAGACATAAAAGCAACAATTCACATAAAGGGAGGAGGGACAGAAAGAAGCCCAAACAAGAAGGTATCCAGTGAGCAACATGATCAGTAGGAAGAGGGGGGCAATTTTCTGTAAGGAAGCAGTTCCACCTCATACAAGACTGAGGTAATATCCAAAGGATGGGGATGGAAATGTGCTGAAGAAAGGACAGTGTTGGACAGGCCACACAGAGGGCTTGCTCCCCCCCCGCACGACAGGGCCCGAGCTCCGGCCCACCAGGCATACCCCCGTGACAAGCCCCTGTACTCCGTCTCCCGACGGACCCTCTGCCCTCGGACCCCTACTCATCACGGGGCCCAGCCCCACCGGCTTCCCCGGCCGGGTCAAGCCGCCATCTTGGGCCCTGCACCACGCGGCCGCGTGGCCTCACCTCGACCCTAACCCCGGGCCTGGCCGGCCCCGACATCCCGGCACCACCATCCACCCAGGAGGTGAGCGGACCACTTGGCAGGTCAATGGGAGAACGAAGCGTCAAGAGCTCTTCCCCCGCCAGGTGCCGATCGCCTCCAGCAGCCCCCAGGCGCTGGCTCCACCCCCTGCTGGGTGTCTGGACACCTTCATCCCGGACCCTCCGACCTCCAAGTGCGAGGGTCCGGACATCAAAGGGCACCAGCCCTATAACTAAGACAGCTCCGGAGCAGGAAGGCAGTTGTATCCTGGAGTCGAGAGACACCAAGTGAACTCAACCCTGACGGTCTACTGGCGCTGCCGTAGCCCGCTCTTGTGAACCATCGTCCTGCCTGCTGGCGCTGCCGCGGCCTTCTGCAACCTTCATCTTCCTGGGACCTGCTGGCGCTGCCGCGGCCCGTTGTAACGACCATCCTCACCGGGACCTGCTGGCGCTGCCGCGGACCGTCATCTTCCTGGGACCTGCTGGCGCTGCCGCGGCCCGTTGTAACGACCATCTTCCTGGGACCTGCTGGCGCTGCCGCGGCCCGTTGTAACGACCATCCTCACCGGGACCTGCTGGCGCTGCCGCGGACCGTACATCTTCCGGGGACCTGCTGGCACTGCCGTGGCCCGTTGTATCAACCATCCTTACCGGGACCTGCTGGCGCTGCCGCGGACCGTACTACCTAAACACCAAGCTCGAGGATTGTGAGCTCATCATCATCTCATCCGAACTACCTGATTGGTAAATAGACTGACCCGCTACCCCCTTCCCTACCTTACGAGACTCTAATCGAGGGGACCCCTGCGTCCAGACCTCCTTGTACCATTCTACCGTATCATAACTAAGTACCTATAAAGAACACTGAACCTTATCCGTGTGTGATCTCTGTCTGTGGGGGGGAAGTTACTTGTCTGTACGATCGCTGGAGACGGCTCTCCCCGGAGACCTCTCCCCCTGACCCCGGCCGGCCCTCCCGGTCCGTCTACCTTTTCTAACATTGGTGGCCAGCGGCGCGATCCGAATCAACGCGTAATCGTACAGAGAGTAGCTCACCCCACGACAAAAACACGATGTCGACCAAAGAGAGCAGCTCCACCGAGAAATTCCAAATGGAGAAATTAGAAGAATACAACCACCGCGAACTGAGACAATTTTGCATAGAACTTGGCATTGCTACCACCGGCCTGAGTACCAAGGATGATCTAAAGCGCGCTCTGGAGTCATGGACAGAAACGGGGGTCACAGGACCCTCCGACCAAAGCAGCGTCACACCAGACCAAACCAGCATCACACCAGAGGGGAACGCCACGGCTCCCGAGGAGCGGGGAACGGGCCTCCCGCAAGAGGAGATCCGAGAAAGAGACAGAGTCAGATTACACGAGTTGGAGATGGCACGACTCAAGATGGATGGGGAACTCAAGTTAGCTGAACAGAAACTTAACCTCGAGCATATGCGACTTCGAGAGGAACGAGAAGAAAAGCAGAGACAGAGAGAGCTGGAAGAGAAAAAAATAACGCTCGAGCACGAGCGCCGACTAGCGGAAATAGAACTGCGCAAACAGAATAAGGAACTGGGGGTGCCTGAGCGACCACACACCCCGGGGCCAAGTGAGAAAAAAGTTCACATCCCCAAGGATGTTGTCCGCGAATATGTCCGAGAAGACGACATACAACAGTGGTTTAAAGCCTATGAGATCGCAATGACCTCCCACCGAATCGACCGGAGTGATTGGGGAGCCGGACTTTGGGGGAGATTTATCAACGAGGGTCGCGATGCCCTGCTGCAGCTCCCCGATCACCAGATGTCGTCCTACGACCACATGAAGGCTGCCCTCCTCACCCGCTACGGCCTCACGCCCGAGATGTACCGCCAGAGGTTCAGAGATTGCACCAGGATCCCAGGTACAACTTGGGTAGAATACGTGAACTATTTCAGCCGGGCATTCGAAGGGTGGATCAAGGGAAGTCAGGTCACCACTTACGAACAACTCTTCAACCTTATGGTATGGGAGCACCTGTCAAACAACTGTTTCGTCGAGCTCCGGCAGCACCTACTCGACAGTAAGCTGACCGACCCCCGGCAGCTCGCCGCCGAAGCTGACCGGTGGGAAAGCACCCGAGTGGGCCGGAGAGGGCCCCACGACCAGAACAGAGGCAACCAAGGCCAGCACCGTCCTCGGTGAGGAGGAGGGGGCCAGGGGCGAGGGAGAGACGCCTTACCAACAACACCCGTGGCCAGCACCCCGCCTCCGGCCGGCCGGGGCAACCCCCCGTTGCGGCCTGGGTACCGAGCCAACGTCACGTGCCACCGGTGCCAGCGACTAGGCCACTACGCCAATGACCCGAACTGCCCGCTAAATCAAACACCCAAGCCCCGCCAGGTAGCGGCCGCTGCCCTAGGGGAAGAGCAATCATCGGAGGGACCCGAAGAGTACGAGCCGGCCCAGCAAGGGTGGGAACCGGCCGTCATGGTCCTGGCATGCCTAGGGGGAAGAGACATGGTTCCGCGGGCTCCCCTACCCGCCAACACCAGAAAATACGGTCAGTGGGTGACCATTAATGGACAGAGAGCAGAGGCCTTGCGTGACACCGGCGCCAGCGTGACGGCCGTCCGCTGTCATCTGGTGAAGCCCGAGCAGATCCTGCCGAACATTCTCTGCCCCGTCCGCTCGGCAGATAACTCTGAGAGTATGTGTAAGATGGCCTGCGTCCCGTTTGAATGGGGAGGGGTCTCCGGCCTACTGAAGGTGACGGTCCGGGACGATGCCCCCGTGGACTGCCTCCTGGGGAATGACCTCGAGAGTTCCCCGTGGGCCACCGTCGAGAAAAGAGAGCACCTGGGGATGCTGGGCCTCCCGGACTGGGCCTGCATAACCACCCGATCCATGGCCGCCCGGGCCACCCCCCGATCAGAAGAAACCGAATGGCCAGCACCTCCGCCCCCGGTTGCCCCCGTCGAGGACAACGGCGAGTCCGACCTCCCGGACCCGACTATCGAAGCAGACGCACAACACCAGGACCTTCCGGATCTGGCTCAGTGGCGTCAAGAGGGGGGGCCCACCCAAGAACAGTTCCGCCAGGAACAAAAGACCTGTCCCTCCCTCGAGGGACTCCGCCAACAAGCCGATACCCAAAACGCAGGGGACACCACCGGAACCCACTGGGTCTATTGGGACAACGACCTGCTCTACAGCGAGCAAAGAATCGCCGAGCTGGGGGCCGGTCGAGTTCTGGTGGTACCGCTCCGCTTCCGAGACTTTCTGCTCAACCTGGCCCACGATGTCCCCCTGGCTGGACACCTGGGCCAGGACAAAACATACAGTCGCCTGGTGACCCACTTTTTCTGGCCAAAAATGAGGAATGACGTCCTGAACCACTGCCGATCTTGCCCCACGTGCCAAGCCAGCGGGAAGAGTGGTCGGAAGCTGAAGGCCCCTCTGCAACCCTTCCCTGTGGTCACCACCCCGTTCGAGAGGGTGGGGATAGACATTGTGGGGCCTCTGGACCCCCGCACGGCACAAGGACACAGGTTCATCTTGGTACTAGTGGACCATGCCACCCGCTACCCCGAGGCGGTGCCCCTACGGACAGTGACAGCTCCGGTGGTTGGCCGGGCCCTGATGGGGATCTTCTCCAGGGTAGGCTTCCCCCGAGAAGTCGTCAGCGACCGAGGTACGAATTTCATATCTAAATACATGAAGTCCCTCTGGCAACAATGCGGGGTCACCTACAGATTCACGACCCCCTATCACCCCCAAGGGAACGGACTAGTGGAGCGTTTTAACCGCACTCTCAAGGGGATGATTGGGGGATTGGAAGAGCCTCTCCGTCGCCAGTGGGATGTGCTGCTCCCGTGCCTCCTCTTCGCCTACCGAGAAGTCCCCCAGAAGTCCCTCGGCTTTAGCCCTTTCGAACTCTTGTACGGGCACCCTGTGCGAGGGCCCCTCAGCCTAGTCAAGGAAGGTTGGGAGATGGCCCCCTTAACGACCCCTCCCGACGTCTTCAAATACATCCTGGCCCTACGAAACCAGACCCGGCGCTTCAGGGAGATGGCCAAGGCGAACCTCGAGGCCAGTCAGGAGGACATGAAGAGGTGGTATGATCACAATGCCTCCTCCGTTGAATTCGAGCCTGGGCAGCAAGTATGGGTGATGTCCCCCACCGAACCATGTGCCCTGCAAGACAAGTGGACGGGGCCCTTCAAAGTGGTCGAGCGTAAAAGCCCCGTCACTTACCTCATCGACATGGGGTCCACCCGGAACCCCCTGCGGGTCCTCCACACCAACCGGCTCAAACCACACTTTGTGCGCTCCGAACTAAGCCTCCTGATGGCGACCGACAGTGGTACAGAAGAAGACTCCGAGCCCCTCCCGGATCTCTTGAAGACTCAGGAGAAGGACGGCTCCGTGGATGGGGTCCGGCTCTCCGACGCCCTCACTTCGGAGCAACGCCAGGACTGCCGGGACCTCCTGCTGCAGTTCGCTGCCCTGTTCTCCCTCACCCCCGGGGTCACCCCTTGGTGTTTGCACGACGTAGACACCGGGGACAGTCCCCCTGTCCGGCACCGGGCCTACCGCGTACCAGATCGGGTACGGGCCTGCATACAGGAGGAAGTGGCCAAGATGCTCACGATCGGGGTCATCGAGCCCTCGGACAGTCCCTGGGCCAGTCCGGTTGTATTAGTTCCCAAGGCCGCTGCCCCCGGCACCGCCCCTGAACTGAGATTCTGCGTCGACTACCGGGGCTTGAACGCTGTCACCCGGACCGACGCTCATCCCATCCCCCGAGCAGACGAGCTGATCGACCGGCTGGGGGCCGCCCGCTACCTTAGTATCTTCGACCTAACGGCGGGCTACTGGCAGATCGGCCTCACACCCAGGGCTCAGGAACGGTCAGCCTTCTCCACCCCCGATGGCCACTATCAATTTAAGGTCATGCCCTTTGGCATGAAGAATGCCCCCGCCACATTCCAACGTCTTGTGAACCAGGTCTTGGCAGGGCTCGAAGAATTCAGCGCTGCCTACCTGGACGATATCGCTGTATACAGCCGCCACTGGTCCGACCACCTCCGTCACCTCCAAGAGGTCCTCCAAGCCCTCCAGCGGGCCGGCCTCACCATTAAAGCCGGCAAGTGCCAAATTGGCCAAGGGTCTGTGACCTACCTTGGGCACCAAGTGGGAAGCGGGCTGGTGGCCCCACTACAACTTAAGATTGCTGCCATCCAGTCCTGGCAGCCCCCCGTCACCCAGACCGAGGTCCGAGCCTTCTTGGGGCTCACCGGCTACTACCGGCGGTTCGTAAAGGACTACGGCAGCATCGTGGGGCCCCTCACGGGACTCACATCCAAGAATCAACCGAAGCGGGTCCACTGGACTCCTGATTGTCAAGCGGCCTTCGAGGAGCTGAAGGCCGCCCTGTGCACCGCCCCGGTGCTCCAGGCCCCCGATTACAGTCGGGAATTTGTGGTGCAGACCGACGCCTCCGACCACGGCATCGGGGCCGTCCTCTCTCAGCTGAACTCCGAAGGTCATGACCAGCCGGTGGCCTTCATCAGTCGACGTCTCCTGGCCCGAGAACAGCGTTGGAGCACAATCGAGAGGGAGGCATTTGCAGTAGTGTGGGCCCTCAAAAAGCTCCGACCCTATCTCTTCGGTACCCACTTCCGGGTACAAACCGACCATCGACCCCTGCAATGGCTGATGCAGATGCGGGGGGAGAACCCAAAACTCTTGCGCTGGTCCATTTCCCTGCAGGGAATGGACTTCACTGTGGAGCACCGGCCAGGCCAAGACCACGCCAACGCGGATGGCCTGTCCCGCTTTTTCCGCCTCGACGAAGAGAGTCCCCAAGGAGATGGGTGACTCTCCCCGCCTTCAGCTGGGGGGGACGCATGTTGGACAGGCCACACAGAGGGCTTGCTCCCCCCCCGCACGACAGGGCCCGAGCTCCGGCCCACCAGGCATACCCCCGTGACAAGCCCCTGTACTCCGTCTCCCGACGGACCCTCTGCCCTCGGACCCCTACTCATCACGGGGCCCAGCCCCACCGGCTTCCCCGGCCGGGTCAAGCCGCCATCTTGGGCCCTGCACCACGCGGCCGCGTGGCCTCACCTCGACCCTAACCCCGGGCCTGGCCGGCCCCGACATCCCGGCACCACCATCCACCCAGGAGGTGAGCGGACCACTTGGCAGGTCAATGGGAGAACGAAGCGTCAAGAGCTCTTCCCCCGCCAGGTGCCGATCGCCTCCAGCAGCCCCCAGGCGCTGGCTCCACCCCCTGCTGGGTGTCTGGACACCTTCATCCCGGACCCTCCGACCTCCAAGTGCGAGGGTCCGGACATCAAAGGGCACCAGCCCTATAACTAAGACAGCTCCGGAGCAGGAAGGCAGTTGTATCCTGGAGTCGAGAGACACCGAGTGAACTCAACCCTGACGGTCTACTGGCGCTGCCGTAGCCCGCTCTTGTGAACCATCGTCCTGCCTGCTGGCGCTGCCGCGGCCTTCTGCAACCTTCATCTTCCTGGGACCTGCTGGCGCTGCCGCGGCCCGTTGTAACGACCATCCTCACCGGGACCTGCTGGCGCTGCCGCGGACCGTCATCTTCCTGGGACCTGCTGGCGCTGCCGCGGCCCGTTGTAACGACCATCTTCCTGGGACCTGCTGGCGCTGCCGCGGCCCGTTGTAACGACCATCCTCACCGGGACCTGCTGGCGCTGCCGCGGACCGTACATCTTCCGGGGACCTGCTGCCGCGGCCCGTTGTAACGACCATCCTTACCGGGACCTGCTGGCGCTGCCGCGGACCGTACTACCTAAACACCAAGCTCGAGGATTGTGAGCTCATCATCATCTCATCCGAACTACCTGATTGGTAAATAGACTGACCCGCTACCCCCTTCCCTACCTTACGAGACTCTAATCGAGGGGACCCCTGCGTCCAGACCTCCTTGTACCATTCTACCGTATCATAACTAAGTACCTATAAAGAACACTGAACCTTATCCGTGTGTGATCTCTGTCTGTGGGGGGGAAGTTACTTGTCTGTACGATCGCTGGAGACGGCTCTCCCCGGAGACCTCTCCCCCTGACCCCGGCCGGCCCTCCCGGTCCGTCTACCTTTTCTAACAGACAGTGCGAAGTGAAGGCCTGCAGACAGGACAGAGAAGGAAGGAGAGAGAGAGAGAGAACAGAGAGAAGCAGCATTTAAAAAGCCACCAAAATGGCTCATTTAGGAGTTAAAGTGCTTTTCACTGATAGGAGAAGGAGTGGTTGTGTGAAAAGGGAGTGGATGAATAGAGACCGTGTCAAAAGTATTGATGAAGGTAATGCTGAAATTAGGCCAATCACCCTTAGGGTGTCTCCCCGCCAACTTTTTGCTTTCCTCCTCCCGTTTGTGCGGATCTCATTATTGCTGGCCGTAGGACTCCGTGCACTTTACCACTGCTAGCCAGTGCTAAAGTGCATGCATTCTCTCCTCTAAACACAGTTGTATTGGCTTACCCCCAATTGGCCTATTTAATGTACTTAAGTCACTAGTAAGAAGTGTTACAATGTGCACCTAGGGCTTGTAAATTAAATGCTACTAGTTGGCCTGCAACACCGATTGTGCCACCCACTTAAGTAAGCGGTACAAAAGGGGGTGGTGATGGATGGAGCATCAGAACCAATCAAACACTCACACCCAGTCAACAGATCTGGGTTTGATCCATCACCGTTCTTTAGCCCACTCTGCCACCCCAGTTCAGACATGCCCATATGCAAATCAGTCTGACTCTGTGCCTCATGGGAACAGTCCAGCCCGAACTGCCAAGCCATGCCTTCCCTGGACCGGAAACAAGCTTCCTAGGACCGGTTTCTGGCATTTCAGCCGTCTTCAGCCAGGCTTGCTTGAATCCAGTGGCAAAGTGAGCAAGGAACTCACGTCTGAGCATACCCTGCCAACTTATGGCGAACAAAGCGGTACAAAAGGGGGTGGTGATGGACGGAGCATCGGAACCAATCAAACACTCACACCCAGTCAACAGATCTGGGTTTGATCCATCACCGTTCTTTAGCCCACTCTGCCACCCCATGGCGAACAAAGCGGTACAAAGACTGAAGCCAACATTGTGTGACAGTGTGGGTGATTGTGCGCTGAGAATACTGTTTTTATCTGTCTCTTCGCGTTCGCTGTTCGTTTTTATTAACTGCTGAAGTTTGCACATGATTGTGATCCTTCCCGCCCCTCTTACCTGCACCATAAAATAACTATCTTACACACGCTGCTTTTAGCGTGGCGACCAACCCTCTCTGCAAGCACCGCCATCTTGGGTGTGTAAACCTGATACTGGACCAGTTCTAGTCGCCATTTTGGGAGGCACACTAGCGGTCGGGGGAACATCGCGGCACTGCCTATTTAAAGTCAGCCAATGCAAGCGCGCAGCCTGAAAGACTGAAGCCAACATTGTGTGACAGTGTGGGTGATTGTGCGCTGAGAATACTGTTTTTATCTGTCTCTTCGCGTTCGCTGTTCGTTTTTATTAACTGCTGAAGTTTGCACATGATTGTGATCCTTCCCGCCCCTCTTACCTGCACCATAAAATAACTATCTTACACACGCTGCTTTTAGCGTGGCGACCAACCCTCTCTGCAAGCACCGCCATCTTGGGTGTGTAAACATGATACTGGACCAGTTCTAGTCGCCATTTTGGGAGGCGCACTAGCGGTCGGGGGAACATCGCGGCACTGCCTATTTAAAGTCAGCCAATGCAAGCGCGCAGCGCGCGCGCGCGCCGGCATGCCCGTCTGCGCCCGTCCGCGCCCTGGACGCTCCCAGCGCCAGAAACTCTGATCCTCCTACTACCAACAGAGGACGGTTGACATATAGGAGGGATCAACTACTGCAGTTACATCCATTAAAGGTCCTTAAGCCGGTAGGCGACAGTCTTACCTGCGGTTTAGTAAACAGCCGATCACTTGTCAAGCACTCCTCTGAAATTTTTAGCCTCCTGGAAGATATGGAACTAGATGCACTCTTTATTACTGAAACTTGGGCCACCGCTGAGTCCACTATTGGCTTAAGCGAGGCCTGTCCCAGTGGCTATAAAACCTTCCATAAACCTCGTAGCACGGGTAGAGGGGGGGGGAGTGGGCCTGATTTTCAAAGACACCTTTGACTTTAGACCATGTCAGGTTGACGAGGTGGGGGGAATAGTAATTATGGGCTTCTCACTGCAGTCTCGAAGTGGGAACTTACTTACGGGAATGTTATGTTACAGGCCCCCGGGCGCGACTACGCAATTTCACCTTCTTGCGGATACTATTACCAATTTAAAACTGGCCCATACTAATATGACTGTACTAGGTGACTTCAATCTCAGTGAGGATGGAGGCCTTGGCACACCTGCTCAAATCTGAACCTCCATCAACTGGTGGCCAGCCCTACTCATCAGAAGGGGCATACCCCATATCTGGTTTTTGCTAACCCAGCCACTTCAAGGATAATAAATATAATACCCTTGAACTGGACGGACCACTTCCTTATACATCGGAGCATGACGTTGCCATGCAGGAAGAACATGCCCAGTCAACAGGGTCCACGTAGACTGGATAGAGAATGGACTAAACTAGCTAAAGTTGATTTCCCGATCACATCCTCGGACGCCAGCCCATTTTTCCCCAATAAGTCCGTGGATGAAAACTACAGCTCCTTCACTGGACATATAACTAAGTTTTTAGACCAAATCATCCCCATAAAGTCGCTAAAAAAGGCAAGGAAGAGATCAGCGCCCTGGTACAACGAGGAGCTGCGTCAACTCCGACTCGCTCGCAGGCAAGCTGAGAGGAAATGGAGGAGAAATTATACAGAGGACGATAGGAAAGATCTAAGACAAATCCAACTTCAGTATAAAGCCCTCATTCTTAGATCTAAGGCAGATTTCTATGCCTCCTCCATTACGCAGGCCTCCAATGGGACTAAGGCCCTTTTTAAGATTGTCCGAGAACTCTCCAATCCAGACTGTATGAACAACGGAATAGCTCCCTCACAAGCCCTGTGCAATGAAATTGCCTCCTATTTCCAGGAGAAAATTTCCAACATCGTAAACACTCTACAGGACAACTCCAAGGTTGACCCCGGGGAAATGTTCAGCCTGACCGAGGCAGATCCACATCCGACTGCGGTCTTAGACAGCTTTCAACCAATCTCCCAGGTGGCATTTGACAGCTTGACAGAAAGCGTGTCTTCTGGCTCTCCTCTAGACCCTCTCCCAGTTAAGATGTGGAAGCTTTATGGGCGCAACACTTTTCCCTGGTTGAGAATGATTTGTAACCAGTCTCTGATGGTCGGATATGTGCCAGACTGTTGGAAATTAGCAGTGGTAACCCCACTGATTAAGAAGCCGAATCTGGATCCCCTGGTACCGGCTAATTTTAGGCCCATTTCCCTTTTACCGTATCCGGTGAAAATCCTCGAAAAATCAGTCAGCAGGACTCTGTCCCAGTTTCTGGAGGAGAACCTTCTGCTTGATAGAGATCAGTTCGGTTTCCGTCCGGGCCACGGAACCGAAACGGCTTTGACTACCATGCTGGATCATCTTCGATTGCGTGCCGACAACGGGAATGCCATGATTCTTGTGCTTCTCGACATGTCGGCAGCTTTCGACACAGTGAGCCACCCTGTCCTGCTGGATAGATTAAGGCAGATAGGTGTCAGAGGTAGAGCACTGCAATGGTTTCAATCCTACCTGGAGGGCAGACAGCAGGTAGTCACCTTGAGACCTTTCTCCTCCGGCAGGTCTCCAGTTGCGTATGGAGTGCCGCAGGGATCTGCAATTAGTCCTATCCTCTTCAACATATACCTGCGGCCCCTGTTCCCGTTAATCAAATCGTTTGGAGTCAGGCTGGTGAACTACGCTGACGATACGCAGCTGGCCTTCTCCTTAGAAGGGAATGACGCACTATCCATGAACAGATTCCATCAATGCATGGCTCAGACCACAGACTGGCTTAGAAGAAATTCTCTCCAATTCAATAGTGGGAAAACCGAGGTTGTCTTCTGCTCACCATCCAAGATCCTAAAACACCTTTCCCCCGAATTCTGCCTTTCACCAGAGGAAGGACCCCTTATACCGGTCCGGAAGGTATGTAATCTCGGTGTGATCATTGATGACGACCTCCAGATGATATCCCAGGCCAGTAAGACCGCCAATGTCTGCTTTGCTCTGCTGCGGCTGCTCCGGGGCATCCTTCCTTTGCTCCCCAGGGAGTCTCGGGCCACAGTAGTACGCAGCATAGTATTAAGCAGGCTTGATTACTGTAACTCTTTGTACCTGGGGGCCCCACAGTACATCTTCCAGGGACTGCAAAGGATCCAGTCAGCAGCAGCCAAACTAGTGCTCAACAGATGTCGTAGCTCTTCCAGTACCAGAGCACTGAGGGACCTACACTGGCTCCCAGTTAAGGAGAGGGTCTCCTTTAAGTCTTTATGTCTGACTTTCAGAGCTGTGCACGGATCTGGACCAGTCCCCCTACAGGACAGGTTTGTTCGTCACCTTCCAACTAGGCAACTTCGATCCTCCGCAGCCGGCTTATTAGTAGTCCCGAGATTTAAGCGCTCTAGGGTAGGTGGTAGGGCCTTCAGCATAGTTGCGGCCAGTATGTGGAACAAGCTCCCACTGAACTTAAGACAGTGCAACTCCTTACTAGAATTCCGTAAGGGTCTCAAAACCTGGTTATACCCCAAAGTATAACTTGAGGTTGGCTCTCCATCCTTCCTCTGTCACTCCTGATATTGGTTCATCAGTCTGAGCGCCAGGATGCCCGCAGGGCGAAAGCTGCGCTATATAAGTTTCTCATCAATCAATCATCAATCAAAAGGGGGTGGTGATGGACGGAGCATCGGAACCAATCAAACACTCACACCCAGTCAACAGATCCGGGTTTGATCCATCACTGTTCTTTAGCCCACTCTGCCACCCCAGTTCAGACATGGCCATCACCACCCCCTTTTGTACCGCTTTGTTCGCCATAAGTTGGCAGGGTATGCTCAGACGTGAGTCCCCTGCTCACTTTGCCACTGGATTCAAGCAACCCTGGCTGAAGACGGCTGAAATGCCAGAAACCGGTCCTAGGAAGCTTATTTCCGGTCCAGGGAAGGCATGGCTTGGCAGTTCGGGCTGGACTGTTCCCATGAGGCACAGGGTCAGACTGATTTGCATATGGCCACTGGGGTGGCTGAGTGGGCTAAAGAACGGTGATGGATCAAACCCGGATCAGTTGACTGGGTGTGAGTGTTTGATTGGTTCTGATGCTCCGTCCATCACCACCCCCTTTTGTACCACCCACTTAAGTAGCCCTTTAAGCATGCCTCATGTAGGAGAGTAGGATCTGCTTCACATGTTTACCCCCACTTTTTGCTGGTCTTTCACTCTTTTTCGACTTAGTCTGGCTGGGTCCCTGCTATTCAGTGCCCCAGCCTAGCTGCTTTCTCTCTAAATTGATTGCATGTACTTTAGGTACACCACAGATTGGATCCTGAGGTACCCTTGTGAGTCCCTAGTACATGGTATACTATGTACCCAGTGCATGGGTACCCCAGAGGCCTACCAGGGGCTGAAGCATGTATAAAGCCACCCAAAATGACACCACAGGTCTGCTACTGCAGCCTGGGTAAGGTGGTGCATGCACCCCTTACTGAGGTATAGGTTCACTATACCTCACCCATCACTGCACATACAAACCCATCAGTCACTCCTATGGCAGGCCTTAACAATCCTGAAGGCAGAGTGCTTGGTTATATGTGAGAGGGTGCCCCTGCATGAGCAGAGCCCCTCTGCAGCGTTCGGAGACCCTTCGCTGATGCCGTTTGTAGTGCAGCCTGACCATATACTCTTAAGTGCATTATAACCAAACGGTAAATGCTAACTTTGGACTGGTTGCACGGAAACATGTCGTGTTTGGTGTCAAACACCTTGGAATCATACCCCCACACCAGTAACTGGTGTGGGAGTATGATCCCACCCTTCTAGAGGGAGACACATGACAGTACTGGGTTACCCGGTAGAAACTTAATAGAGCCCTGGCATCACAAAATGGATGCTGCAGCCACAGACACGGGTCTGGCCTCCTGCTGCTGACCGAAACTCCGGCAGGGGAGGCCTGGACAATAGGTTTCCTGTCACAGGGAGGTGTAACCACCTCCCAGACAGGAGGATGTGTATTGGGGCTGGGTGGGAGCACTCTCTGAGTGCTTTGAAGTCCTGCACTGGGGGCACATTTGGTGTCCCTGTGAATAGTCCAGCTCAAACCGGTTCAGGGGCTTCCAGTCCCTGCTCCGGCGTGAAACTGGACAAAGGAAATGGGTGTAGCCGCCCCTCTTTCCAAACCCTCCCATAGGTGGGTCCCCAGAGCTAGTCCACCCCTTCCTTAGGTATAAGTAAGAAACCTCTGTAACCAGAACTTTAGATATCCCTGGACAAAACTCTGAAGCTGAATCCTGGAACTTCGTCGCTCTACTCAAGACTAGAGAACTGAAGAAATCTCCATTGGGGTCATGGAGTGACTCCCCTGCTTGGCAGGCACCAACGAAGCAATTTTCCGGTCTGCATTTCCGAAGCGCCCGCCGGACTCCGAAGTATTTGCAGCCCAGGAAGAGGATTTCCAGACATCTCACAGGCCGACCCAAGTCCCCAGCAAAGCTGAGACCCGCAGCCCTTGTGAATAACGTGGAACCGGAACTCCTGGTCACCGTGCACTTTTGCAAGTGCATTGACTTGGACGACTCTTGAAGTTGTGCTTGGGGTTACGTGTAGCCCCCACCTTTAGCAGAAGATCCACCGAAGATTGTCGGCCTAGTCACCCCGAGTGACCCGTGGGCCGCCATTTTGTGTTTCCTCACGAGGTCCCTTCACAATCCCTGGTCCGTTGACTGGTGGCTCCCTGAGGGGGTAACTTTGAATTTCCTTGGGCTTCCCTGGTTGCTCCAGACGTGCCTTGACTCCCAACGAAGTGGTGAGTCTCCCAGACCTTGCTGGTCTGCACCGAAGAATTTCTTCTCTTTCTGCGTGGGTTGCTGTTGCCAAGGCTTGTTGTGTCCAATCTGGGCACCGACGCTGCAGCACTTGACATCCTTCGTGGGACAGCTCGAATCCAGCTCCTGGTCACCCTCGACGCCTCCTGGTCCTCGCACCTTCTTCACCTAAAATCACCCCACATCAGTGGGCATCTGCCCATCGCCTTCCTGGTCACTGGCTAGTGACCAAGAATCTGTCCCCTCTGCTTTCAGGTTTTTCTCGATTCCGATCCAGGCTTGGATCTCTTCGGACATTTCGCACCTTCCTAGCAGCAGCACTTCTTTGCCAGCTCCCATTGAAATCGACAATGCGACCCGACACCATTTGACACCTATGTATCCGGCTTCAATGGGTGAGGTAACACGAGTACTCCGGTGCTCCCGTGGGTGTTGACCCTAGAACTTCCTAAGTTCCAAAGGGTTTGGTCCTAGTTCGTTTCTAAGTGTCCCTAATCTTTAAAAATCTAACCGCGACTTTCCCCATAGAAGCTAACGGGATTTCGCGGCTGTGTTCACGCACTGCACACAGCCCCCGTGGGTCACCTTGGAGTCCCAGCGATTCTATATGCTCTAGGCCTTGTGTCTAGTTAAGTCGTGGTTCTTATACCACTTTTTTAGCATATGGGTTGGCTCGCCCCTAGGGCCGGATGTGTATTTGTGCTTATTACTGTCATATTTGAAGTGTAACTTATGTGTTTTGACCTCTAGCCTCAAAGAGTCTAGGAGGGTGTGTTTAGAAATAAATACATACATACATATACATACACACACACTATATATATATATATATATATATGGTGTGATTGTCTTTCATTTAGGCACTCAAGAGATTATACACTGGTAAAACAAGCTGCTTTACATTCCTTCAAGACTTAGCCTGAAGGCTGCTCTCCATAGCTACCACTAAGATAGCTTTCAATAAAGGTTGTCTGTAAACTATAACCAATAAGGGGTTGTTTGGACTGGTACAGGGTGCCCACTATAACTAGTGGACAGCATAAACCAGGCCAACTTCTCACACCTCAGGCCTGACATTGCAGAACCAGTGTGTGCAGGTTTAGACCGCCATTTTGACCTTGCAAAAGAAACCTTTAGCCAGGCCAAAACCTTCATTTTCAATACCTATAAGTCACCCCTGAGGGGTGACATATGTATTAAAGCCCAGCCCCAGGGGTGACTTGTATGTATTGCAGCTCAGATGGCAGGGTACAATGTAACAAAACAAAAAAACATGTGATTTTAAGTTTTACATGTCCGGGTAGTGAAAAACTCTTACATTAGTTTTTCATTATTGCAAGGCCCAACTCTCCCATATGGAACATTGGAGTTGTCTCATTACATTTTATAAGTGTAATTTACAAATGGGAAGAGAAAAACAGTTCATGTTTGGTGTCTCTGGAATCATAATTTAAAACCCTAACTTATGGTGCAGTAAGATTGTAAATTGCAATTCAGAAAATGCCACTTTAAGAGTTGGCATTTTCATGCCATAGCCATTTAGTCGGTCTCTGATCACATGACTGGGTGTAGCTAACAGTTCCACTTTGTGCATTTCTCTGAGACAGACACACACAATAGGAAGCTTAGGTGTGCCTGGATGGGCCATCATTAGCAGGATGGGAGGGAGGAGCTGGGGACAGCCCCCATTTACACATGAATAGGCTACGCCCTGCCTCTACACAAAGGACGTCATGCCCCTTGCAGTTAGTCTGGAGCAGGGAAAGCGGAATGCCTGGGGACTTCGAAGGGAAACCTCTAGAAGCTTCTATCCCACTTCAAAAGGCACAACTGGTTACAAATACTGGACCTCTGATACCAACTCTTCAGTACACTTCTGGACCTGTGGATATTCTGCCAGGAAGAAGGACAGCTGTGCTGCTACAAAGACTGCCACTGTGCTGGACTGCTGCTCTAAAGGAAATGCAGTTCTGCTGTACAGACCTGCTGCCCTCTTGCCCTGGGAATAAGAACTCAACCTGCACCTTCATCTTAAACCCAGGACCCCAGAGTGACTCAAAGGACTAGTCTGCAGGCCTCGTGAACTGAGCCTCTGGGACATAAAAGGCCCCCCAACCAGCTCCTGAAACCAGCTGCAGGGAGTTCCTGCCACCCACCCCCCTCCCCCAAGTAGTGCCTCTTAGGTCCTGGACCCTTGGTGTGGCTCACAAGCTCTTGAAATCAGGATTTTGGGCTCTTAAAGAACGTGTGTTCGCACCAGAACCGTGCCTCTCACACCAAAGTTCACAATAACTTTTGACTTTGTCCAGTGCAACCAGATAGCTGTGGTTGGCGGTTTGTGCTTTTAGGTGCTATATTACAGTTAAAAAAAAATTCCAATTCATAACTTCGTTTCCGATTGGATTCTTGTTTTTTTTTTTAATGAAGTCGGATGTGGGATATTTTTGTGTGTTGTTTTCACAGTTTGAAGTGTCGCACAAATACTTTACATATTGCCTTCAAGTTAAGCCTGATTGCTCTGTGCCAAGCTACAAGGGGGCTGAGCACAGGCTCATTTGGGATTTGTTTGTACTTTACCCTGACAAGGTTTTTGGGTGCTGCTTCCCCAGGGCTTACAGCCCAGTCAACCAGCACTCCAATTTCAGGTTAGAATAATCTTATTTTTTTATTATGAATAAACAAAAAAAAAAAAAAAGAGTTAGCCTGGCAAACACAAGGTCATGCAAACTTACCAACAGATGCAGAGATATTTTATATGGTCATCAATGGGTTTACAAGAAAGCAGTGTTTACATGAAACCGCCTTGATAAGCCATGGTCATTTACATAGCTTACAATCCTTTTAGGATCTTCTCTCACCATGCAGCTCATGGAGGACAAGCAAGAACCACGTGGTGTCGTTTCTTGAATATTCCTGCCGAAGGGACAGTATTTCTCCTCCATAAATGTCCCCAATGACATAGCTGTGATAAAGCTCTGCCCTAACTGTCTTGACCAGAGCACAAGTCATCTGTAATGAGATTCCACATCCATCTTTCCAGTGGCCTACTGGTGAGCCTGTGGACATTCCTCCAAGAGTAGTCTTACAAGCTGTGATGTCAGAGAGTAGTGTTAAAATATTACAGCTATAACCAAGAATTATTAATCTTATGCCAATGCTCACATTACACCTGGGCAGAATGTCTACACTATTTGTGTCACTTTGCAATACTTTTCTGGAAATCCGCGATGACATGGCACTTCAATATGGGCCTGCATGCAGAAGAGCCTGGGAGAAACAGTGTCTGATGGAGAAGGACGATACACACAGATACTACGTCCCGGGCCATCATTAACCATTGCTATTCAGAAATTCTCCTTCATTTTTCCAGCAAGCCCAATCTCTGTACCGCTGCTGAGTCTTAAAAGTGAATTTTTGTTTAAGCAAAGAAACAGGATGATGGTATAATTGATTTTCTACAGAGCTGGTTGCGATACACATGCTCTTCTCTTCCCAACACTGCTAGGCAAAGGTCTTGGCACATAATGTTCTGAAGAGAAAGGGCATGGGAGGATCTCTGTAGATTGGGACTGAAAGTGCGACAATAACAGACCTGCTTTTAACAGACTGACCTTTAGTCTGTAAATCTGGGCCATGTAAAGCCCAACCCCAGCTATCTTAACCGTTTGCAAGTCAGTCAGTGCTCATCTCCTAACTGAGCAGGGTACCAGTAGGGTTGGCTTCTTGTTGCCCAAGATCATGCTGGGATTCTGCATTACACCAGAAATGAAAGCATGTCATGTTCATACTAAGAATGTTATGTGAACATGTGCAAGGATATATTTGAAGATTGAAGACAATGGAATAGATTTCTGATATTTACTTGCAGAGAATCACACGTCAAATGGGGCCAAAGTGATTTGCAAAACAAGAAATTTAACACCGAAACAGCTGCCGCTGTGTAGTTAAACATTAGGTCAGCATTTCTATAGGAAGAGCGTTTTTGTAATGCTATTAACTGATGCCATATGACGAATCTTCCCAAAATTCCCCTGCTCCCCTCCTCCTCCCCTCTCCCTCCAAAAAAAAAATCCACCTCAGCTCCTTTCTGGAAAATTTAGGGGTGAACTGGCAACAGGGGCTGAGAAAAATAAAAGATGGTGGTTTCAAAACACATTTTCCCATGGACATTCCCATAAGAATTTTGGAAAGCAATACCAAAAATATGTCAGACCAGAATTACACCAAATTTGGCAGAAATCTAGATCTTTACTCAGAAAGTAAGCTTTTTGGATTTGGTGCACATACATTCAGATGTTTTTGAGAAATTAAAGGGAAAAATATAGTGATATCTGGACTGTTGGTACTGCAAATAAAAAAATAAATAAAAACATTTTGAGTACATAATGCCATCTCAAATGACAATTGATGGTATCACTGATCAGAGTGAAGCAGGAGGTAAAAGTAATAAAAAGTAAAATTATGGTCTATGGTGGCATGCATATATAGGTGCGGCAAAAAAGGGAAAAATGGGCCAACGCAAAAATGATTAGAAAAGTAAATGAAAAGAAAGCTGAAATAGAAGCAGATATTGCCATATTAGTATTAGGGACTACTGGATATGCACACAAGCAAAGTAAGTCACTCGCAGTGAAGAGAACCAGTAGCAGAAGTCAGCTGACATATTGCCCCATGTTGTTGTGGTGGCAGCAAAAGATGGATGATGGTTCAAATGGCCAATGAATGAGGCGGCTGGACTCTACACCCCTGTATATGTGCTTGTGTATAATTTTATTCTACATTTTTGGAAAAATATGACGATAGCATCTCTAGGCCAGACCTAAAAATTACATACATGAAACATATCACTGCTCCGAAAAGAAGATTGCAAATATTTGGAACTGTGCCAAGAACTGTATAAACAGTTTAAAGTTGTACATAACAGGTTAGACTTGGGGAGAAAAAGACTAAACTCTCCTGAAACAGAGGATGTAAGATGGGCACATGAATGCTTTCAGGCGTGCAGATAGCGCTCCGCCACTGAAGCGATGTCTGCAGGGCTGCACTGGCCAAACCAGGCATTGAGTGTTTACCCAGGTGACTGGAAGGATGGGGGACGGTTTTGTTACTGGGTCTGGTTTTAGAGCACTGCGGCAATATCGGCCCCCAGTAACAAAAGTAGCAGGCATGTGTTTCCAGCTGCCCGTGGCCAGGCAGTGCTTCCCCGGAGGCTGGTCCGAGAACATTGCGAGGGTTTCTTTAGGTTCCCAGTCCGGCCCAGTGTGTCTGCAAGGAAAAGGACTGCGAGTATTAATTCAATAGCGGTGTAGTAACTGCCACAGAAGACAGAAATGATCATCTGTAGCAGCCTGAGGTGGTAACCTGAGGAGTACATCCAGCACACTGGACCAGCACTTTTGTTGCTAGTATCTATGTTCCAAAGGAAAACAGCAAGCCTTGTAACTTCTAGCTTAAACCTGAATTGCTATTTAAGTAACACAAGATTATTCTATGTAAACATCAGATTTTTCATGCAGACAACATCTCAGGACTTCTAGCTGCAAACATCTTCAATTAGTTGGAAACCGAAAAGGCAGGCATGAGTGTATATGGTGTCCCGGGCAGGGGGTCCAAAGCACCTGCAGGAAGACCTCTGGCATCGTGCTAGAAAACACTGCATGCCCAGCACAACCACATGCCCGTCTTGGATTAAGGGCCAGCTGTCTTCATTAAGGGATCGTGATCCAGAGCCATAAATGTTGACTTAAAGAAGCTGCCCTTCTTGATACACAGAGCAATACCCCCACAGCCTGCAAGGACCGGAAGACATGGCGCTCCGGTTTTAAGATGAAAGTACTGATCTCCAAAGCTCAGTCAACCCACAAGTTATACTTTACTAAAACAGGCGAGTACTCCAGACACACAGCCAGCGGAAGAATGAATCAAGCCACCTAATTTTCAGAAAAATGTGAAGAAAGCTAGTTTTAATGTCTTACAGTACATTGTCTTTTTCTCCATATACAGGATTTGTTGTTTAAGAGAAGCAATGATGAAAAGTAAAAGGATTTTAACTAACTAATACATAAACAAAACCCTTCACATCTTTTCAACAAGAAAGGGAACTTCTGAAAACTATTACTAGAAAAACGTTTGTACTTTAGCTAGAAAGAAAACATTTTAAAACTTTAAAGCCAAGGCTTATGCAAACTGACCTTTTTGAGAGCAGTAGGCATGGAGTATCTTTGGAGAACGAAGTCTTTGGTTGTACAATTTAAAAAACGTGGAGTACAAAAGTATGAAATGTGTAGTCATGTCCTGCTTTCAACCTTTCCTGGATGTACATGCCCTTCAACTATACATAATTTTGCTGTGTTAGCATTTTACGGGGGAATTGTTGGAAGCATTTAAATGACAAAGTAAGCAAAATGATAACAATAGATCCTAGTTAAAAATAATTTTAACATAAACAAACTAACATAATAAAAGAAGGATCTTCTAGGATAATGTTGTATACAACATGAACTGCATATTTGTCCACGGAGTTCTGATACTAAAATACGAGTTTAGTGATGTGAAGTGCACCTTGTTTGAGGGTCCATAGCTAATCTTTTAAATGTATAAACATCTACAGATTCTTCGGTCAAAGAGAAGCGTATAGTCTGCTTTGGGATGAGACACCGTGGAGTCCTGGGGAGGTTAAGCAGCCACAGAGAGGCACAGCTGAAATCTGCTAAAGGGGAGGGCTCAGGAGGAGGAGCAGAACACAGAAAGGATAGCTGAGGACATCTGAGAATCAAGATAAACCGCCCAGAACCGCCCATACCACTCAAAAATACGCTATTGAGGGTTCTCATTAACACCTATCTAGGTGTTAATATTTTCACACTCAGATTCACGAACCGCTAATTTTTGGTTACAAGTGATCCATTCCCCCTTGATCTACGATATATACCCTGGAAGATGAATGGATGACTATCTCTTCTAACTCCCCCTCCCCTGATTGGATAATGACATCTGCAAGCCTACATGTTGGAAGTCCAAACATTGTATCTACCTAAAGATAGAGTCGATCAGAAGCTCGAGTTCGCTGTCTCTTGCAGAGACATCGGAGTGAAATTAATGTGGGAAACAAAGCAAAGAGTAGGAGCTAGATACACTTATGGCAGGAGGAAAAGCATGAGAGCTACAGAATTATTGGAAGAAAGAGCCCCCCTAATGAACGCACAAGAGTTGGAAGAGAGCTTGATGGAAGCAAAACCAATCGAGGAAAAGAGAAGCTAGTGGAGGAGTTGTGGGGGGGGGGGGTGGTGAGGAGGGGCGCGGGTACTAAGGGTGAAAGACAGACAGACATAACACGTTCGAAAGACAAAGTGCTGGAAGGGGAAGATGGAAGAGACTGGTGGTACAAGAGTTCAAAGAGCGCCTGACAGATGGAGAGAGATGCAGACTCGAGGGGCCCTTACCTTTCTGTAACTGCTGATACTTCTCCACCTCGGCCTGCAGCTTCTTCTGCAGTTGTTCTGCCATGGCGACGTCTAGCGAGCTAGAAAGATAAACAGAGAAGGTTAGAGACAGAACTCAAGCAAGATCCTGGAGCACCAGCACAACAGCAGTTCGTGCTAACTGCAGAAGCATTTACTGCCTCATCCCTGAAAACACCAGTATGCTAATTCCTGGAGCATGTGCAGTCTAGCCCCTGAGAACACCAGCATGCTAATCAAAGGAGCACGCACAGTCTAGGCACTGGAAACACCAGCATGCTAATCAAAGGAGCACGTACCGTCTAGGCCCGGAGAACACCAGAATGCTAATCAAAGGAACGCGTACAGTCTAGCCACTGGAAACACCAGCATGCTAATCAAAGGAGCACGTACAGTCTAGGCCCGGAGAACACCAGAATGCTAATCAAAGGAACACGTACAGTCTAGGCACTGGGAACACCAGCATGCTAATCAAAGGAGCACGTACAGTCTAGGCCCGAAGAACACCAGAATGCTAATTCCTGGAGCATGTGCAGCCTAGCCCCTGAGAACACCAGCATGCTAATCAAAGGAGCACGCACAGTCTAGCCACTGGAAACACCAGCATGCTAATCAAAGGAGCACGTACCGTCTAGGCCCGGAGAACACCAGAATGCTAATCAAAGGAACGCGTACAGTCTAGCCACTGGAAACACTAGCATGCTAATCAAAGGAGCACGTACAGTCTAGGCTCGGAGAACACCAGCATGCTAATCAAAGGAGCACGTAGAATCTAGCTACTGGGAACACCAGCATGCTAATCACAGAAGCACGTACAGTCTAGTCCCTGGGAACACCAGAATGCTAATCCAAGGAGCACGAACAGTCTAGCCCCTAGGAACACAAGCATGCTAATCCCTGGAGCAAATGCAGCCTAGCTCCTGGGAAAACCAGCATGTTAATCAAAGGAGCACGTACAGTCTAGGCACGGAGAACACCAGCATGCTAATCAAAGGAGCACGTACAGTCTAGCCACTGGGAACACCAGCATGCTAATCAAAGGAACAAGTACAGTCTAGGCCCGGAGAACACCAGCATGCTAATCAAAGGAGCACGTACAGTCTAGGCTCGGAGAACACCAGCATGCTAAATCAAAGGAACACGTACAGTCTAGCCACTGGGAACACCAGCATGCTAATCAAAGGAGCACGTTCAGTCTAGGCTCGGAGAACACCAGAATGCTAATCAAAGGAGCACGTACAGTCTAGCCACTGGGAACACCAGCATCCTAATCAAAGGAGCACGTACAGTCTAGGCCAGAACAACAACTGCATGCTAATCAAAGGAGCACGTACAGTCTAGGCTCGGAGAACACCAGAATGCTAATCAAAGGAGCACGTACAGTCTAGCCACTGGGAACACCAGCATTCTAATCAAAGGAGCACGTACAGTCTAGGCCAGGAGAACACCAGCATGCTAATCAAAGGAGCACATACAGTCTAGGCTCGAAGAACACCAGAATGCTAATCAAAGGAGCACATACAGTCTAGCCACTGGGAACACCAGCATGCTAATCAAAGGAGCATGTACAGTCTAGGCTCGGAGAACACCAGAATGCTAAGCAAAGGAACACGTACAGTCTAGCCACTGGAAACACCAGCATGCTAATCAAAAGGGCACGTACAGTCTAGGTCCGAAGAACACCAGAATGCTAATCAAAGGAACACGTACAGTCTAGCCACTGGAAACACCAGCATGCTAATCAAAGGGGCACGTACAGTCTAGGCCCGAAGAACACCAGCTTGCTAATCAAAGGAGCACGTACAGTCTAGCCACTGGTAACACATGCAGCCTAGCCCCTGAAAACACCAGCATGCTAATCCACGGAGCACGTACAGTCTAGTCCCTGGGAACACCAGCATGCTAATCCAAGGAGCACGAACAGTCTAGCCCCTAGGAACACAAGCATGCTAATCCCTGGAGCAAATGCAGCCTAGCTCCTGGGAAAACCAGCATGCTAATCAAAGGAGCACGTACAGTTTAGCCCCTGGGACTACCAGAAAGCAAATTCCTGGAGCACAGGCAGTCCAGTCCCTGGGAAAACAGCATGCTAATCCAAGGAGCATGTACCGTCGAGCCCAAGGAACACCGGCATGATAATTCCAGATGCATGTACAGTCTTGCCCTGAAAACATCTGCAAGCTAATCCCTGGATCACTGACTGCTCGACCTCAAAAGAATCCTGTGTGCTAATCGCTTGAGACTCACTGCTGATAATCCATGGAGCATACAAAACTTGAACCCAGTGACCATCCACCAGCATGCTCATCCCTGGGCCACGGACTGCTCGACCTCAAGAGACACCTGCATGCTATACCCTGGCGCACTTACATGCCAAGCTATCGATAGCTTTTAAAAAGCGAGACTGGGCGAACAGTTTATGTACTCCCATGGTTGGTTATGTGTGCAGATTGGCAGCGTAGCAGTCTTGAAGGCCTACTGTTATTAATTCTTTTAAATGTGCTACAGGATGTTTAGTGCAGCATTCCACCTCCTATGGAGTGATAGTGCTGCAATACAGAAGGGATTATTTTCTCTCTCATAAGTATACAAACTACAGGATGAAACCTTAAGTTACGTATCTCCTGGATTCAATGTATACAGATTTTTTTTTAATTGGGCTGCAGGATTTTCCTTAATGTTAAGTCACTCAGACCTACTAGCTTTTCTTAATATGGTTTCCATTTTAAAATGGGTCACGAGGGGGGTGGGGGTGATGTGCACGCCTCCATCTTGAAAATTTTGAGGGTAAAGGGAAAAGAGGCTCACATACTGAAGCCACAGAGTGAAGTCACGGTCTCCGGAATTATACTTAATAGACAATGCCCCCTCCTTGACAACCCAATACCAATTGTTGTGCAGTCTCTCTTGAAGCTTAATTAGATGCACACAAAAACCTGTACCACTACATCCATGCAGTTGAAGTAATCAGCAGATTCAACTATGGAATAGACTTAGCTGAAAAAAAGCCCCACTTCCACCCAGAGACAGATTGCTTGGTTGCTATCCAATAACTAGAATGGAAAGGTGGTGGGGGTATCAAAGCTTAACCCTGGCGAAGGTAAGCGAAGAGCTACTCGACTAAAGTGCTGCATTCAGCTGACACCATAAGCTACTCCTCAGGGCTCACCAATAGTGGAAGGTGCTCCATGACAACATGTCAGTCAGTCAGTCAAGCTTTTATTTCGGTAAAATACCATAAAAAGACATAAATAATTATATACAATAAAACATGATTAAATTAACAATGCATAGAGTATAATCCAACAAAAGATAAAAATTTCATAAAAACAAATTGTTAAGACTAGATCCAAGGCCCACGGTGTTCTCGCTACACCACAGCTTCTTGGAAGTAGCAACACTAGGATCGGGAGGGTTGTGTGACAGATTGCAGTTTTTTGGACCGGGTAAACCACATAGAAAGAAGATATTTGGCCGTCGCAAACACTATTAAAGGGGTAGTGTCATACTTCAGTATTCTAAACACCTCCGGATAGTCCCTAAAACCCTTGGACTTGCAGAGCTGAATAATCCACTTCTTCCTTGCCTTGTTATATAGAGGGCAGAAAAGAACAGCATGGAGCTCTGTTTCACAAATATCAATGCATACAGGACACGTGTTTAAGGGATCAGATGCATTAGACCATCTGCAGGTAAGAGCCCTCAATGGTAACGAACCGTGTCTAAACTGAATGTAGAGTTTCTTCGCCAAAGGGGGTTGGATAACATCCAAAAAAACTTCAAACTGGGGACAAAACTTAATGTCCAGAAAGGTGTCGGTAAGCCTGCCCAGAGAGGAATGAAGTAAAATCTCCCTCCGATACAATTGTAGTGCCTCCCGCAGTGAATTCTTAGAAAGTGAGCGACTAGTCACTTCCGGCGCGGACCATCGGTCCCCCATCCCTATGGAGTAGCAAAGGATCTTTACATAAGTTAACCAAGGGATTTTTTCCAGATTCCCCCTTGACAGTACGTCACCAAGATCCTGCCTATAGCTTGCAAGCTTGGGAGTTGACCAGAGACGTCTCCAAAACAGGAGTGGGCGGTTCAGGATAATCTCTTCTATAGGAACTAGACCTAAATCCCATCTCAACGGAATTAAAGGGGTACTTGCAGGTAGTTTTAGCAATCGCCTAATAAAGGAATTCTCAATTGACGTTAAGGTAGCACAAGTGCAATGTCCCCAGAGTTCAGCGCCGTAAAGCGCACTCCCTCTTGCTTGGGATTTGTAAATTTCCATAGGGGGGCCCAGAGGTTTAGAAGAGGCGTTATTAAAAACCTTCAGGATACCCCCCGCTGATTGTGCTAGCTTGAGATTTGCCTTCGCCAAGTGAGACCCCCATTTCATTTTGTCGTTGAGGGTCACCCCCAAATAATCGAAGGTAGAGACCCTGTCCAGTGCAACATCTCCCATCTTGGGGTGTGGGCAGTTGGTTGAATTAGAACTGAAGACCATAAATTTTGTTTTAGATAGGTTCAGTTCCAGATCCCTTAATTTACAGAAGGAGCAAAAGGCCTCTAATGTGCGCTGGATGCCCATGTAAGATTTAGACAACAGGAGCGTATCATCCGCGAACATTAGGGCCGGTATCTTACGCCCCGCTAGAAAATGGGAATCCAAGTTGGCGGCGCTCAAAAGATGCTCGATCAACCCATTGATAAAGAGGGAGAAGAGAGTGGGGGCCAGAACACAGCCCTGCCTCACACCCTTTTCAACCGGGAATGGCCCTGAAATCTCCCCACATCTCCCGAATCTCACCCTTGCATAAGTACCTTCGTGCAGACGTTTAAATAAATGACAAAGGTAGGGGGGAGCGCCCATCTCTAGTAATAAGACCCATAGTTTTTCCCTTTGGACCAAATCGAATGCGGACCGCAGGTCCACAAAAATCAAATAAAGATTACCAGCGCCCATACTGACTGTCTTCCAATAGATCAACTGTAGCCTAAACAATTGGTCGATAGTGGAGACCTTTGCACGAAACCCCGCCTGGAGGGAGGTTAGAATTTGGTGGTCCTCCATCCAGGTCTGCAGTCTTGTTAAAAGGACTCGGGCAAACAGCTTCTGTAAGACGTCGATCAAGCTTATAGGGCGATAGTTCGCTGGATCCAAAGGGGAAGATTTTTTATGGATGGGTATAATTTCTGCTCCCAGCCAAGTATCCGGGATATCAAGGCCCTGCAGAATGGCATTAAAGTATACCCGGATGTAAGGGGCCCAGATTTTTAATTCACTTCTGTAAAGGTCACCAGGGATCCTATCGAGCCCCGGAGCTTTCCCGACTGAAAGGGTACAAAGGGCCAGCTCTATTTCTGGAAGGGAGAAGGATCGACTCACTAAATCTTCCTGGTACACTTGATTCATTACAATAACATTAGGGGGGGTTGCCAGGTCAGCACCTCCCCTAGGATTACTAGAAGAGTAAAGGGGTTTAAAATGGGCAAGCCAAACCTCCTCACTGAGGTTAGGGATAATAGCAGGGCTGCATGCTGCCGTACCAGTTCGAACTAGGTTCCAAAAGGCCCTCGAATCACGATCAACTAATGCTGGCTTCATATTTTGCCACCTTAGGTCCTCCCACTCGGATTTTGCCTCCTTAATCAAATTTTTGTAAAAGGTCCTCGCAGCCTGGACACTAGACTGTGTGCCCGTTTTTACCTCTTTAATCAGGGCAGCCTTAGCCAGCCTACAGGAGCCATTATACCAGTGCTCAGGCCTAACAACCCTTGGCCTAGGGGCAGTAGAGGTGTAAAAAAAAAACAACCAGGGCGCCGAGGAGATCCTTGTGAATATTCTGTAAATCGGGGAAATAATTCGGCGGAATATCCCCATTGGGGCTCAAAAGGTGGGAAACCGCCTCCAGGGAACTAGTAACATTGCTATAAAGTGCTGCAAGTTTTGACTCATCAGTCACAACCCTAGCCCACCTAATCTGTCTGCCTCCTGCCACTAACGCCAAGTTCTCACTATTTAGTGGTGTTAGGCCCCGTGGGACTCCACTGCCACCAATATTATTTACCAGTTCCAGACAGTAGGTTATGATCACTATCGACCCGCGGAGTAACAGAAAAGGCTGCTAAAAAGCCCCAAAATTCCACATTCACCAGGATGTAGTCGATAGTCGAACAACTCCCAGGTCTGTTAAAGGTGAAAGACCCCGGTACATCAGGACAGAGTCTACCATTGCAAGCCCTCAAGGAATGTGCAATGGCCAACTTGTTGATCTCAAGGGCTAGTGGAATCAGACGTTTAGCAGGATAGATAGTGGGCTCTGGAATTTTATAGTTTTCGTCCTCATCACAAGTAGGAGAGGGGATCCCAGGGAGAAGTTCAAAGTGACAATTAAAATCTGCACCTATTAATTTGTGACACGCAGGGGGAAGGAAATGTAGTACATCATCTAGGGCGCCCAAGATCGACAAACCCAGCTGTACCGGATGAGGACGCAGGTAGACATTTAGTACTGCCAGCGAATAACCAGTAGAAAATGTAAGTAACAAACATAGGATATCTGGGGATTTTGAATCTATGAGTTTTACAGAGCAACCTAGATGAGTTGCAACCCAAACGACAAGGCCCCCCGAGGGTCTACCCCTTGCACCTTGGGCCGCAGGAACAAAAAAAGAAGCGTATCCCACCCTCGATGGAATATGCCGTAGCCATGTTTCTTGGAATAAACAGATATCATAATTGTCCATTAACTCTCCCCACTCAGGGTCGGAGAGTTTGGACTCCAATCCAGCCACATTCCAAGACCCTATTAAAGGTCTCCGTGCAGGCATATAGAGGGAACAAGCCACCAGAGGGAAAGAAGTGGGGGAACCCTGTGACGCAATATGCTCACAGGGGCCCAACTCAGGGCCCCCTTCCGTAAAGCTGTTATACAGAAGCGGGGAGGAGGAGGAAATAAGACCGCCCCCGGCACCAGGAACAGCCGCGGGGAGATTCATCTCCACATCATGCCCATCCCCACCCGAACTCCCCCACGTATGCCTATGCCCTCCCATGTTATACCTCAGGGATGATGGTCAATCCACAAACCTAAGCATATCAAAACGGTTGGCAACCAGGACATTGAAGTAGGGATTATGTGAGGCATGATAGAAGTTGGGAAGTTCCACATGGATCGGATCAGAAGAGGGATAGAAATACCCCAGATGACACGTGTCAATAGATCCTATTTTAAACTCCCCGCCCAAATCCAGTATATGTCCGACTACTCTGGGGTCCCTAAAGTTGATCAGAACACAATCCCCATCAATGTCCTTTGGTCGAGTCCCTAGCCAGGTAACCCTGCGAACAAAAAGAATCTCCCCTCTCCCAACTCCATTCAGAGGTCTATTTTTGGACAGCCAGTGGGTAACTTTATTTGAGTTCATAATAGGTCTCCCCCTTAGCATTCTCGGGAGGGAGCTGAACGAGGGGAGAGGAATCGACCAGGTTCCGGAGAGCTAAATTACCACCCGTATCAGAGGGAAGCCTACCCCCACCAGGGCTCCGAGGAATATAATCCTTATTACTGTGAGACTGGGGACCTGCTGATGAAACAGTGGGGACACGGGTGGTAAGCGGGGGCATGGGAAGACCAGCATCAAGGGAAGGAACAATAGGCAGCGCCAAGGGTAGCTGCGCTGAAACAGAAGGGGTAGGATAGGGGAAAGTAGACTGGCCTTGTGAAGAAACATTATTGGTCGAGGCTAGGGTACCCACACCCTCTAGGCTACCTGGATTACGCAGAAGATCATGGTTTGGCAGCTTTTTCCCACTACCTTTGGTGTTAATTAGAGATACCAACCTGTCGATTTTGGATGATAGGGTTTTTAGAAGAAGGTTTAGGGAGTGGTCTATATACGACTGCAGATCTATTACTAAATTAGAAGCCCAAACCGGTGGGTTAGTAAAGGAAGGGTGTTGGGCCGGGGCTGAAGAGGCAGACCCAGCTGCAGGGGGGGCGGGACGTATGCTCCTTTTTTTGGATTTCGGCTTTTTATTCCTTGGCTTTACCTGCTTCTTGGGAGCCACTATAGAAACATATGATGATGATAGTGGGCCAACTTCCGCTTGCACAGACTCATCTAGAGTCGCCTGTGCACAAGGTAGCTGGGTAAAGGAGGGCAACATAGAAGACATAGCTTCCAGGTCCACCTGATACGAAGACAGATCAGCCAGGCCATCAGAAGGGGGTGCCAAAGTGAATGCAGGGGTAATGGACAGCCGTCTTTCCGTATTTTCAATGGCTGTGGCGACCACCCCAATGGTTTTCTGCAGCATTTTGTCTATAGCTGTAAGACTTGGAAGCGGGGGATTTAAGTTAGCGTGTTGTCTAGTCATTGGGCGACTCAATGAAGATTTAGAAGTTTTCCCCATAGTTCGGGTGCAGACTAACAGACTGGAGTAGTGCAAATAGAAACCCGTGTGCAACAATTGGCTAAAAACGAACAATGTCTAATAAAAGATGAAAAACTCTATGCGCAGCTTGAGACTGTAAACTACGTCTTAACACAAGAATAAAATAACCTGTAATGGTTAGGAGTCCACACTAGTCCAGTGTCCACGGCCGAAGAGATATGGCCCAGCCCGGCCTCCTTCGGCCCCGGACGGCCACAGACGGTCCCGCCCTTGTCCCGGGCTTCTCCCATTCTTCCTAACCACATGCTCTACTTAAGACAATGATGTGGACTCTTAAATCCTGATTTAAAGTTTGGCAGACCGGTTACTTCGTCATAACCATGACTGATATCCTGTCCATCTTTTTACAAGTCCATTACATCCTACACCACTTGTAATAAGGAGGAAGGGATATCGGTCAGGTGTGCGAAGGGGTAAACCATTCGCAGGCCTTTAGTACTGCTGAGATGCAGGAGAACCATCATTTTAGGAATCCTGTCTGCAGCCTGCTGTTCACCTCACCTAGGTAACGTCTGGAGAGACTATCCAATGGTCTGTGCCTGGGTTTACGGAAATCGGTCTTCTCCATGATGCACTGGTGATCTCCCCTGAGACCCGGTGAGTAACTTGGGGTGATCTTGAGCTGCTTCTGGGTGCTCTACAAACCGTCCACAAGACGGAGACTGCTGTCTTGATCCTGGTGGAGCAGGGTGCTTAAGCAGAATTCTAAAGGACAGTAGTGGACCACTCCAGGGAGAGGAGGCTGCTGCCTTGATCCTGGTGGAGCAGGGTGCTTTAGCGGAATTCTAAAGGACGGTAGTGGACCACTCCAGGGAGAGGAGACTGCTGAAGCTTCGGATACCTTTGTGGGTGTGCCTAATCAACTGTCTGTACTTGCTGGAAGGAGCTCCAACCCTGGGTCTCTACAGAACTATACGAGAAGATGGTGAAAAGAAAGACCAGTCTCTCCTTTGTAATGCTCCTGCCCTGATGTGTGTGGCATAGTTATTTGCCACAAACGTCTATCACACCTTCCAGCAGACTGAGCGGGCGGATATCTGGATATAGCAGCACAAGAAAATCAGGGAGAGAAAGGGCACCTGAGGCAGGCCAGCATGCAAACCTCCCAGTGCCTTGGTGAGATTACAGCATTATTTTGTCTTTGTGCTTGCCACCAGCATCATTTTAAAAAACTGTGGCCGGAATTCAAGTATGCCACTTGGTTAGCTTGTCATTTTGGACTTTGACACGGTTGACCCCAACGCCTACGGTCAGATTCTTGAAAGATAGGATTTCTACATTTCTGGTTAACCATCCTTCATTCTGGTCTATGATTACAGTTTCTTTTCGAACTGAGACATTGCTTCCCCGTTTGTTTCCAATTGTGCCAGCATGTTCAACCATGCAGTTTGTGCGCCATCTAGAAGTGTCTTACACGTGTTTACCGTTGAAGGGGTGTTTTGAGGCCATGAAAAGCTGTATCGCCGGCCCTGTTTATTTGTGATGGGCCAAGTCTTTTTCCTCCAGAGAGCTCGATAATCGCTCGAAATGCTCATCTTTTACCACCATGTTAGTCGCAAGTCCAGTATTTTATGATGAGGCACCAAAAGTGTGCCCCCTCCCAAGCGAGGGTGTATACTCTTGCCTCAATGTAGACTATGCAGAGATAAGAAGCATTTGGGTGCTGGCCTTTTGACCTGGAGCCCATGTTAGGGCAATTCCTACTGGTTAAAGGTCTGTTTAGTCCACGTAACTGGCACCCCTCGTCTTCCTCATGTGTGGGGCATGCGTGCATGTTTCGTTTGCTTACAAGCCCCCTTTCCTTCCTCTTCGCTGTACCCACTTACCACCACACGTTGCCCTTTATTCGCTTACAGTGCTTTTTCTCTCCTCACTGACAATCTTCCGAATGTCTTTATGTCCCACTTTTCACCTGCCTACCTCTACTAACTGATTTCTCCTCCGACACCACCTCTTTTCGGTTTTTCAACAGCAGTGATATTGCTCTCTGTCACCCAACTCATTCTTTGTGCAACAGTATGAAGAGAGTAGCTTAGTCCAGTATGACAGGCTTGGTTTGCTACGTACTCAACAGGGGCGGGGGCAAAAAAGGGGGAGGTCTGGCCATAATCTACCCCAGCTCTTTTAAGGCAATCTTTCACCCTATAGTTAAGGACTCATGAAACTACAAGGACTCATGAAACTACAGAGAATACAAAATGCAGCCGCCCGCCTAGTCCTCAGCCTCCCTAGGAGAACTAACACGAGGAAAGCTCTGACGACCCTACACTGGCTGCCCATTGAAAAGAGAATTCTGTTCAAGGCTATGTGCTATGTACACCGTATTCTGACAGGTAAAAGCCCCCTCTACCTCAAATCATTGGTGTCAAGATACACCCCTGTTCGGGATTTACGATCCAGGGATATGGCCTTACTGCATATCCCGAGAATTTTCAGAACCAGAATGGGAGCTCGCTCCTTCAGGTACCTAGCTGCGAAACTATGGAACACGTTACCAATAACAATGAGAACTGAGCCTAGCGAACACGTTTTTCGCAGATAACTAAAGACATGGTTATTTTTGAATAATAACCTATGGGCAATTGTTCAGTCTCTTCTTTGATCTACTCGTCTCGATGTCTCAGCGCGGGGACACACCGTTAGGTATAACCATGCGCTCTACAAATGAATAAATAAATAATAAATAAATAAAGGGTGTGAAGCACTGGCCTTTACTTTTTACATATCAAACCACCACACTTTTAAAGGCATCCTACTTTATAGACCCCCGAAGAATAAGCAGACTTTTGTGTCAGCGATAGGACATCTGCTAGAAGACAGTATCTGTCAGAGTTCTTATACAGTTTTGGGAGACTTTAATTATCATCTGGAGATGCTCCTAAACCCAGATACGGCCACTCTTTTAGATATCATGAAGAGCGTGGAACTCACACAACAAGTTATGGATCCTACTCATTCGGCAGGACACACGCTTGACGGAATTTTTTCAAATCACCCCGGCTTGCAGGTCATAGAAGTTAAGCCTCTGATTTGGACTGATCATTCGGCCATCTTGTTTGACCTTAACAGTCAGGGACACACTCTAGGGGAGTCTGAGAATAAGAAACTTATTGAGGTTCGCCCGAACAGATAGAACACAGGGGTTCTTCAAGATCTCCTCTCTGCCTCCTTTACCCCTGCAAATTTAGAAGCAGAGGAAGGGGCAATATCTTATACGAGTTGGGTTAATACTGCCTGTAACAAACTTGCTCCATCTAGGTATATTAGACCCAAGAGACTCACCCCATCAGCTCCCTGGTTCTCAGATGAACTAAAACAAGGTAAACTCTCCTGTAAACGGTTGTAGCGGGTTTGGAGGAAAGAGTACAAGGAATCCGACAGGTGGGCATATAGGAAAGGCTTAGCAAACTACAAACATTTGCTGTTTGTCACTAAACAAAAGTTTTTTATTAATAAAATTGAGCTTGCCAAAGACTCAGCCAAAACCCTTTTCAAAACAGTTTTGGACCTGTCATAGCCGCGTCCGGTCCAACTGCAACCGAGCGCAGACTCTGTGATGGGATCGCATCCTTCTTCGTGAGCAAAGTTGAAGTGATCTTTTCAGCCTTGAATGGTTCCCCAGCAGAGGGAAGTGTCGAGGATGGGCGGAGGGGATATCAGGCCCCCAATGTAGTCCTCGAGAAATTTGAGGCTCTTCCTCTGGAACTAGTACGCACACTCCTGGATACAGCAAAATCCGGATCACCCTATGACCCCTGCCCGGTGTCCATTGCAAAGGCAATTGCGGATCCTCTAAGTAAAGCCCTGACCCCAGTTTTTAACTCAATGATTGAGACAGGTTGTTTTCCCAGGCTCTGGAAAAAGGCCTCAATCTTACCCCTGCTTAAAAAACCCAATCTAGATGCACTGGAACCCTCTAATTTTCGCCCTATATCTAGGCTCCCATTACCAGCCAAAATGGTGGAAAAGGCCCTAAACACTCAATTGGCCGCCTTTCTTCTCAGATGTTAGATGACACGCAGTATGGTTTCCGAAGTGGCCACAGCACAGAATCTGCACTTCTGAAAACCACTGATGAGATCAGAAGAGCGGTAGATTCGGGAGGAAGGGCAGCCCTGATTTTATTGGATCTTTCCGCGGCTTTCGACACGGTCCACCATCAGCGTTTGTTGGACCGGCTCTGGGCATGCGGACTTCAGGGCAAGGCCTGGAGTCTCATAAAATCATTTCTTACTGACAGATCCCAGGTGGTTTCCATGGGTGAGTTCTGTTCTAAACCGTTTATCTTACCCTGCGGAGTTCCACAGGGCTCGTCCCTGAGCCCGACCCCGTTTAATATTTATGTGTCCTCATTGGCCCCCATTATTAAGACCGTGGGTTTTGATTTAACATCCTACGCTGATGATACGCAAATTGTGGTATCCGTGCAGCCAGGTCAGGAGGTCAGCTTGGTAAACAGATTTCATGATTGTATGATGGCAGCGAGTCACTGGATGGCGGAAAACTGCCTGAAGCTGAACGCCGATAAAACAGAGGTCATGGTGTTTGGTAATGCCCCTACCTTTTGGAATACTAAATGGTGGCCGGTTAGTATGGGAAAGTTCCCAACCCCAGCTGCAAAAGTAAAAAACCTGGGAGTAACGGTAGATGATAAGCTGAATATGGGGTCCCAAATTAACTCAGTCTCTTCCTCTACGTCTTTCGTTCTGCGGACTGTGAAAAACAATTCTGCCCTTCCTGCCTACAGGAAGCAAGAAAACAGTGGTCTCTGCCTTGGTTATGTCTAAGCTGGACTACTGTAACAGCCTCTACCTAAACATCCAGGAACGGTTTCTTAACAGGCTACAGAATGCAGCAGCCAGACTGTTGACCGGGTTCTCTAAATTTGCACCCATATCTAAAGAAATTCAGAAACTGCACTGGCTTCCAGTCAGGAAAAGGATACTTTTTAAAACATTAAGTACTGTTTTTAAGGCTCTTCACGAGACCGGACCGGTCTATCTGCAAAAGCATTTAAAATGGTACATACCCTCTAGAGATCTTCGGTCTCGGGGGGCGAAATTGGCCACTATCCCCAAGGTAAAAAAAACTCTCATGGGGAGGCAGAAGATTTGTAGTGGGGGCAGCGAAGGCTTGGAACGCCCTTCTGGCTCAGCTTAGAAACCTGTCAGACCTGCTGTCCTTCAGAAGGGCATTAAAAACATGGTTATTTACCCACTAAATCTCCTCATTTTTCATTCCGCTCTTTGGTAACGTAGCTATTTAAGTTTAGGTAACAGCGCCAGGACACCCCAGGGTAACCGTTGCGCTTTATAAATTAATTAACATAACATAACAAGTTGGATTGCATGTAGTCCTACTCCAGCTTAGGGTCCAGTTCTTGCGAGGGGGAAGGCTGCCAACCCATTCCTTTGCTCCACTAGGAGGAAGCCCATTCTTCCTCATCCTCTGCTGCTCTTGGAGACCAGTGCTGGACTCTGGCACTCGATACACAAAATCACTAATTAGTCCAAACAGCAACTCTCCGTGCCAGAAGCCCAGGAATCCTGGATACAAATGGAAGATGGCAGGAGGGTTCCAACTGTGAAGGACACTGCTCTATGACAGGCTTCCTGCCTTTGCTACCAGAGCTTCAACAAAAGCCCCCCCAAGAGCTATGAAATCCTCACAGCCTAGCTGGCCAAGAAAAGACAAAGTAAGTGCCTTTTTCTCAACAGGTTCTTCCGGACATTTCAAAGCACTATTCTTTCTGTTCCTTTGAGCATCTGCCATCCACGTTATGGGCAGACACAGCAATATGCTTTGCTGGTAGTTCTCTTATTTTCTTCTGTTTGCTCACAGTTAACTACAATGCTCTATATCGCTTTAGGGTAGGACTACAAGCCCCTCTACCCTGGCAGACCATGAGGCATAGTATTGCCAAAGCACAAGTATGTTCCAGAAGTTTTGAGAACATTACGTGTTTATATGTTGTATGTCATGTGATGTCCAGTTTTTTCACGTGTTTTTAAAGTTCTCTGCATCTAACTATTCTTTCTCACAAAGTAGACGTCTGATGTGTTTTATTATGTCACATTAGATTAAAGCACCAATTAATTATTATCTCTAAGGGCACCAACTATAGAGTAGATTGATCGGATTACCTCATTGGGTATGGACCTGCCAATGTGAGAGGTGGGCAGGCATTATTTGCTAACTTTTCATTCTGTTTTATTCCCTGAACAGATACGAGTCAAAGACTAAGCCGTATGTATTTTGAATCGGGTGCTCACACAGGTGTGCATCCTCACTTTATTATAGGTTTTAACAAGGAGTGGCACACATGGGGCTGCTCCCAGTGTGGTCCTGAAGATGATGTTTAGGGATACCTCGAAACACGTCGACTGAATATAAGGGACTGTGTACACATAATAGTTATATCTTTTCCCTACTATTTAACCCCCTTTTTTATCCATACCAACTAGGAGCGAGAATAAAATATTAGCTCACTAGCTAGGTATTTTTAACATCACTTTCACCACTCCACGAAAACTGTACTACATATTTCTTCACAAAAAAGTGCTCCTACGTAGTTCCGCAAGTCGCAGCACGCCTCAAGCAGCAGCTGATTGGGATGGCCCCAATGATGAAGCATGTCACCTAGGGTCAACCCTGGGTGAGTGAGGTGACTCAAGAAAATAATTTTCTTTTCTTTGGACAGGGGTCTTGTTTTTTTTCGCGCATTCAGCAGAACCCTCATTCCCTTGGTTTGGTTTTTTGGATCTGACATTTACAGATTTTTTTGGGAACTACATGTACATTGGAGGGTGAACCTAACCAGTACCTCCATCTCCCCCCCTTTTTGTTTGTCAAGAGAAGAAACAACAGACCAAAGACCAACATCATCTTGAACCTGGAGCAGCAGCATTGCCGGTCTTCTTTGAAAACTGTTAAGCTGGACAGCAGCAGGACCAGTTCTAGACCAATCGGGCACCCATCTTGTTCCTTACCCAGTCTCAGGAGGAAGAGAGGTTGCCTGTCTTCACACCTAGTAGAGTCTGTTTCTGTTTACTGAAGGACCTGACTTCCACAAGTGTTTGAGCAGACTCTCTGGGATATTTAAAGATGGGTTCCCCAATGAGAATTCATAACGGTGCAAATCTATCACAATTGTCTCATTAAAATGTCACCAACACAAAACAACAAGATGAAGCCAGCACTACATAAATAAAAATGCATGTGTGTCATTCACTATAGTAAATAGTATAAGAATGAATGAACGCTATTAATATGTTATCATCATAAAGCATTTTGTTAGGCGGTATGTGGCAGTCAGCAGCCACAGGGCACCATCCATGCCGTGAGAAGTCGGCTACTGCTGGTGTCCAAGGGCCACTAGACTGGGGTCCAATTGCCTCTAGGCTGTGTTCCTCTAACTGGATAACCAAGTTACTACACATTGGCTCACTACTCTACAGGGCAAGGAAAGCAAGCAGTCAAGGCCTACTGCAGGAGGAGTTAGGGGTTACAATAAACTGCAATACAGCACGACTGGGGTGCAGACAGGAAGGCCAGTACTAATCAACCTTAACCCTCTATACAAGGGGACAGGAATTACCATAATTACATCTGGGGGTAATCTTTGATTTACCACCTTTCAAAAATTGAATGGTGAAGCACCTACAATGGGCTTACAGGCTGGTGCAGCCACAGGAGTCAACACAGAGCAGACTAGAGAAACAGACAAGATGGCACAAAAGCCATGCAGAAGACATGTGTCCACTGGTACCTTTAACTTATCACACTAACAAAGCTATTTCAGGAAAAGCTTGAATCCTCAATGAAGGGTATATAACACATTGGCAAAACAATGGGCCGGCCAAAGTTCCCTTAGAGCTTGCTCTCAAATTACAGGTTTTCAATTGGGCAAAACTTAAGAGTGACAGTCAGCTGTTGTCTGTCACTTATTTTTTCTGCATTCAATCTGATTTCAGCAGTAGTGGAATCTTGACCTCTGGATATAACAGCGCGCCATCTGTAGTGGTTTATAAAATGATTATTTTCATAAGCAGACAGCAAGATATAGAGGGCGCAAAGGCACACTCTGGAAAAGTCTGAATTTACAACACCTCCAACTTCTGTTATCCATCTTGTTTATATGAACGTGGTGCTGGCTGAAACTCGTCCCGGGTATATATGTCTGCATTTATTTTAACTTTTTTTATTTTTCATCCTTTAATCAGTCAACATGTTTCTGGCCACACTAGTATCAAGAAACAAGTTGGGGCTTTATTCAGGGATAGGAACAGATCCCTCAGAAAAGATGCTCTCATCATTCAATACCGTTATGGCTGGGCAAACAGGGAAAAATTGGGTAAATCTCTGGTAATCTCCTTGAGGAATGTGTGACTACAGGAGTCACCGCAATCCAGCTAAACCACAGACCTCATTATTGTCCAGACCAGGATGACCATAAACAGAGAATTTTACTTTTTCACCATGTATGAAGGATAATAGCACTGTTTCCAATAAATTTCTTGCATGATTCATCAAGATTGATCTGTGGTTGTGAGCAGATTTGAGAAATTGTTTTGAGTATTGCTTTTTCTTTTTCCTACTTGCCAAGACTAAAATAAGTACTTTTGGAGTGCAGAGGCACAGTGTTTTCTTATAGTAAAAACACGGAAGTTCTTTGGCAATGGATGTTTTAGTGACCTTGATAGGCACCAAGACTGGGAATTTATTACATGTTGCAGTTCATAACTCAGGTTTCTACAGGATTGATGTGCGACTGTAAATGCCACCACTGCCGTCTTGTTTTGTTTGCATATAGAATCCCAGGTATGGTGAGGGAGCCCTGGTATCTTCTTTAGAGTCCAGGAACCCTCTCCAGAGTATCCCAGGGATGGTGAGGGAGCCTGGTACCCTATTTAGAGTGCAGTGACCCTCTCCAGAGTATCCCGAGATTGTGGGATGGCTACAGCTGGAGGCGGTCCATGGCCATGAGACCCTCTCCAGGGTATCTTAAGCACTAGGCGTTGTACAGCAGCACGAGAGACATGTACGGCTGGGATCACGCAGTGAGTGAATGCTCACTGCCGCAAGCTGCTGCCCGCAGTCAGGAGGCCAACTCAGCCTCCATCCTAAAGATGTCGGAAGGGAGTAATAGTAACCGCAGTACGGTATGAAGCACTATGTAAAAATACGTTATCCTCATTAGAACGGAGGGGGGGGGGGGCGATCCTATAACGAAGGGGGAGGGGGGAATACAGCCGCGCCCTCTGCAAGATTCCTTGGTCCAAGATCACGCCGAGAGCACGTCAAGGGTGCGTCAAGACTGGGACTGTTAAGAACATAGCAGACACAGCTCTGCCCAAGGAGGAAGCAGGGCCCAGGGTCTGAACACCGACCCCCCCCCCTTCCCCTCGTGGCAGTTACTGGGCTTAATTTAAAGAACGCAGGGAGCGATGATTACCGGCCAGTGTGCAGCTTCGTACGCTACTCCAGGTCCACCAGCCCACACCCCCGGAGCCCTGCGGATCACACCAGGCCTCACCTCCCGTCTCCAGGCGTGACACCGGCCTCTCTCCCTATACAGCCCGCAGACAAACGCTCAACAACTGAAGACAAGCACAGCCAATCGGAAAGCACGGTTGCACTGATTGGCAGGCTAAGGCTGGACTAAAAGGGGTTGGACGCCCTCACCACCCGATGGAACCGGAAATTGGCTAGAAAGTGAAAAGCCCATGTCGGAAGTAAACGCTCCAACTTCCTCAGAAGTAACCGTACATTTTCACCTGGAAGTAGTAGCTCCAGCCACTGGGAAGCGAGTGTAGCAGAGGCGTCTATAAAGACCTAGCGCTGATTTAAACAGTCTCACTGTGCCGCTTTGGGCGCCATGCTGTGGGACAAATCACGGTTGCCTTGCCACCTTTGGTATAGGGTGGATATTTACAAAGAGATTTCAAACCTGCCAACTTCTTAACTTATTCCATCAGGTGCAGCCCTGCCAAATGCCACACACCAAAGAGAGAGGATGTGGCGTAACGGCCAGAGTGTCCAACTTTGGAATGGCCGAAAGAGGTTTGCGTCTCAGTGTCCCCTCAACATTCTGTAATTCTGAGCAAATGACAAATTTACTAACAATCGTAAAGGAAACTTTCAGTTCTGAAAAGGACATGGAAATGTTTCATTCTGAGTCAGGACCCTGAGACTCAGATTATGCTGGTTTAAAAAACTTACTTGCCACCAACGTAACAATTTCTGACATCGGTTTGAAATAGAATTTCCTGATTGTGGAATCTGAAGACCTGTCAACTGCCTTGAGGATGTCTTCAAGTCTGACCCCCAGGAACATGGCTTTGGAAAACATCGCACTCCTGATATAATGGCCACAGAATAAAGGAGTGTAAATCTCTGCCTCTTGCATCGCCCATCTGACCCATCCAGCTAGTGCCGGGGAGGAAAACCACCTTATGAGGCTTTGTGATGGAAATGAGAAGTTGAATACCGCCCCCCACGCAGGTCTGAGGGCTCTAGTAACATCCTCATACCATATATGCCAACATTTTAGGACAGGGACGTGGGAGATTTAAAATAAAAAAATAGGGAGAATGAAAATGCCAGATTGACTTCTATTGTAGAAAATGCAATTTCAGGCGGAAGACAGCTAAAATAAAGCCATTTTTGGCTTGAAAAATCGGTAGACTCCCACCTGAATCGGGTCTATTGGCATGTATGTCATACTCCCGCAAACACTTTACCCATAGCTGCCAACTGTCCCATTTTTGCCCGGACAGTCCGGGCAAGGCGGAGACTCTCCCGGGTAACTCACTATCCCGGGACAGTCCATGCAATTGCACTTCAGAGAGATTTGCAGGGAATAAAATATTTTCTAGCTGACGAGTCAATAATTTTCAATTCTATTAAGGACACAGAGTCGAGGATTATACTTCTCTTTCTTTACTGAAGCAAATATAGCAGCCAATAAACTTTAAACAGCATAACCCAGAAGGACTCCCCCTCTCCTGTAGACCCCAATCACAGTTCCCCAAATGGGTATAAATGCCTCAAACTCCATAGTCCGTCCTCTTTCTTTGTGAACCATTGAACACAGTCCATAAACTTGAACCATCAAATGCAAACGCTGTCGATCCACTCCATCGACCTGAACCATAACAAAGGTACTCTCAACGAAACTCGTCAATGCTTCCTCAAGACCCTTCAAGTCGTCTTGCTCTGATCTACTGAAAAGAAGATATAAGTCTTAACATTCCAATATCTGGACACACTTCATCAACAAAATCGGGCGGGAAACCCATAAACAATACTCTTAACATGTACTAATACAATATATCAATCTTTTGTCAGAAACCATTCATCATATGTTTTACATGTTAATCTCGGGTAGGATAATCCTTGCCTCTATGTCCTTAATAGAATTGAAAATTGTTGACACGTCAGTTAGAACATTTTGTATTCTATGTCGGTCCACGGAGGCTTCATATTATGCTAGTTTAAAGTTTAGCAACCACCGTAGATGCCACATCAACATTTGGTTTATGATAAAATGTTTTAAAAGGTGAGCCAGAAGACCAATCCGGCGCAGTCTTGATGTCCTCCAAACGAGAACCTGTCACAAATGCCTTAGAAGCCATAGCTCCCCTTACAATGTGAGTTCCAGATACAAAAATATCAACACCAGCTTGACTTAACAACAAAGTAACCCACCTGGCCAAAGCCGCTGAAGAGACTGGGCGAAAAGGTTTCTGCAATGAGGTTAACAATTGTCCTGCTATGTCATTTCTAAACTCACAAGTACAATCCTCGTGACACTTTAAGCATTGAACAACACATAGTTTACTGTGGTGTGGAAAAGCAGGATATGTCACACATCTGGAATTAGTCTTTGTTCTTTTTGAAATTGTAAACGAAACCCCAGAAGGGGTAAATACTCTACCTGCCAAATCTAGTGCACGTACATCCGAGACTCGTCTGCAGGAGATTAGACATAATAATAGTGTAAGTTTCGCCGACAGTTGTTTGCGAGATAGACCCTCATTCGCTGGCCAGTTCCCTGAGGAAACGAATTACCACATCCACACCCCACATAGTGGAATATCTAGGCTTAGGTGGATTTACCAATCTGACGTCTCTCACTATTTTGCATACTGGTTTACCATCCACATGGGGATGACCAGCCGAAATCGCGGATTGGAAATTATTAACCGTCCGATAGGCCATACCCTGGTTAGCCATTTCAGATAAAAAATTAACAATCATATGTATTCCAGGTCCCACGGGATCCCCCTGTCACTCAGAACACCAACCAACCCACCTACGCCAAGCTGACTCGTATTGGTTGTGCGTAAAGGGTTCCCAAGACTGTGACAGGAAAAACTTTGCCTCCTGCAAAACTCCTGGCATTTGCCAGCATCTCCTGAAAGTCTCCATGCCAGGAGGGACAACTTATCCTGTACTACTAGTGGATGAAGTCAAGAAGTATCTCTAGGAAAGAGAGTAGACGTATTGGAGGAGCACACGCCAAGGACAAAGCCACCGGGGACCATGCTTGTGCTTTCCAACATGGAACGATCATTATTAATTCCGCACTCTGTCTGCGGACTTGTGCCAACACTCTCTGGATCATGATGAACGGGGGAAAGGCATAATGCGTGCCCATCTTCCATGATTGAAGGAATGCGTCTGAGTTGATCGCCTGAGGATCCAGTCACCAACTGTAAAACTGAGGAAGTTGAGTGTTCAGTCTGAACGCAAAGAGATCTATCGAGCATGGGTCCCACTTTTTGTTCAATTGTTGGAATACTCTGGGGTTCAGTCTCCCATGGATGGAGTCCCGTTAGAAGCGTGAGTTCCAATCTGCCACCACATTCGAGCTGCCCGGAATATACTTCGCGGTCACTGAGATTGGTGTAGCAGACAATAGTGCCAGAAATCTTTGGCTATTTCCACCAGTAGTCGCGACCTCGTGTTACCCAAACAATTGATGTATCTCACTGCTGAGACATTGTCCATGTGCAGAAGGATACAACAACTCGCCTTTTGTGGGGAAAGTGTTCGGATCGTGAAAGACCCTGCCAGCAGTTCCAGGCAATGATTTTACATAATTATAGATCCTTACAGGACTAAGCAAAATTGGTGATCCCACATATTAGTTTATTTTTAATCTGAAGTCTTAAAATGATATAAAGCAGTATTTTATACTGTAAAGATTTTAAGTAATCATATGGTTAATAAAGTATTTACTTACTTACTTACAGTTCCATGCAATGTTTTGTGTAATTTCAGTTCCTCCGGGGACCATCTGCCCCCTGTTTCCACTGAACCGCACTGGGCTCCCCAGCCCCATTGGCTGGTATCGGACTCTATTACCACCTCTGGGACAGACGCGAAAATGGCTCTGCCATTCCATGCGTCCATGTGTTCCAACCACCAGGATATTTCCGTCCTAGCCTCCGTGGATAGTAGTAGCTGTTCCGCATAACTCAGACCCATGCGTAAGTGCATGATCTTCAGCCTTTGAAGTGGCCGGTAATGGAGGGTACCTGGGAAGATCGCCTGAATCGAGGAAGCTAACAGGCCCACCAAACATGCCAGAATCCTCAAGGATATAGTCGGAGAGGCAAGCGCTCTTCTCAACTTTTTCTAGATGTAAGTCCTCTTTTTCAATGGGAGTAACAGTTGCGCTAATACCGAATTCACCTGAAATCCCAAGAACTCCATAGTTTGGGCAGGAGTTAGAATGGACTTGTCTGAATTGAACATGAACCCCAAATCTTGAAGAAGTTGAGCCACCCAAGCTAGATGTAGTAGTACTGTATCCACACTCTTTGCCATGATAAGGATGTCGTCTAGGTAAATGATAAGTCTCACTCTTCTCTTCCTCAGATATTGCACAACCGGCTTGAGGAGTTTGGTGAAACACCAACGGGCGGACAAAAGCCCGAAGAGCATGGTGGAAAACTCGAACCCTCAGGTTCCCCATTGGAATTGTAAGAACCTCCAATATGGCGGGAAAATGAGTACTGCCAGATAAGCGTCTTTTAGATCGAGACGCACCATCCAATCTTTTTCTAATAAAAGATCTCTCAGTAAATTTATGCCCTCCATTTTGAAATGGCTATACACTACCCACGAGTTGAACTCTTTGATGTTCAAAATGAGTCAGAAACCCTGATCTTTCTCTGGTACCAAGAATATCGTATTGGTGAAACCGTGAGGATGGGGTAGCGTCTCTACAACTGCCCCTTTTTTCATCAGAGATCTCACTTCTTAGTCTATGAAAGACCTCTCTACTCAGGAAAAATTATAGACGATGAGGTCTGCACTTCTGCTGAGGGGAGGAGTAAAACTCTATCTGAAAGCCCTGTCCCGTCTGAAGAACCCAAAGGTCTTGTGTCAATCTCTCCCACTTGTAAAGAAACAAAGCAATTCAGCCTCCCACCAATACTTTCCCAGCTTCAATAAAGTTTACCTGCATAGGAGGATTCACCGGAATTGTTCTGTCCTCTACAAACGCATCGGTTTTGCTTGCCTCCTCCACCACGTTTACAGGTGGGGTAGAAATTTGAGCAGTTGGCACCGCCACATCCTCATTGATCAAAACCTCTGGATGTCTGGTTATGTCCTCGGCCGGTCGCTCGACCCCTGAAGCATCTGGCCCTGGTAAAAAGGCCGGTGTGGAACACCTTTTTAATTGAAGACTGGACCTTGTCTAGGGCCACAAAGGTAGCCACATATTTCCCAAGCTCCTTGACAGATTTGTCGCCGAATAACTATCCGTTAGCTAACGTGCCTGCCTCTGTAGTGGCCATGTCTGCCAGTTCCAGATCGATTCTCATTAAGAAGGATCTTCTGCATTTGGTCGAAAGGGCGCAATGCGCGTTGCTCAAATAACATAACGCTCTTTGTGCCCATTCCAAGATTTCAGTTGGATCAAGGGGTGTATTAGAGTCCTTAGCTTTGACCACGGAATCGAGAATGTTTGTGAGGGGTCCAGATACATCCAATAGTTTATCTTGGCATCCTCTCCATGCCCTATCTAATCCTTTCTTGGGATCTTTGGCGAACGTCTTGAGGAAGGTTGCCATGTTGAGGTGTAGTTCTGGGGTGTCTACTACCTTTCCTAAAAGGGAGTGTCTGGGACAGTCAGATTTAAGAGTAGTGCGCATTTTGTGCTCAAAACCTTGTCTGAGGTTCTCTCGGATGTAATGCACCACCTCCACGCAAGGCACCCATTCCGTCCACCTCGGGTGAATGATATTCTTAGGATCAAATAACAGGTTTTTATTTGGGTTTTAAGAGCTCACGTTGTTAGTTTTATGTTTGCGTTTTGTGGCTTTGTTAGGCAATTCGGGGTCTTGGTCAGAATCTGACGTGTCCAGCGCAGCAGGAGAAGACTCCTCTGCCTCCCCTGGGTTTGAGAGGGAAGAATTACCTTAATGCCCAGAAGGGAGGGAACCGCCATACCCATGATCCTTGAGGACAGAGGATGCCACCTGGGATAACCTTTCTGCTGAGGAATGGAATGAGGATTCACCCAATGAGGCATTGAAAGTTTGTTTCCCATAAGTTTTTAGGGGTTTTGCAAAGGGTTCTAAAGCCTTAATCAAAGCCCTGTTTACTGAACCCTGTACATGGGAATCCAGGGCTTCCACTAACTGCTCCTCCATTTGGTGCTTGTAAGGCCCCTCTTCGAACTCTGCATAATCATTATAATCAGCCCATTAATCAACCTCCTCGGCGTAGTACACCATCTTGCTAAAGGAGGTGTGGAGGAGGTTCAGGGGGAGAGCAACCCAGGGATGACAAAAGTTCTTTTGAGCTACTTCAGACTGACACTGACTACAGTTTCCCAGTCTTCAGGCCTGGACAAAAAAAGCGTTAAACTCGCCTGATGTAAAACAAATCCTATTTTTATTGATTGTGGAGGGAGCCACCCTTTAACACTCTCCTGAGGCAGAGCCTTTCAGAGTTTTTTCGCCCCGTCAGGCGTTTACAGGGACCAAGGATTAAGGCAGCCAAAAGCAGCACGGACACGAGGAGCTGATCGGAGGATAATAACCCGATCCGGCTGCTCGCGCATGCACGTATAAAGTGGCAGTGAAAAGAGGACTGCCTCCTTGAGCGCGTAACGTGCATCTGCCCAGCTCCATGAAATGCCAACGATAACAGTAAATGAATAAACACCGCTAAACGCGGGAACACGTACTGTTTTAACAAGCATGCAATGTTAATAACATCAATTATGCCAAATCACATATAATAACGATAAATGTCGCATGTACTTAACTTGCTGCTGCAGCAGCAAAGAGGACGGACTATGGAGTTCAAGGCATTTATACCCATTTGGGGACCTGTGATTGGTGTATACAGGTGTAGCGGTTTTGAAGTAATGACAGGGAATCTAGAGCGGGTCAAGGCGGGTTTTATTTCGAAAGGTACACGTCTTCTCCTTGTAGCCAGTATATACCGGCAAACGAATGATATAGTCTTTATGTCCTTTTGGTGCTTCTCTCGCTCGCTAGGTCTTTGTCTCTCTCTCTCCCTGGTTCTCTCCCTCTCTTCTCTGCTCGTACCAGAAGCGAGCCGGTGACGACACCAAACTCGTAGGCTCAAAAAGAAAAGGAAGACGGAAACAGGGTGTCAGTGGTACAGCCTCGCTGTATTAGTATTGGGGAAGGGGGTGAAGGAGCACCAACCAAAACCAGTGAGTCACTGCCAGGCACAAAGGGGGTGACGGTGTTGGGTTTGGGGGACGCGTTTTGACGAGTGCACAACAGCGCTGGCGTCTCTACCCCTCAGGCTTCTCCCGCCTCCCTGCCCAGCCCGCAAATCGCGCTCGTACCTGGCTTAGCCACGCTCCTCCAGGAAAGTGGCTGGGCGAAGCGTGTCCTCGGTGGCCTTCTGGCTTTTCCGCCATCTCTCGACTCTCCTCCACTTCTCCTTTGCGTGGTGCGCCCTCCGTGCTCCTCCGGTCTTCCACTCGGGTTGATACTCCCTCCGTATTCCTCCGGTCTTTCGCTTGGCTTGATGTTTCCTCCGCAATCCTTCGTATTCCGCTCTCCACCTCTCCTCGCTCCTCTCCGCTGGTGATGATACACACCTTCTTCCGGGTCTCATCGTCTCTTGTTGGCCCAAGGTGTGTGACGTCCATCCAGGGGGTGGAGTCCTCGATGACTGGGTCCCAGTTAAAGAGACACAAGCTTCTTTCGGTGGTAGCTACGGGACTCGGGTCACTCCATTCATCCTGTCTTGGAAAAAGAAGAGGCGTGATGACATCCGAGGCTTCCCACCAGTCTTTTGTTTGACCCCTTCTATCCCTGAGAACTCCCGCCCCGTGACAACAGGGAAGGGCAGGTCCTTCCGGGTTATGCTGTTTAAAGTTTATTGGCTGCGGTATTTGCTTCAGTAAAGAAAGTGAAGCATAATACGAAGCCTCCATGGACTTACATAGAATTGCAAGGGGAATTTCAAACTTTAGGCCAAAGTAGCTGAGTTGGAAAAATTCTCCAATGCAGCTGAATGGAAGAATTTTTTCAACTCAGCTACTTTGGCCTTAAGTTTGACATTCCTGTCTCAATTCCCTGCCATTCTCTCTTTATTGAGTAGAGCCTATAACCTACACTATAATAAATAGGCAGAGTTAAATTATGCTAATTATATGGGCTGGGCAGAGAGGACAGAGTTTTGGGGCAGTGGGTGTGGGAAATTCAGATTTTCCACAACCTGGGTGGGTAGTAAATCATGATTTTATTAAAGACACGGAGGCTGATATTATACATATTTCTTTAATTGCCAACTCACAGCAGCAACAGCAAAAAATGTAAAGAACTTAGAACAGTAGACTTAACATAATAACTTCTTTATGCTGCGAACATGCTCAAAAGTTCGATCCATGTTAATAAAACTGATAGTAAAAGGATAAATTCAATGACCCAAAGAGCCTTCTTCTTCCAACATTGCTTCTTGTTGTCTCCTCCTAAAAAGAATCAAGAAAAATCATTAATGGGTGGGAAAATAAAGGGAGGGATAATATCAGCCTCCGTGTCTTTAATACAATCATGATTTTCTACCCACCCTGGCTGTGGAAAATCTGAATTTTATGGCAAGGCACGGAGGCCAATATTATGCCTGTTTAAAGCCCTGCCATAATATTACCTACTGGACAATCCACAGGCTTAAAGTAACATTTCTTAAAAACAGAGTCAGAACACCAATCAGCCGCTGCTAAAATAGCTGATAACCTCCACCCAGGATGAACGCCTCAGAAGCCATCGTTCCTCTAGCAGAGTGAGCGCCAAACTTTGTTAAATCAATCTCCGCTCTATTAATGACCTCCTTGACCCAACGAGTCAAGGTAGGAGCGGAGACAGCCTTGTGGGGGGGTCTATAAGAAACTAACAACTGTGAATCTGCACTGTCTCTCATACAGTCAGTCCTTCTCTCATACTGATGTAAACACCTCACCACACAAAGTGTTCTACAGTCATCAAAGCAAGGGTAAAAAATTGTTTTAGACATAGTTTTTGTTCTTTTGGAAATACAGAAACAAACACCTTCTAGCACAAACCTACACCCAGTAATCTCTATAGCCTTTACGTCTGAAACCCTCCTGAAAGAAATCAGACAAAGCAACATAACCAATTTCAAAGAAAGATCTATAAGGCTTAGAAACTAGTTTTCGCTCAAACACATTCATTCTCTCAAAACAACATCCACATCCCAAAGGGAGGAATATTTAGGTCCCGGAGGAGCCTTTATTCTCACACTTCTCAAGAGCCTCCTAATCACATCATGTTGACAGATAGGTATGCTATGCACTAAACCATGTCCTGCAGAAATAGCCGACCTTCCAATATTAACAGTACTATGGGATTTACCATCATGAAAAACAGCAGTTAAGTAATTAACTACTTCGTCCAAAGGAGCTGATACCGGATCCAGACTCTTCGAAGCACACCAATGAACCCATTTCCCCCAAGCCAACCTGTAGGCCTTTGAGGTCCTTAATGAGCTTTGAAGCTTCGGAAGATAAGCCCAACATTTGCCAGGCTCTCCCGAAATCAACCAAGCCATTAGCCTTAAATGACCTTGAAGAACCAAATCGTGAAACTCTCTTCAAGCGTTGGTTAGCAAATCCGGCACATTCTGCAGAAGTACCTGGTCGTCAATCAACATATCCATAACATCTTGATACCACACTTGAGATGTCCAAAACTGGGTCACTAAGACTATCTCTGCCCTTTCCTTTTTTACCTTCAATAGAACCCTCTGAATGAGTGCAAAAGGGGGAAACGCGTAACAATGAGACCTGTTCCAAACCTGCAGAAAAGTGTCCACCGCCTCTGCAGCTGGGTCCGGCCTCCAGCTGTAAAATCTGCGAATCTGAGCATTTACTCGGTTCGCAAAAAGATCCAACACGAAAGGACCCCATTTCCTGCCCAACGATAAGAACATTTCCCTGTTTAGTCTCCAATCGCTGAAGTCCTTCAGTTGTCTTGAGTTCCAATCCGCTAGGGAATTGCTCACCCCGGAAAGTATTGAGCTAGAAGCATAATGTTTCTGCTCAGACAAAAATGACAAAACTTCCTTGCCAAGTCTGCTAAACCTTTGGAATGGGGGCCCCCTAATTTGTTTACATACCTTACTGCAGAAATGTTGTTCATCTTTAAGAGAACACAACATTTGACCTGATCCCTCGCAAAGCTCTTCACCACGAAGGAACCTGCCAACAACTCCAGGTAGTTGATATGCATTTGGCTCTCTTGACCTGTCCACTTTCCTCCAGTAGTCAATGAGCCACACCTGACTCCCCAACCCTAAAGGCTGGCATCCGATTCTATAACCATGTCTGGGCTCGGACCGAAGATTGCCCTTCCATTCCATGCCTCGAGATTTTCCAACCACCAAGCCAGCTCATCCTGCCCCTCTGTATCTATCTGAACTCTCTGAGAGTAACTCACCCCTTTGTTCAGATACAAGGTCCTTAGTCTCTGAAGCACTCGATAATGTAAGGGAGCCGGAAAAACTGCCTGAATGGAAACCGTAAGCAGTCCTATAACTCTCGCTACCTGCCTCAAAGCAACCCAGCCGGTCGCCAGAACCTTTCGCACCTCCCTGCAAATCCTCCTGACTTTCTCCATCAGTAATCTCAAGACACAATCCAATGTCCAGATCTGAAAACCCAGGAAAACAGTCTCCTGACTGGGTATCAAGCATGACTTCTTCCTGTTTACTATGAATCCCAAATCCTCTATCACACTGACTGCTAGGGTTGGATGATCCTGAGCTTGTTCCTTGCTCTCCGACATTATGAGAATATCATCCAAATAAATGATCAACCTTATCCCCCTTGATCATAACCATGCCACTATGGGACACATCACCTTTGTAAAAGACCAAGGGGCAGGCGTCAAACCGAAGGGGAGGCTCTTGAGTCTCCAGGTTGTCCCTTGCCAATAAAACTTTAGAAGGTCTCTTTGTTCTACACAAATAGGAATAGTCAAGTAAGCATCTTTCATATCCAGGCGAGTCAACCAATCTCCCTTTCTCAAGCTGTCTCTCAATATATGAATACCTTCCATCTTGAAATGATTGTATTCCACCCATTTGTTCAAATCCTTCAGATTTATCACTGGTCTCATAGTCTTCTTTTCCACAAGAAAAAGATTGCTGACGAACCCAGTGCATGAATTGTCTGCTTTCTCTATGGCACCTTTCTGTTCTAAATCTGACTTACCAAAAATTCATGTTCTTTCCCAAATCTTAGAAGAGTCGGTCTTCTTACCTGAATCGGATTTGCAACAAAGTCTATTTGGTAACCAGATACAGTCTGTAATACCCAGGGGTCTGAGGTGATCTCCTGCCATCTGTCTAAAAAGAGTGCGAGCCTGCCACCCACCTTTACCTGAAAAGACAAAGGGTCTTTTCCCAAACATACCTTGGAACCTTGTTCTTCTCTCGCCTCTATAGCGATCTATTCCCCCTCTTTGTCTCTGAGGGTAGAATCCAAGGGTATAGGAGCCTGATTGAAAACCTCCAGATCTGAAGCCACCTCTGGAGAAAGAGCCTTGGGAAATTACAATACCGCAGCTGGGGAATCGGCCCGCATACTCCCGGCTGTTCCAAAAACCTTTCTTATGTCCTTTTGGACTTTTTTTTTAGAATTAAATGCCGCTGCATATCTTGCCATTTCCCTAATAAATTCTTCGCCAAAGAGCAAACCATTTGCTAGCTGGTCCGACTGCTTACAAGCAAGCTTTGCCAATTTTGTCCATTGCTACAGTTCCCCAGTATTTACAACAGCTTCCTGTAAATATGCTTCTGTGCATAAAACAAAAATCTTGGTCAATGGACCAAACACATCACGGAAGCGGTTTTGGCACCCCTTAAGCCCTTAATCTTAGCATCCAGCTCTGGGGCAAAAGCAACCGTATTTGCCAATGACGGTCTAGGGCACTCTGACCTCAGCCTTGCCCTAACCTCTTTTGGCATCTCTTTCCTGATCCAATACTCAACATTTTGAGAAACATGTTTGGCAGGCACCATTGTGGAGAAAGCAGGTGCTAGATTGTATTTGGGTCAAACATGAGCTACCCTAACGGGTCCATAACTTGATCCAGTAAACCATCATCTTTCGCTTTTTTAATTTTCTTGCTCTTAATTTCCTCCTTGTACGAGGATTCAAAGTCTGAGGAACAAGAAATAATAACGTCCCCACTGCTTGAGGACTCATCACAGATTATGGCCCTGTGAACCCCTTTGTTGGCCTTTATAGCCTGTTCCTTAAACTCCTTACGAGTTTTCTTCCCTGTGCCTTTCATCATAAAGGCCCCTTTTCCGTTTCTCTCAGCCAGGTGTTTTCTCTTCTGGCTGGCCTTCAAACCCCTTCCACTGGCTGTCGAGCCATCCAAAACCTCTTCAGCAGACCAGAACTGTTTGTCGCTATTTTTATTTTTATTAAATCTGCCCTCTATTTTATCGATACAATCACCCAGCTTTTTTCCTAGTTGGGATGCCAGGACAGATACCGCCTTATCTACACACTCTTTGACTTTAAGATCCATGGCATCTCCATTACCATTAGAATGCTACATTCCACTAAAATACCCCCTTCAAAAATGAAGTTACAAACCTAGTCAGAAACCTTGAACACTCCTAGATAATCACCTCACTTAAAGATAGTCCCTTCAAAACAAATCACAATCCCACCTAATAGGAATCCACCTTCCTCAAAGACTCTCATATGAACCCGATGACAGTTGCACTGTTAATCACCTCAGTGTGACTAGAAACAAGCATTGGCATAGCCAATAGGTCTAGCCTTTGGGACCTTATAAGTGTTTAGCCATGCAACAGTTGATCTTGTTGCACCAAGGATATTGTGCTGCATAACTAAATACTTATAAGGTCCCAAAGGAGAGACCTGATGGCTATGCCAATGCTTGTTTTTTTTATTACTTTCAGCAATGCTGCACAGCAGCTCTGCTAATGTACAACATGGATAAGCAAAACAGTGACAAAAACCAACAACTCTTGCTTAGACAAGACCCGTAGGCTTGGCTAATGCTTGTTTTCACTGAGTGGGGTAGTGGTTAGCATTCGACGAGGAGTGTCCAACGTAAGCCCAAGAGGGCCAGCGATTGAGAATTTTCACATAAGATCCATTCATATACAATAAATCGAACTGTTTCAACATAAATCACCATTATCCTCAAAAGGTGTCATGGATCCAGCCTCTCTGGACCATTGTTGGACACCTGTTTCAGATAGTCTTTGGGATTGGAGAGGGGACATCTCTGGCGGTGGTGATGCATGGCTGCCCATGGGACACATTCTTCTGTCTATAGAAGACAGATAAGATTGTTATCATCACCCAGGCCTTCAGTTTGCAATGATTTGGCCTCCAGTGCACATCATTCTCCATTAATTATTTGGAGCTTTCTTCCTTTGTGGGAGGAAAAGGAGTCCTTGATGCGCCTGTGCCATACGTTACACAGTCTGTGACAATCTGCAAGTGCTGTGAAGCGCTGACACTGAAGCGCTCGGCAATAAATCAAACCTCTTTAGAGCGTCTCCGCATGCCAGCAATCATAGCGTCCCTTTAATAAATGCACACCAGTCTGTCTCCACGTGCAGGCAATCACAGAATCGCCATAATAAATGCACCCCAACTCCGCAGAACTGTGCTCTATTGTCCCCATTGCAGACAAAGTGGGTAAACTGAACCAGGGTCTTGTTTTGGCAAGCAACGTTCCAAAATACTGCTCATACGAAGAACCTTACAAATGACATATCTGATGTTATTTGGAAGGAACAACAGAATAAACAAGCTTGAGGTGAATATTACTTTGACAAGCAAATGCGCTATTTTGCGCAAGTGGAAAAAAGCGTCCCGAGGTACAGCGCTTTTTTTCCAGTTTTATACTGCGCAAAGGCAACCCAATTGTATTGTAGCACTTTACATTTGCACTGTTTACACTACACAAGTTCATGTTAATTGTTTAGGCAAGGAAGATAATATAATTTGCCGAGAATCACAGGATGTTGATCTAATGCTGTGACTATAGTTCCCTAGTTGGCATCTCTGGCTATAACGCCACACTCCTCTCTCCATTATTCAACCAAAAACAGGAAGCACATGTAAAAATTACAGTAAGCACAAGAACAGTCAAGTTCACGTTCCTGTGTACCCGGTTGAGTATTCTGGCTGATAAGAATACTCAAAAGTCAAATGCCATGCATTCTGGAATGAATATTTTACTTGAGTTCAATTATCCCGCAATTAAATGAACAACAATAAAAAAAATTAAAGCTACATTCTTTGATTGGCAATTCCAAAGTGTACACACAAAAATCAAATGTTATCAACTCACATTTTGCATTCCAGGAGGCGCTGCTTAAGCCCTCTGCGAATAAAAAACTATTCTACAGGGCCATCCAAATCGGTACACACTCCACCGAGACCAGCCTATGTCCCTAAGCGGTGGCATCTACGCGTTTAGCTTCCAATGCCTGTAATTTGGCTTTCACAGTTACCAGCATTGCCTCCTTAATAGCATCACGGCAATGCACATATGTATGTCAACAAAGTAACAAAATAAAAGAACTACAACATGCCTAGCAAACACACACACTATCCTGTGGGCTGACTAACTTTGAATGACAACAAATGCAATGCCTGAAGCTGGCTGACCCACTGCCTGCTCAATCCATGCAGGCCAGTGGGTGGATCAAGTAAGTGAGTGACGATTTAACGGAGTAATGGATGAAAGTGGAAGAACCAAAGCCCTGCTCAATGTAAGAAATATTGTGGAATATGTATTTGTATTCACTACACAACACTAGCAAGATAGCGAAAGCGGTCAAAAGCCCAGATCTAAAGATAACAAGCGCGCGCGCGTGCGCCTCACGCTCAAAGTAAACAAGCATTGGCCGCACGGCAGTAAAAGTAACACCGCGCGGCCGTAAAAGCGAAAGTCATTGCGATCGCTCTGAAAGCGAAAGTGATCGCGATGACGTGCTAAAGCATGAGTTTTCAAAGTGCTGCTGAAGGCTAGCGATTCGCACGCTCGCGTGAACGCAAGCGCTAGGCCAGCCAGTAGCACTTTGAAAACTCACCTCCAAAATGTCTCTCCGAGCCAGCACATGCGCTGGGCTCAGCGAGACCTAAAAACGGACTGGCGCCTCTTTTGCTTGTCCAAAAGATGGCTGCCAATTCCTCATAGTCATAACGTAGTAATGCCCAATCCAAAATGGCGGCTGCATCATGTGATGCAAGTACAGTGGCCTTAAAGCATCAAAACTTTCCTTCAAACCTACCAGGATGAGAAGTAAGATGTCGTCTTTTAAAAAATGATACAAAAAGGAGTTGTAAATAATACACAACGTAAAGTACTATAAAAAATCAGGGCGCGCGATACTTTACACGTGCCCAAAGTTAAACAAACAATCAGCCTTCGGCGGGAGCAACAGTATTCCTCACGCGCTCTTGCCGGTTTGGTCAGAGCTTGGCGGTGGGGGAGCGTGTTTCCCTCACGCGCGCACTGCTGACCCGCAGCGGAAAGTCCCTTCTCCCGGCTCAGAGCAGAGGAAAAAAACTCTAAATCTAAAAACGCTCTCCGTATTGGATTAAGAAACAGCCCCGGGGCAAAAACTAAATGAAGGCCTCCACACGCACGAGGCGCAGGCAGTAATTACAGATTGGTCGCGAGCGCAGAGTAGCGGTCGCGCTCACGCTCAGAAAGGAAGGATTCAGTCAAAATAACCAGAAACAGATCCTTCTTGTCGGGGAAAAGCAACATGCTAGACTATAACATAAAGAGTATTAAAAAAGGGAATTGTAAAAAACGGAAAGAGCTCATACAAAAGGTGCAGCAATTTCCCCAGACATTCTAAAGCATAAAATCAATAAGTTAAACTAAATACGGTCCATACACGCTGTTAAAACCAAAACCCTTTTGTACAGATTAAATAAGATAATATCATTCAATCAGAAACGTTAGCACAAGAGAGAGCAAACTTATATCAGCTGTGAGCAGCAACAAAGAAGGGAGATGGCTCCCTCTCACTGGATTATTTGGACATTGGAATGTTAAGTCTACTGTTCTAAGTTCTTTACATTGTTTGCTGTTGCTGCAGTGAGTTGGCAATTAAAGAAATATGCATAATCTTGGACTCTGTGCCTTGCCATAACATTTCCAAGTAAGTAGTTGTTAGCTGTGCTGCAAAGTGTCCCTGGAATTGTTTTTGAAATGTGGCAACTATGCTTAACACACAGGGTTTAGGAGTGTCTGGGAAATCAGGATAGTGTACTAGACATGTGTTGCACGTAGTGCACCTGGCGATGGTGAAGACAACTCCATTCGGGTGTGTGACCACCCTGAGAGGTCTCACATCTAAGACCCTTTTGCAAAAAAGCAAACACAGTAACATAGTGAGTTTGTCAAATAGTTATTTCTGTGACAGGTCCAAGATGTCAGGGCAGTTGTTTAACAGGTGCAACACTAAATTGATGACCCACGTCTTGGAGAACCGAGGAGTCGAGGGAACAGACAACCTGATTGCTCTCGAAAGTCTGCTGATGAGTGGATGAGATCGTACCAGATTATCCATAATTGGGCAGTGGCCCGTTAAAATCGCTAATCTGAAGGAATTAACGGTGGAGTACGCCTTGCCTCCTGCCGCCAGCTAGGCTAGACAATGTCTTCCCCCACAGGATCCACTTGCCTTTCCAGACACCAACCGTACCACACAGCCTAAGCTGATCTGTATTGCCCAGGACTGCTGAATGAATAAGGAATCCTCCTGTGAAAGGCCTTGCAAGCCCCAGCGCTGACTGAAATGTGCCCCACCATCAGGTACAATAGGTTGGGTAGGTCAATGGATGAAGTTGCCCCTTGCCCCCACAAGGGCCCTGGAGGATCTGAGGATGGGATTGAAGTCGTGCCGGATGGTCTCAAGTCAGTTCCAGAAGTAATGGGAACCACAGCTGAAATCTCGATATCGGAGTCACTAGAATCATCTCAGCCTGACGATCCCTGATGCGAGTTACCACTCTGGATATCATTGTAAAGGGGGAGAAAGCATAGTTGAGGCCCTCTCCAGTTCTCCAGTCCTGTTGGCAGACGTCCACCCGCTCCACCTTTAGGTCCAGCCTCCAGCTGAAGAAAAGAGGTACTTGCACATTCACTCTGGATTCAGTCCCTGACCGATTCGCCCCACTTGGGGGAAAGCTGCTGGAACTCAGGTGGATATAGACTCTAGTCACTGTAATCTTTCAGGAAGCTGGAATTCAAATCTGCTACTGAATTGGATTGGCCCTTGAGGAGAATCACAGTGACTTCCATGTCTTGTTGCAGACAATCGTTCCTAAAATCTCTAGCAATCGATGTCAATAGCTGGGATCATGTGCCCTAGCTACTGTTGACATACTGAACTGCCGACACACTGTCCATCTTCAGTAAGATTGAACAGCCTTATCTCCCTTTTGACAAACTCTGAATGGCAAACGACCCCGCCAAAAGTTCTAAACAGTTGAAACGTATGGATAACTCTTCTTGCAACCATCGTCCTTCTGTGGAAATATTTCTGCAACGTGCCCCCAGCCCCAACGGCTGGCATCTGATTTGATGACCACATTCGGAGTCCAGCCGAAGATGGCTAGGCCATTCCACACCTTCATGTGCTCCAACCACCATGGCATCTCTGCCCTGGCCTCTGTGTCAGGGGGACTTAATTTGTGTAAGATACCCCTTTCTTAAAGTGGGTGATCTTGAGTCTTTGCAAAGCTTGGTAGTGAAGCGGTCCAGGAGAAAAGCTTACATCGACGAGGACAATAGACTCACCATCCTGGCGACTGCCAGAAGGAAGATCGTTTGTCTCAAGATCAACTTGCGCAGCTCTCTTTTGATGGCGTTGATCTTGTTGATTAGAAGCTCCAAGGTGGCGAAGTTGTTGTCTATCGTAAACCCCAGAAACTCCATGCACTGCTCGGGGATCAGATCCAATTTATCCATTTTTATGAGAAAGTCCAAGTCTTCCAGAAGGGACAATGCCATTCGGGCCTGAAGCAGAAGTATGTTTTGGGTGTCTGACATGATGATGTCGTCCAGATTGATTATCAGTCGGGAACACTGAGTTCGAAGTCAGTCCATCAGCGGTTTCAGGTGTTTCGAAAAACACCATGGGGCCGAAGACAGGCTGAAGTGGAGCACTTTGAATTTCCAGGCCTGTCCTTTTCATATGAACTGGAGGAAACGATGATGGGGAGGAAAGATTGAAATTGATAGGTTGGCGTCTTTGAGATCCTAGCGGATCATCCAGTCACCTTGCCTGAGGATGTCCATTAACAGATGGATGCCCTCCATCTTGAAATGTCTATAGACCAGCTGACCTTTAAACTCATTTAGATTTATCACTGGTATCACTTCCTTTTCCTTCTTCTTGACCACAAAATGTTGCTTAGGAAACCCAGAGGGAATAGGAAAGATTCCTCAATTGCCCCTTTGGCTTTCTAGCTCTGGATCTCCTTATGTATTAGAGTGATCATCTTGTGGGGAAAACATAAAGGAGTCAGTCTTGTGGGCTGACAAGGGGAACCCCAAAACTCTATTTGAAACTCCTGTGCAGTCTGAAGGACTCAAGCATCTGTTGAGATCTCTCTCCATTTGTGTATACCTTTTGCCGTTCTGCCCCCTAGTTTTGCAAGGGAAGAAAAATGGACTCTCACTTGTAACATTCTGGTAGCCTCTACCAGAACCTCACCCTGAGTGGTTTTGTGGATATTTGTTCCAGGAAGGGAAGTTGGGGGTAAAACCTCTTTGGTCAGTCCAGTCATTTCTTTTAGAGCCCTGGACACCCCGGGGACAATTGGAGTAGGGGCAGCTGGACGAGCGTGCCCTGCCATGTCCAGATCGAAGAGCTACTCTTGATAAGCTCACCAGGAATGCCAATACCCCTCTTGGGGTCCTTAATTAATTTTCACAGGAAAGTTACCACGGTGGCCTTCAACTCGGGGGTGGCAGCCACTTACCGTCAATAGATGGCCTAGGCCATTCCGCTTGTAAGCGGTTGCTCACCTCCTTATGCAGAGGCTGTCTAAGCCATTGCTTCAGATAGAGCGCCACTTTTGGCCAGGGCTTTACTATGAGGAGCAGCGATGTCTAATATCTTCAGGGTCAAACAAGTCTGCATGCTGACCCTGGTCATTGGAGGGTTTGCTATATTCTCTCTTTGGCGTTTTAGTAGCCCCTCCAGAGGGATGCCAATCCTCAGATCTCTTAGACCCATGGCCGGCCTCATCTGAAGTAAGGCAGTCAGTATTTTCCTTGTTCTCTGGCCGGTCACGGTCCTGGGTGGGAAGAGCCCACTTGCACTTGCTATCTCACCCAAATCAAGATATAGCTGGGACATATGGTGCTCCTGTTGGCAGTTCCTCAACCCCTTGGGTCAGCGTGCTTCTCTTCCCGCTGCTTGCCCTAGTATCTGTGGTGGCCATAGTCCCCAACTGCTTTGCACCTCTCTGTTATTTAGATTACTGTACTGTATTCTGTTGCTTTGTATTTTTTGTTGCTCACTGCTTTTTTCTCCGCTCCTGCTGTTTTTCCCAACTTTGTGTCCTCCCACCTCCCGCCTCCTGCTACCCCTAATTTCCCAGGACTTCCTGTGAAGGCTGAAGCACAGATGCACACAACGGGTGTGCCACCGGCATGCCAAAAGCAAGCCCATCTGCACCTATACGAGCCTGGCCTGCACCAAGCCCCAGGAACCCTGGCCCTACCATCGCCCAAATATACACTGCCGCTGAGCTCCAGGCCTAGGACTTAGCAGCAAAAACTGCTGCTGGACCTCTTGCCGATCCACAGTAGGACCTTTCACCTGCCAGCACGGCCTCTTCTTCTGCAACCCTGAAGCTCCGGCATTCACAGCGACTACCACCACGCCTGGCATGACCACCCCAACCATCGCCACTGCCTCCTGCTCAACTCACGAGCTCACTGCAAGCATGCCACTGAGAATTGGGACACCATCACCTCTCTCACCCCGACGTCATCTTCCTCACCGAGACCTGCCTCAACCCTGTATCCATACCCGACATCACCTCAGCCACGCCAGACGGCTACAAGATTGCACATCGAGACCGCATCAACAAGCACGGTGGTGGAATCGCCATCCTCCACAATGAAACTATCCACTCCACCACCACTGCAGACGTCACCCCGATCATGGAACACCTGAACTTCCAACTCCGAAACCATGAAGTGCACCTTCAAACAACTTGAAAGGAACTGGCGCGCCAGCATGGAGCCCAAAGACTGAACAACATCCAAAACTGCCATCAACCAATACCACCAACTTCTGAAAAAGACGAAAAGAAGAACCCTGGCTGACCACAACAAAGCAAGATCCAACCACAGCAAGGAACTCTTCAACATCATCAGAGAGTCCTCCAGAGCCTCAGCCACCAAAAACGTCATCACCCCCTCTCAGGATTCCAAATTTTCTACAACTCCCTGACAGACTTCTTTCACAACAAGATCTCCGCCATCAACTGAAATTTTGAACCCCACCCCACAAACCTCCTCAGCCACCTTGGCCCCACGAATAAGGAATACGGCCACCTGCTCACCACGTAGGACTAGCTCACAACACAAGACACTGCAGCCATCATGATCTCCATCCACTCAGAAGCACCCACCGAGTCCTGCCTCCACCAGATCTTCAGCCTTTGGAGCAAGACGATCAGCAGCGAACTCACCAGCATCCTCAATGCATCCATCACCATGGCCACATTCCCCGAAGAACGAAAGCACGCAGAAGTCAATCCCCTACTCAAGAAACCCTTTGCTTACCCCGACAAACTCAAGAACTACTGCCCCATCTCTCTGCTCCCCTTTCCCACCAAAGTTCTTGAAAACGCCATCAACCGCCAACTCACAGAACACCTGGAGAGCAATAATCTTCTGGACACTTCTCAATATGGATTCTGCACCAATGACAGCACCGACACAACACCAATTGTATACACAGACGACATCAGGACTCTCCTACGCCAAGATAAAATGTCAGCCTTGATCCTCCTCAACCGCTCAGCAGCGTTTGAAACAGTATCACATCACACCCTGATCCGAAGGCTTCAGAACATTGGAATCCAAAGAGATGCCCTCACGTGGACTGCCTCCTTTCTCACATGTAGAACCCAGAGAATCCTCCTTCCGCCCTTCACCTCGAAATCGAAGAACACCATCTGCGGCATCCCCCAAGGTTCATTCCTCAACCCCATCATGTTCAACACCTACATGACTCAACGTTGTCAGATCACATGGACTGAACATCATATCCTAAGCCGATGATACCCAGCTCATCCTCTCACTATCAGAAGACCCCTCTGCCATGCTGACCAACTTGCACAGGTGCATGACGAACATCGCCAACTGGATGAGAGACAACTGCCTAAAACTGAACACAGACAAGACAGAAGTGGTGATCTTCGGGAACAACACCTCCCCATGCAACCATGCCTGGTGACCCCATGAACTAGGGCCCTCACCCACCCCGACCGACCACGCCCGCAACCTTGGCATCATCCTGGACAGTAAGTTCAGCATGAGAAAATAGATCAATGCAATCTCCTCTGCCTGCTTCCTCACCCTTCACGTGCTCCACAAGATTTTAAAGTAGCTCCCCATAGACACCAGGTACACCGTCACTCAAGCCTTGTTCACCAGTCGACATTAGAGTCACCTCACACCTCCTCAAGGGACTGCAAACCATACAGAACATCAGCCCCACCTCAAGAAGCTCCACTGGCTCTCCATTCAGAAGAGATGCCAGTTCAAAATGTTGATCCACACCTTCAAAGCCCTCCACAACCAGAGACCAGCATACATCAACCACTGAGTGAACCTCCACCACACGCTCCAAATACCAGCGCTCCGCCTCCCTCTGCCTCTCCCACACCTCCCGGAGCCACCACTGCAACAGTGGAGGACGCTCCTTCTCCCACCTCGCTGCAAAGGCCTGGCACGCCTCCCACTTCAACTCTGGACCGCATCAACTCTGCTGCAATTCAGGAGAGGACTCAAGACCTGGATGTTTAACTGAGCGCCTCTGGCAGCAGACTCTCAGCGCCTGGATACCCTCTCGGGTGATTAGCTGTGTCACACAAGTCCAGATGAATTGATTGAGATGATGTAACTTAGCTAAGGGATCCGCTATGTGAGAGATATCATCCAATCCTAGGTCCCTGATGGGGGCCAGACCTGCGCTCGAGGAGCCTGTCAATGCTGAACCACTCTGGGAACCCTTAGGGGACAAGGAGGAGGGCCTAGTAACTGCTTAAGGGCTCTGGTCCCTGCAGACGCAAAGGAGCACAATACTGCCTGAGCGGTCATATGGAGCATTTCAGAGACCACATTATAGGACTCAATGTCCATGTCCTGATGGATATACCCATGATCCTCTGCCATACTTAGAAATATGTGCACAAAGTAGCCGTAGAAAGTGCCAAACCTCACTGACTACACCCCAGGATGATAGTGGGGTCACCTATCTATCCTGAGGTGGCTGATATTGGTAGGAAAAACCCTGTAAGAGTATCCAAAATAGGGGGAGGAGCCAAGCATGGGCTGAAGATGGCCGCGTTGTGAGGGAGCTCCGCCGTCCATCCTCGCCCGCGACTATCCTGACCACTGATCCGCTTCATCCCTCGACAGATCCCGTGACCGGAATACCGACGGACCCCATCCCGCCGGTTCCGGTGTTCGTAGCTCGCCCAACCGCGGAGAAATCGTCCCCGGAAGCCTCGTCCTTCGCCAGGGCCTGAAGCCGGGACGCACAGTGACGAGCCCAGCCGGGCCGTTGGACACCCGGCGGTGGCGCCGCAACTCGTGGGGCCGGCGAGGGGATCCTTGTCCCGAGCGGCCTGGGCGGCGACTGGGCGGACACACGGCAGCAGCAGCGCTGAGGATTGGGGGGCCGAGACTGGGCTCCGGAGCGGCACCGAAACGCTCTGACCGAGGTGAGGCGGGGCGAGCCGGCCGCGAGGGGGAAGATGGCGGCGGCTCGTCCCTAACAAAGGATTACTCCTGCTGTCCCCGCTTCACCGGGACCACTGCTTGCCCTCAGAATTGCCTGGACCTGCACCGGGGCATCCGATCTACGCCCCCACCTGACTGTGGCCCCTGGTGAGACGCCCTTGGCCGGCTTCCCTTTTTCACGGCGGTGGCGCGATAGCACGGCGCATCGCCGTGCTCTATTGTCGCGGCCGCTTTGGCCGCGGGGACCTTCTTCCGAGCCCGGCTCGAGGGCCATTGACCTGCTGGTGGTGTCCGCTCCCCCCTGCCCCGGCCTTTGTCATCCTGAGCTAACGGAGCGGGGAGACTCGGCAGGTTGGTGCGGCTCAGTGCAGCCTGAAACGCTTGGTCTCCTACCGTTAGCAGAGACTGTTGTGCTGCCTGCGCCGACGAACTGAATAGGAGGCCCACTCATTTGGGGGGGAGCTCGGCGGAGGGTGTGGAGCTCGTGCTGGATCCCTTCTGGCTTGTTGGTGTCTGACGGTGCCCGGGAAGAACCGCACAGGTACCTGAGCTCGCCCCATTCCTAACGTGGCCTATAACAACACTAAAATTTGACGCAGTTTGGGGCATAGCTTTACGGCCCCCGCCGCACGAGTCGCCAGGGAGTGGGTGCCTAAAGCGTAGCTGAACGCGTGTGTGCCCGAGGTGGCACTTCAAGACTCTCTGGTGATTTTCGCGGGCCGCTCCCGGATTTTCGCGGGCGCTGGTCCGTGGTGGGGGCGACTGTGGCCCAGGACCACACACCGGACACCCTGTTTGTTTGCCTTCGGAATCTGCCACCAGTGCCATGGAACCCGAGGCGCCTGTGTCTGAGTCCCGGTCCCGATCTGGGATGGACCTACCCTGTGGCTATTTTGGTGCGACAGAGTCCAACATCCTGTACACCGGGTCTCGGCGGGATTGGGAGGGTGCGACTCTGAGGAACGTAGCGGAGCGGGAGCCGGGAGCTGCGTTGGGGTACGGGGACCTTCTCGAGGCTCTCGGTGCCCTACACGCCACCTTGATTTACGGCACCTGGGTGTTGGGGAGCAAGCTCGATGGAGTGACATTGGCGTCGGAGCAGCTGCCACCTGCCTATCCCCAGGTACGCTGGGACTTCTCATGCCGCGCACGGGGGGACAACGTCGTGATCGCCCCGGTGACTAGTGCACGCCTGGACTCTCCGGACAGAATGTCAACGTGCGCTCAGCTGGCGGTGGATCTGGTCGGTACCGATGGTCTTTGGCCTGAGTGGGGGGGGGTGGCCTCGATCCGTGCGTGGCCTCCGATGACCCGGGCAGCCTCCGGGCTATGGTCGCCCGCTCTGGCTGATTCCGCCTTCCTGGGCCTGGTGTGTAGTGTAAATCCTGGATCGGCATTGGGAAAGACGATCTTCCATGGAACTGACTGTATCGATCTTCTGAGCCCTCTACCCTACCGGTGTGTGTTGCTTCCTGAGTTTTATTGGACGCCTCTTTCCCTGGTGACATTGGACATGGCTCTGGGACGTGGGGTAGGCATGGGTGGGTTTTCAAAGAGTGGCCAAGGATGATGCTGACCCTCCAGAGGTGGTCACCTACTAGGCGGGCGGGCTCGGGAGTTGTGTGTTCACACGGTGTAATTGTTGATGTACTAAGTATGCACTGCTCCTTTCTCCTTTCTCGACGGGGTCGATTTGGGGTTCTTTATTGCTTGCTTTATGGGACAACATATGGTGCAAGAGGGAGAAGTCGGGGGCGTGTTCTGTAGGCCCTCCTCCAGTTTATTAATAGTCTCTCAACCCCCCCCGTCTGGTGGGGGCTCTTTTTCTATTCCCTTTCTCTGTTTCTTCTATATTTCGGGTCTGGTTCCGGGGCGACAGGCACGCTGCTGGGGGGAGGGGCCGTACTCATCTGCAGAGGTGCAGGGTGGGGGGTTGGGGGGGGGGGATTCTTTAGTCTTTCGTCTCCTTTTTCCATGGCCTCTTTTTCTTCTCTTATTCTTTTCTGTCCTTTTCCTGGGATCAGTAGGATAGTATTCCGTTGTTGTCAATCGCTACTGTTTCCGGAGTGCCATAATTTCCGTGGAGTCTCCTGGGTCTTGGGGCAGGGGGTTGCAGACGCAATGGCCGTGTCCTTTCTCTACATCCTTAATTTCCTGTTTCAAGTGCCATTGCTAAGATAGATTGCTGTATATTGTCGACATTTATCGCTCTGCCTGCCATTTTTCGTTATCTGGGAAACTGTTTGGCACCTGATCCTTTCATCCTTTCATCATAAAATGTAAACCTTTATTATCCTGATCTCCTACCTGGGCTGTTCAAGATTGGGAGTCTGCTAGCGACGAGATTTTGCTCCCCGAGGTACTGACTGTGATAGCCTTGCTTGCTGTGATTTTCGTGTCTAGCGGCCGGCCCCGGGGGTTGTAGGCCCATATGTGTAATTGATTACGATGTCAATAAAGGTTTCAAAAAAAAAAAAAAAAAAAAAAAAAAGAGTATCCAAAATAGAGAGGAGATTTGAATCTCCCGCTCTGAAGGAACCGCCTGATTGAGAAGCGGCTGCCGAATGAAACAAAATGGCCGCTGCACCCCTAAGAGGCTGCTTCACCTCCACAGAGAGAGGACTCACTCCTCTGAAGAGGAGTGCAAAGTCGACGCGGCGCTGGAATGCCTCATCAGGCGATCAACCTCCTGCACTCCCTCCCGCAAAGAGGCCGGCACAAAGAAAACACTTGAGTGGAAATCCATTGGGGGTTAATCGGCAGGTGTGAATTGTAGTTCTTATTCTAATTGGCCGCTGTGAATAAACAGTAAAGAAAGTTCAGCATAATCTGAGCTTCCGGGTCTTGACATAGAATCACTTAATCTCCCTGTGCCTACAAATAATGAATGTGTCCTTGTGCAATGTAACTAGTGCTCATGTGAAGAACTCCAATACTTTCGGATTGAGTTAGCACTAAATAAAATAGCAACAAAATCTAAAAAGGGTTAGACAATGGGTACTCGCAAATATTTTCCCAGAGGTCAAAAAGTTTGGTTTATGGTGTGACTGAGAGCCACGGGGGGAGTAAGGTGGGAGTAAAGGAAGCGAAGCATGTATATCTAATGGCTAAGTTGCAAAATGTAACAAGCATTGGCATAGCTAATAGGTCTTGCTTTTGGGACCTTATACGTATTTAGTTATGCAGCACAATATCCTTGGTGCAACAACATCAACTGTTGCATGGCTAAACACTCATAAGGTACCAAAGGCGAGACCTATTGGCTATGCCAATGCTTGTTTTTGCTTTTTGCTATGCACTCTCTAAGAGTACATGCGACTGTACAGTCTAACTACCCCCCTCTGCCCACCTCTTGCTGTGCATTGTTTGTTCCCCACCCGCTGCACATTGTTTGCTTTTTATCCTCCCCACCCTCTTCCCACTGTCTGTTTGTTTCTCACCACCCCTGCCCTTCTCCTGCTCTCACTTGTTTGTTTAGCGCCAATACCCCACCATCCTCCCTCTTGTTGCTTGCCCCCCAACACTGTTTTTACACATACTGTGCAACATTGCTTAAAGAGAAAAAAGCGCCATGACGCGGTCAATGCTAGCTACATCATAGCACTTTGTTTTACTTTAAGCCATGTTGCACAACAGCTCGTGCTGTTGCGCAACATCTCTAATAAAGCATTGACAAAGCCAATAGATAGTGCATAGGTGAAACCTATTGACTTTGCCAATGCTTTTTTTTAATGCAGTGTACAGGTTTGTTCTGCACCTGTGCACTAACTTTATTTGCAATCAGGTGCAAATCGGGCCTGTGTTCTCTTTAATAACATGGGTCCTGTTCTTTAACCCCTTTGCTGCGGCGCGAATTCCGCCGCAGCGCTGGGGGGGTTTGGGGGGTTTGCGGCGCCGCTATGCTCATGACGGAACCACGCCATCATGAGTCACGGGCGAGCTGTGCTCATGACGGCGTGGTTCCGTAATGACTCCACCCACTTGCGCTAATCGCCCGCACAGGCGGGGAATTAGCGCTGCGTGGGCGGAGCGGCCGCCGACGGCCGCAGCATGACGGAACCACTCCGTCATGAGCACACGGCGCCCGTGGCTCATGACGGAGTGGTTCCGTCAAGGGCATGCAAGGGGTTAAATGTAAAACAATCTGTCACAATTAGTTCTCTTCACTGGCCCCCTGAACTTAAACACTTTTCCACCATGCAAACACTTGCGAATAGTTGAACTGTCCTGATCATTTGCTAAACAAAATCTTTTTTTTTAAATGCTGTTTAGTTTGAAGGTAGTCTTGCGAGTCCCACTATGCTTGTAACATTGCCACAGTGATGGCGACATAATTACCACTGGCGAGTTTGCCAGCTTCAGTTTTCATGGGCAACAAATTTCATGTTGCTGCTCTGCAGGTGAAAATGTACTTTCAGGTGCACCTATAGGCGGGCAAGCAATCAGAGGAATCCCACAAATTTTCCTTCATATGTACGGAATATGCCAGGATGATGGATTGGGAATTGTTGAATTGGATTGGAATAATAAATGTGTAGAGAGAAAACAATGAGAAAATTTGAAATAGCTGCCTGAACGGCTCACCGAACAGAAATGCCACGGAAGGTGTTTGAGAAATAGCAGGAAACGTCCTGTTTGACTGGTGGTGCAGGTAGATTCATTAATGAAACCCCCTTCCTTCGAAGGTAGACTGGCTGTTCTCAGGCCATTCACTTCCAATAATGGCTTAGTGAAATGGCAGATTGGGTTTCACCGACCCACTGGAGCCAGCCGTCGGCTGGTTCACTGAGGGGTTTACAGCCACCGTGAGTGGCCGGGATGCCGGGGTGCCGGACTCAGGTCAGTCTGGGAAGTGCTGCTAGTGAGTGTGGGGGCTGAGGCTTTTTAAAAGGAATCATCTGTATGAGAACCGGTCCCAAGGAATATGATAACGGCCATTAAACCTTAGTCAGAAAGACTCCGTTTGCACGATGGATTCTTTTATTACGTCTCGCCTAGCAAACGTAGAGCAGCTGCTTCGCTTGGCGAGACTCTATTGTTGTGGCTTTTCCTAGCGAAGGGAGACAAACCATGTGCGCGAACGGACATCCAATGTGCACGCGCATGGTGTCTCCTCTGCTTCACACGCTCCCACCAGCGCGCCCGCATGGCGTCTCGTCTCTGGCTCCCACCACACGCTCACAAGCGCATCGCAAGCTTTCACTTTCCGTCCCCCGTCGGCTCCACGCAGACAGCTTGTTCATTTTTGATCCATTTCACAGGGAAGCAACTAAATGAAAGAAGGAAAGAGAGGTTGTGAACCATTTCTTCAAGTCGCGGTTTTCAGTAAGTGAGGAGCAAGACAGAAAGAGAGGGAATAATAGAAAGAGGGTGGGGGGGCAGCTGCCTGCACAGAAAAGAAGAGGACATTGTCCGTGTCTTCGCTGGGCAGTAAGGCGCGGATGTCCGTTCGTGCCGGCTTAGCTTTACTAGTTATTACTACCTCTTGTTAGCAGACTCTTGCAGTTTAATAGAAATGTTAAAAGGCGTTTTCCAACTCGGGACGGCTTACTGGTCATACGAGAGTTTAGTGTACATTCTAGCGCCTGGAAGGACCAAAACCCTCGGTATAATTATTACTTTGTTGTGGGAATTCTGAATATTATGAAACTAGCGTGCCCGATTCCCATATGTTTCTCAGCTGTTTTTTTCACACGGACCTTTTCGATTCTTTTCGCAGATAAACCTCTCAACTTCAAGTCGTGTTATCTCCCCATGAGTGGCAATCTCAATGCAGACGGTATCTCTCATGAACAGTAACATCGGGATTACTGCACCACTCGCAGCCCTCAGCGGTGCTCATTTTGATGCCCTAAAAGAATGAAAGGCTGACTGAGTTACAAAATTCAAGCCTTCAATCTTCAGGCCCCTGTTTACAATAGGAACCCTGACCACCCAGCTACCAAAACCAGCTCTACCTCTACTGGACAACCCTATCCACTGGTTTTTGCGTGTGTATGCAGGTATGTCTGTCTGTCTGTCTGTATGTATGTATTTAGGTATGTATGTATGTATGTATGTATGTCTGTATGTATGTAGGTATGTCTGTATGTCTGTCTGTATGTATGTATGTATATGTGTGTATGTATGTATATAGGTATGTCTGTATGTATGTATGTATGTATGTCTGTATGTATGTATGTAGGTATGTATGTAGGTATGTCTGTCAGTATGTATGTATGTGTGTGTATGTATGTATGTAGGTATGTCTGTATGTATGTATGTATATGTGTATGTATGTATGTAGGTATGTCTGTATGTATGTATGTGTGTATGTATGTTTGTATGTATGTAGGTATGTCTGTATGTCTGTCTGTATGTATGTATGCATGTGTGTATGTATGTATGTATATAGGTATGTCTGTATGTATGTCTGTCTGTATGTATGTATGTAGGTATGTCTGTCAGTATGTATGTATGTGTGTGTATGTATGTATGTAGGTATGTCTGTATGTATGTATGTCTGTATATGTGTATGTATGTTGGTATGTCTGTCTGTATGTATGTATGTTTGTATGTATGTAGGTATGTCTGTATGTCTGTCTGTAGGTATGTTTGTATGTACATCTGTATGTGTGTATGTATGTATGTAGTATTTCTATAGCACACATCTAGCCAAAAGCCAATGAAGATGATGTAGGCCCTAACTCACATGAACAGAGGATGCATGCATGTTACATATGTTTTACGTGTTTGTTACATTCCATCACCGATTTGGCATTTTGCCTTGTGTGAGCAAACAAGTTCTTTGAAGGGGGGGCTAAATATATGGAAACTAAGTTCCTGTTTGCAAGTGGGAGGATGTAATTTTCAAATATTGAGGCTTTTTATAACAAGCATTTGCAATGCAATAGGTCTCGCATTTACGCGACTTTAAGCTATTGGCATTGGAAATGACAATGCCTTTTATTTATATTTAAAAGAAAAGGCATTTTCATTTACAATGCCAATAGCTTAAACATGCGTAAATGTGAGACCTATTACATTACAAATGCTTGTTTAAATTGTATTCTGGAGTCCACGAGCTGTATTACAAATAGCTCCGAATATGATGGACTCAATTAATTGCCATGTCTATGTTAATGCCAGTTACCACACATAGTAGAATTTCAATTTGGGTGAGAACCATCATATTCACGCAGCAGGTCCCGGGTTGAATGTCAGCAGGTCAATCGTGCCCCAGTTTACTGGGGGGGGTTGGGGGGGTATTTCCAGTAAATAATGGGACATGCAGATTTTGGTGTAGTTAGCACCAAACGTTATGGCATATTTTTCTTGTCAAAATGTAACTGGGTGCTATTTATTGCGTCCGATAAATTCATGCGATGTTGGAACAAATTAGGTACAATAAATATAGTACCCTTTTTCAGACCGAAAGTAACCAAGGCCAAAGTGAGCATTGCAGGTGTTAATTTAAGACTGTCTCTGCCACAGTTTTGGGGTTGGCCTACACCTTAACAGTGAAAGAGCCAGATCAACGCTATTTTACCACCTCAGGCAGTGGGAAGCGGCTGTTTGTCATGGGAACTTCAAACGTGTGTACCACTTTTGGCTGGAAATGTAGCATCATTTGTTGGGGTATCTAAAGTAAACAATAACGTACAGAAAGTAACGTAACAAAATAAAAACATAACAGGGCACAACAAAACAGAACACAACGGCAGTACAATACAACAACCGCAAATTGCAATAATGCAGCACAAAATCACAGCAGCACAAAAAGGAGCAGGACACATCACCATCACAACCAGGTATCTGCAAACATTCGTGTCAGTCATTACAACCTCCAGAAACCTGCTTTCATAATACGGTGGTAAAGGAGTTTGCACCAATCCTTACCTTAACTTCCCACTAAAGAGAAGAAACTGCGCGAGTCAAAAAAAAAATCTGACTCTGCATCCCCCTGTTTCTTGTTGGCTATCATACCGTGCCAAGGAGTGGAATAGACGCCCAAAGTTATGTTGCTCTGCTTAAAAACCTATTAAAATATGAAAACAAAAGTGCAGATACAAAACCCATTTGTGGCCATTAATATGCCCCTCTGTGTAAGTGGACGCAGCAACCAGTAAAAAAACAATCTACATTTTTCTACCTCAAAATGTTTCTGTTCGTCGCCTTTCTTGGTCGTTGTAAATTGTTCAAGATCATGAACAGCCCAAAAGAGTCCGGAGAAGAAATGATGGCACATGATTGAAGAAAAAAATCCCCCAACTAGAAAGACAGAGCGAGTAAGTAAGGATGTCATCAAAAACATGAATTTCACAAGCATGGGGTGTTGCAGAACCATAGGAAAATATGAAATTATAAGGTGCGTGTACGCCTTTGAGACTGATCCCTTTGGGATGGGGCGCTGAAATACCAGAAGCCAGGCTTCTCGCAACCCTACAGTAAACTGACGTCATGAGAGGAGCCATACATGAGACTGTGTGTAATGCCGTGCAAACGGCATGGATCTCAGATATTTCTGCACCAAAGATGGAGAAAAGGCTTCTTTGCTCCACATCTGTGCCCGGCTCTTTTTGTGCTGTGTAGTGTTTATTTAGGACAGTGTGAGGAGTGATGTCATGGCCACCGAAGAATTATCAACTGTTTTTATAACACCCATATCAAATAGAACTTCAATTCTCTTCAGCCTGATGTTGCAGTTTAAACATTGTATGTCGTTTGGATACTTGTGTCTAGCGTTAAAGTCGGACCTAAAGTCAGAGACCCAGAACAAGTCATCATTCCATACACAGGTAAGTGCTCTTTTCATGTCACGTGACCAGCTGCGACCCCAAGGGAGCTTACAGACTCCCTTACTTTCCGTATATGCACGTTTACAGAAACATTCATTCCACCTCAAGAAAATACATAAATCTATAATACAGATTATTTTTAAAATACTCATTAATCTAGGATGCTGAAGGCAGGTCAATGGTACTTCTTGTGCACATCATAGCTGAATGCTTGCAAGTCAACTAAGGTGGCAAGTTCTATTATCGGATATTTGACTTCAAATGAGCATAAATGAAAATTATGGAAATTGAAATATTAGGTCAGTCAGTCAGTCAGAAAACTTTATTTCGGCTATCAGCCATAAAAGTTCATACATTACATTATTCTAAAACAGTGAAGATGATAAAAAGAACGACATTAAAAAATGTGATTTAAAAAGACATATAAATATGCACTTAGACCAAAACAATAAATTTATCACTGTAGTTAAAAAAGTGGTGCGGAGAGATACCTTGTCATAGTATTAAACGTCTTCTAATCAGCCACATTGAAAATAAAAATGTAGCTATCACTATAACAAATACAGGCGAAGGATCATATTTCAGCAGCCTCAACAAATCTCTATAATTTCTAACCCCCAAATTTTTGGCAAGCTGAATGATCCATTTTCTACAGGGGTTTCTGTAAGCCGTACAAAAAAATATAACGTGCACCTCTGTCTCTTCATCAATACCACAACCAGGACATGGATGTGTACTAGAACCAGCCCACTTGTTCGTTCTACAGAATAAGGGGAGTGATCCATGTCTAAACTGCATGTATAGTTTCTTGGCAATTAACTGATGTATCAAATCTAGTGCAGGCTCAAAGCTGTATCCAATTTTCACCTCGAGGAATACCGAAGTCAGATTGATTGTATTCTCTGACCGTAAAATCTGCATCAAGTTATATTCCTCCAAAGCTTTGGCCAGGATCTTTTTTGGTAACACGGGCATGACTTCTCGGGTGTATACCAAAGATCTTCTCTCCCGATTGCCCTCAAAGATTTTTTTACGTAGGCTAGCCACGGAATGGCGCCTGCCTTTGGGAGCATCAGAATAGATTTCAATTCCTCCTGGAAGTTAACCAGCTCGGGGGATGCTCCATAGTCGACGCCAGTACATGACCGGACGTGAAGCTACGAGGTCGGCAATTGGGTGTATGCCTAGGTCCATCCTGAGAAGGTGGAGGGGGGTACTCATAGGTAGTGCCAGTAGTTTTCTCATAAAATGGTTTTCTGACTTAGATAAAATCTGGGCTGTGTTGTGACCCCAGAGTTCAGCACCATAAGCCACCACCCCTCTCGCCTGAGCCTTGTATACCTCTACTAATGGGCTAATTAACTTTAGTGGACTATCTTTATACATCTTTAGAATGCCCCCTGTTATCTGTGTAAATTTTGAATTAGCTTTTGATATCTGGGGACCCCAATTCATTTTATTATTCAGTGTCAAGCCCAGATAATCAAAAATGCTCACCCGTTCTCGATATAATCCGTCCAATTTTGGAATGGGACAATTTGTAGTGTCCGCGTGAAGAACCATATATTTGGTCTTACTCACATTAATAACCAGGTTCCTTTTACTGCAAAATGAAGCAAATCCATCCAGGACTCTTTCCATCCCCATAGGGGTCCTGGATAAAAGCAGGGTGTTGTCTGCGAACATTAGTGCAGGTATTTTCCTGCCCACCAACCTAGGAGCATCTACATCTCTTAGGTCCAAGAGTTCATCGACCAACCCATTTAAAAAAAGAGAGAAGAGGGTTGGGGCAAGTACACAGCCTTGCCTGACTCCCTTCTCAACTCGAAAAGGTGTGGTTAATTCCCCATTTAGGCCGAACCTAACTCTGGCAAAGGTATCTTTGTGTAAGTGCTCTAGTAGATGACAAAGGTAGGGGGGCACTCCCATCCCTTTTAACAACTCCCACAGCTGTCGATGATCTAGCATATCGAAGGCAGACTTTAGATCTACAAACGAGAGGTAAAGGCTGCCTCCTTCTAATATGATAGATTTCCAGTGTATCATCTGTAATCTAAACAGTTGGTCTATTGTTGACATTTTAGCTCTAAAGCCCGCCTGCAGTGGTGTTAAAATGTTGGAGTCGTCCATCCATTCTTGGAGTCTCCCTAGTAAAATACGCGCAAAGATCTTCTGTGCCACATCAATTAAACTGATCGGCCTATAATTTGCCGGATCAAGGGGGGAGCCCTTTTTGTGAATAGGTATGATCTCTGCGCCGGCCCATGTCGGAGGTAGCGGCATTCCAGCCAAGATTGCGTTAAAAAGAGCCTGAAGATAGGGAACCCACATGTCCGTCTCACTCTTATATAAATCACCTGGGATCCTATCCAGGCCAGGGGCCTTGTTTGGGAGAACTTTACTCAGAGCCATTTTAACTTCAGCAAGCGTACACATTTGAGCCACACCCAAATAAGGGGGTGAGGTTTCATCAAGCAGGGAAGCAGGGACGTCTGATTCTGTTATTTTAGAGGCATAAAGGTCTTCAAAATGACGACACCATATTTCCTCCCCTAGGTTAGGTTGTACTGCGTGCTGGGAACTTGATGACCCTGTTTTAACCAAATTCCAAAATGACCTCAAGTCCCTTTTCTTTAATGCAATAGAGATCTCCTCCCATCTATTAAGTTCCCACTCTTTTTTGGCTTCTTCGGTAACTTTCTTAAAGTATACTCTCGCTTTCTTAATCAGTATCTTATTTCCCTTTTTTAGGTTTGTTAAAAGGGCTAACATGGCTTCCATACAGGGTTTATTGTACCAAGCATTTTTCCCCCTCGTAGCTTCCGGTTTCCTCCTGGTTTCCCGGTAAAAGTGGGCCGCCAAAATGCCACAGAGTTCTACATGTGTGGTTCCTATCATAACCTGATCTGGAGGGCCCTCTCCCGGAGCAACCTCACCCAGCGTCCTCTCCATGAGGGGATAAATCTCCCTATACATATCTTTTAACTCCCTTTGGGATTGGGCGATCTTCTCCCATCTAACTCTTCGGGCGCCACAGGTTGTGACCAAGGCCGTTAGAGGAACCAAGTCTCTGCCCTGATGTAAGCTATTTCTGAAACCCTCCATGGTTGCAACAATGGGGTTGTGATCGCTTTCACATCGTTGCTTTACTTGGAAATCCAGGATCCTAGACCACAATCCCATACTGAGCAATATGTAGTCAATAGTGGAAGCTTGTCCGTTTCTTTCAAATGTAAATTTCCCTGGATTATCTGCCGGAAACCTTCCATTACATGCCCTTAGTGAAAAAGAGAGGGTAAGCGAGGTAAGTTGGAGAACCAAGGGTGTCCATCCCCTCGTAGTATATGAGTTACATAAGGGAATTGCCCATACTTGGTCCTCTTCCTGTGACACTGGAATGGGCAACCCATTCAAAGGTTCATAGTGGCAATTAAAATCGCCACCAATGATCAGGTGTTCTAGATTGGTAGATGAGCTCAAAAATTCCTCTAGACTAGTAAGAGTGCTGGAAACCTGGCCATAATTCACTGGGCGAGAGTAGATGTTAATTAATCTCAGCTCGTGGTTGTCCCGAAAAGCCATAGCTAGGCACATAATATCAGCCGAGTCAGTGTTGATTTTCCTGATTGCACAGCCCAAGTGCGTCCGCACCCAAATGGTCAGCCCGCCAGATGGCCTCCCCCTTGTGGCCCTCACTGCCGGTTCCCAATAAGTGACATACCCTAGGCGGTGGTAAGCCTTCAGTGCCCATGTTTCCTGAAATAGGCAAATGTCATGCTCATCAATGAACTCCCCCCAATCGGCAGAGTCCATCAGGGAGGGTAGGCCCGCCACATTCCATGATAGGATTTTTAGACTCTCGACACGATTTGAGCATTGGACGTCGGAATGTGTAGGTAGAGGGTTGATATTGTTTCCAGGTGGATTTCTTGGGTTTTCCCTAGAGTTGTCAGTTAACCCTGTTGATATAGTAAGCCTAGGGGACAACAAATAATTAGGAGGGATATCAAAGTAGAACTCGGTTGTCTTGGAATTACAATTCTCCGATACATTTACCCTTGTTAGCTGGTGTGTCCCTTTGATACAACTATCAACTGGCTCAGGGATCAGGGCGGATACGGGGGAACTACAATCACCCCCCTCTATTCTCAGAACATTCCTTTCCTTCCGAGTTATCACGCCATCATTCTGTGGGCTAGCCTGGCAACGGGGGGTTACCTGCCAACTCGCCCAAACATGGGCCTGCCCCTGCATGGAATTACTGGGTCTAGCATCAACAGCTGGAAGCAGTCAGTCGACACATTCAAGCGGGCTAAACCTATTATGGCATGGTATAGTGAAACGTGGGTCGTAGGGGATTCCATATGATCCCAAGCCCTTCCCACCTAAGACCCCGTATGGCTTCTCTGGGCCCATCCTATGGTTAAACACTTCCAATGGATAGAAGTGTGGTAAAAGGGAAGTTTGGATTCCATCGACTGTACTGGTCCACCCCCCTTCCCCCAGATACTTAACCACCATTTTGTCCCTAAAGTTTACAACAATACAATCTCCCCTTGTGGTTTTCACACACCGACCTACCCACGCCACTCTACGTACCATCATAATCTCCCCATTTAGTTTGGACGGGAGAGGTCTATTTATATTCAACCAGTGGATTACCTTATGCTTCAGGGACAAGTAAGGTTTAGCTCTATTCGGGGGGAGTTCAGGGATACCTGTTAGAACCACAACATAGGGACTACACTCTGGGGGCAAGTCAATTCTCGGCAGACCCATATGTCTTGTGGGTAATTCAGAGTGTTGTGGAGACCGCCCTGGTCGACTCATACCACCTGAGACCTGCACGTGTTGGGGGATAGGTGGGGAAGCAATAATTCCATTTATGTTAGAGAGAATGTCCCTTCCAATTGGAGGTGGATTACAAGAAGGGTTAGAGTCTTGGCCCAACTCACTTGGTTTGTCAATGCATGGAAGAGCATTTTGAGCGGGATGGAACCTCCTGGCTCAACTGAGCCATTACTGGAGAAATCAAATTAGTAGCATTGGCAATCAATGCTATTTTTTCTTCCAGTATGGACAGGCGCTTAATTAGGGGGGACAGGCTCCCAGCAATAACAGTTTCCATGTTTGCCCAAAAAGCATCATTAATTAGGCCCCGTGAATCCTCTTCCCCTATCGATGGTAGTGTAGTAGGGACCACGGGGTCAAATATAGGGCCTCTGGTTAAACCATTTTCCTGGGTTGAGGGATTGGGACCAAAATTTATACTAGGCGTGCTTTTTTGTTTTTTCCTAGTAGAGTTCCTCGTGGGGCCCCCTTCTCGTTTCTTCCCCTTTGTAACTGATGGATTAGCACCTGGGCCCTTACTTCTTGCAGTCGGGTCCGACATGGATCTTGTTGTAGCAAAGTTAGTAAAAATGGGGGTAGATGGAGGAGGCTCGGGAGCTAGCAGATTGGGCTCTATAGCCTTTGCGTCAAAGGGGTTAGATAAAATGGAACCAACTGCAGGTACTAAATCTGTTAACAGTGACTCATCTAATAGACCATCGGAATGCAAAATCATGGACTTTTCAGGTGAAGGTACTAACATGATACCTCCCAATGAGGAACGTTTTACTAAAAGTGGGTCCAAGGATAAACGGCGTTCTGTGGCAGCAATCTCATAGGCAAGAACATTACTGGCACGGGTGATAAAATTTCCTAGAGTCCCTGCCACATTACAACCCTTAGAAACCAGCCTCGTAGTTCCAGTAGCCATGATACTTTTACCATCAGTAGAAATCACAGGCTGCGTATGTCACGTCTAAATCACAGCCAAGGGAAAGCTAATATACTACTTGCAATGTTCTCAAGCCATAAGACAGCAGGACCTCCGGGAGGAGCGGGAAAGAGAGTATGCCCAGCCCAGCCTGACACAGCCTCTAACGTGCTCAAACGGGCCCGCCCTTGGCCCGGGCTTTGCCCGGCGCGCGCCCGCGCACGTCCCGCGGGGCGGGAGCTAGGAGATAGATTTATGTCCTACCACTGATGACACAGGTGCGTCACGTGGTCAGTCCCGCTTGGCCCCCTGGGCAATGGAGTCTTCGCAGGTAAGGAAAGCAATAACCAGGGACTCCAAGTAACGAAGCGGCTCCCGCACAGCGGGAGCGGCGAGCAGTTTTTGAATCCCTGGACACAGGTGCGTCGCGTGGTCAGTCCCGCTTGGCCCCCTGGGCAATGGAGTCTGCGCAGGTAAGGAAAGCAACAACCAGGAACTCCAAGTAACGAAGCTGCTCCCGCGCAGCGGGAGCGGCTAGCAATTTTTGAATCCCTGGACACAGGTGCATCGCGTGGTCAGTCCCGCTTGGCCCCCTGGGCAATGGAGTCTTCGCAGGTAAGGAAAGCAACAACCAGGGACTCCAAGTAACGAAGCGGCTCCCGCGCAGTGGGCGCGCGAGCAGTTTTTGAATCCCTGGACACAGGTGCATCGCGTGGTCAGTCCCGCTTAGCCCCCTGGGCAATGGAGTCTTCGCTGGTAAGGAAAGCAACAACCAGGGACTCCAAGTAATGAAGCAGCTCCCTCGCCGCGGGAGCGACGAGCAATTTTTGAATCCCTGGACACAGGTGCGTCGCGTGGTCAGTCCCGCTTGGCCCCCTGGGCAATGGAGTCTTCGCAGGTAAGGAAAGCAACAACCAGGGACTCCAAGTAACGAAGCGGCTGAAATATTAGGTACTATCGTTTGTTGTGAATAGGTCAATGTGCTGTATAGATAGTTTTGTCCTAATTAGATAGTCCGCTGTAGAACTAGAATATAGTTATAACAGTGAGGGGCAAACCTACATCCTGTCGGAAATGGCGAGTTTTCGGTGATTTTTTTAATATTGGGGAATTCTCAGTGGTCTGTGGGGTTAAAGGAAGCGCGTCGCAGAAAGAACTGACTTCTCCAGCAGCACTTAACTGCGCCCACCACCCCACGTGGGCTGTTTCAAATGCCACATTTAAACATGACATGCAGGCTCCAATCTAACAACATGCATTGGCCGTGAAAGTAAAGTAAAGTAAAGTGAAAGTGATCGCGCGCGCACCATGACGAGAGAGGAAAGCCAGATGGCTCCTCTGCTCGTCATTGTGCGAACGATGAAAGAATGTGCTCACAACTGCCCAGAGACACGCATTGGCGGCGGGGGAGGGGGAATTGCAAGGTGGAGAGAGGCACGCAAGGCTTAATGAGCCTTGACAGAAACACATGGTGGCTGCGCGCGTGCACACGCACATGAATGCAAGCTTGAGGCCAGCAATCCTCTGGTAGCACTTTGAAAACCCCCTTACTAAAAGTCGAGCAACTAGCACATGCGCTGCTCTAGGCTCGACCTAAAAACCAGAAAGCCTAGGATCAATTCCGGCTTGCTCACTAGATCAAATTGTGTGAGCCTAGGCAATTGTTTTATGTTACTTTGCCTCCTTTGTCTTCATTATCACATATTAGAGGACCTTGAAATACATGTCTTTAAGATGTGGGAAGTACAAAACCTTCTCTTGTGTGTGATTTATTAAACTATAATGTTGTCCATGTACAATAGTAATCCAGGCCACCCAGAGGGTGCACAAAACAGGTGACTTGCATCTTTGTTCACTTTTGGCATTGTTTCCAGGGTTAGAGTAGAAAAATGAATGTTTTTAATTCCTTTATTATCACTTAAAAAACACAATGCACCTTTATAATCTGATGTACTAAGATGAAAAACGTCTGCATGATAACGAAATACACTTTATGAATTTTGAAGAGACTATCAGACTTTTACCAGTTTGTTGAAGATGCGTTTATAAAGTTGTACCTACAGTTAAGCTGTGCAGGACACCCTATTTATTCCCCTTCTTTTACTTTAGTTAAGCTGTAAATAAATACTTGCACTTTTATTTAACATCTTTTTAAGGGTAGTACTGAGTCAAATAAACAGCCTTCCCATGCTGTTGTTGCCCAGGGGGCCACATGTAACAGTCAGGAAGGCTACAAGTGGCCCCCGAGCCGTACCTTGAGTATCACTGCGCTGGACTAACGTATTTTACAGCCCTGTCAGGTTCATGTGTGATGTGCTGCTCTAGTCCAGGTTTTCATCTTTGAATTCTGGGACTTTAACCCTTGTTTGTACCATCATAAAACAAGACTACAAGTCCCAGGATTCAAAGGAAAAAACCTGCAATGAAGCAGCATATCAAACTTGTACTTGGGAAACTTGGCAGCCATGATTTTGTACGGTTGTTTGCAACAACACACTAAAACACATTATAATTCCTGGGTCAGACAGATTATGGAAAACGAGGCCCTAAATATTATAATAACAAAAGTAGTCAGCGCCCTTTGGCTGCCCAGAGCTGCAATTATCATGGGCTCACTGACTCCGCCGGGCTGGGAGGTGTGAGAGTGGCTATGGTGTAAGAAGTGTAAACATTGTTTACACACAGTAATAGAACTTTCACAGTGTTTCGCACAGTAAACACATTTGTGCCAGGCCCCACCTCTCTGGGCACATGCTCACCCGCAGTGCTTAATGTGAGCCGGTGGTTTCCAGTGCTCAGCATAGGCACTTAATTGGCTTCCAGTGCTCAGCACCACCACTTATTGTCAACACCGTACTCTTAACAGTTTGCCACATGGTGGTGCTGCTCATCTAATTAAGAGAGAAGCATGGTAGTTTATGTAAACAATATGCATACAAAATTACTAAAACCTGCCTCCCCAATCTGAACTGTCGCACTTGCAGGCGAGAGAGATGGTTAGTGCCGTTTTGGCAGCTACGAAGGGGGCGATGAGTGGTGCACGCTGCAGCGGGCCCTTGGTCAGGGCCCCGGTACTTAATATTTTACAAATTAAGCACTGCTCATTCGGCATCAGATAACATCACAGCCATTCAGGATCTGTGCCCAGCCTCCCATGGATCCGGCGCCTTCTGTCATTGTCCAGCACCACACCCGCATCGATTGGCCCAGGCAGCAGTTCTGAGATTGCTTATGTGTGACATGTCCGTGCTTTTAGCCTGTGTATGGGTGACATTCTATTGCCAAATGTGTGACTCTTCAAGTGAGTAAAACTAAGCAATAAAGACCATGTAGAGAGATACATATCCGAAATGACCTATTTTGAGCTAAAAGAGGCTCGAAAAGGGCCTTGAAACTGCAGCAAAAACCTGTAGTGGAAGCTCAGAAACCTGCTCGGTGGTTAGTGCACTTTCTGGAGAACTCTATGGGTCGTCCAGTCACACACTTGACTCAGCATCACATAGCATAGTGTTAGAGCGCCTGCTGCAAAGCACAAGGTACAGCATGCAGGTCACAGATTTATATTTTATGCAGACAGCTCAGTGGGTTACTGCTTTTGTGACAGAGATTGTTGTATTATCTGCAGGTCACAAGTTATAAACATTGTACTACAGCTCAGGGAGTTCTGAACTGGCATCAAGGAGCTACATGCAAGCTGAAGTGTATAAGTACGGAATGCTACTTTTATTCTCAGGCTTTCATTATGATGAAGTAGGTAAAAAGGGCTCTTTTGAGTAATAATAAATACTTCTTACTAAGGGTATACATACATACATATAATAACAGACATATACAATCAAAGCATGTAGTCACACTAATACATGCATTAATTAGCTATAAATGATAACATATTTTCAACCATATACATATCCTCTGATATTTTCAAAACTGTTAAGTGATCAATACTCTGGACCGAGTGAAATGACCTACAGATATCCTGCTGATGCTGGAGCGGGGGTCAAACGCACAATTCTCTCCCACGTGTCACGTATCAGTCCCTCCATAGGGCCACAGCTACCCTTGTCATTGGCAGCACGCTTATAAACAACAGTTCATTTTCCATACCTGATCAGTTTAATGGGACATCTTGATCACAGGGTTGGGTGCAGGGTGCAGATGTAAATGCTGTAATAGCTCCCGCTGTACATCTTGGAACAAATCTATTGCATATCTAGTTCCAAGAAAAAGGATCACAGTTTTTCCATTTTCAATAAAATGTATGTCAATAGTTAGTTTACATGATCACATATATTTTATGTTAATATTAATTACACATTCTCCACAAAAATGGTAATGTATTAAAGAATATGGCTATTATTAACAAATCTATTGAGTTTAGAGTGCTTGTGTAATGTGTTCAGTGTTTTCCCAAGCACTGAAATGTGAGAACAACACACAATGCTCCTCTTTAACTCAGGACCTCCTGCGTTCTCCTTCTGCAGCAGTGCTTAATTTGTAAACTATGAAGTGCCGGGGCTCTGACCAGGAGGCCACCGCAGCTTGCACCACCCATCGCCCCTGTCATCGCTGCCAAACAGCTACTAACCATCTCTCTCGCATGTAAATGCGACAATTCAGATTATTCCAGGTCCCCAAAGATAAAGAAATGGCCGGGGAGGCAGGTATTAGCACTATTTTAATGTGTATTGTATTCATAAACAACCGTTGTTCAGCTCATCTCTACATTAAATGAGCAGCGCCACCATGTGGCAGACTGTTCTAAGTATGGTGTTGACAATTAGGTGCCGGTGCTGACCACCGGAAAGCACCGGCTCAAATTAAGCACTGTTCTGCAGCCTTCCTTTATGTGTGTCTACCTGGCAGATGCATGCATTGCTAGTCCGTTTTCTATGTTGCCGGCAGCGTCTCTCCACTAGACCCTATTTACTTCCAGGCACTGTCAGACTCTCCTCATCATCTCATCTGACTGGATCTGAGCTCCTATCTCTGCGGTGCGTGTATTTGCGTCTATTGTTAATAATGTTTGTTTGCTGTATTCTCCCAGGGCGCACTTACAGTGAAAGCATTATATGTTACATATTTATTTACTTTTGCAACCAGGAGGGCAAGCACTTTTGAGCACTTACTGATCCAGTCAAATTTCCTTTTCTTTCCTGATTTCTTTTTTCAAATGTTCCTTTCAGTCTCGCATAGTCACATGCTACTTGCTCCTTTATTATTCATATATATAGAAACTAGAACTATGTTCAAAATATGTTCCGGTATTGTAAGATGCTGCAATAGCTACAGGAACCAATCAGAGCCTGACGCTCCCCAAGACTATTAGCCTGCAAAAGGCCAGAGTCGCACTTCCAAGGTGCCGAGGAGCCTGTCAGCATCCCCAACAACATTGTATTCTTCGCCTCACATTAAACTCTCACAAAGGAATGCACAGAGTGTAGTATCTTGTAATTAAAGAACACTTGAACTTTTTTGGTTCCTACTGTATACTGTAGGCCTGTGACGTAAGTGTTGGAGGGATGAGTTGAAGGCAGACTTATAATGTTGAGTTTTGACTTACACGCAGCGGAATAAAGACGTGTAAATCTACTCTCTATGTGTGGCATACTTGTGGAGAGTGCTTAGGCTGGCAAGACCCGACACAAAACACCCTGTTATCAAAGGCTGCAATCACATGTTTGGCATGAACCTTCGGCTGCATGAGGTGTGAACACTTGGCTATTGTAGTCCCACCACATGAGGTGTGAACTCTTTGCTTTAGGAGCCCCACTGCATGAGGCATGAACCCTCGGCTATACTAGCCCCACTTCATGATGCAACACACTAGGACATACCACTCTTGTCCTTCCTCCTCGAGGTTCAGTGTGCACATGTTAAGAGTTGGTTGCCTGGACTTGTGCACACTATGAACTAAATGATCTACACGTCTGTGAGCGTCAAGGCATCAGTTTCTACGTGGATAACACAGCGAAGCACAAGGAACATATTACAGGAGCAAGGCAATACACGACACCATGAATATACATGTCAAGTTTATTCTTTTTTTGCATTTTGGTGGCTATGTTTTTATTAACAACATTTTTTCCTCCCAAGGTTAAAAGAAATATAACACTGCACGGTAAAATCTCTAAACGTTCTGCCCACGCAACTTTCAGGAAAATGACAATCAGGCAGACGGACCAATGTAAGTTGATTATGCTTGTGTAAGGTGAGCACTTTTTTTGTGTGCAGAATTTTATATAGCACAAACTTGATCCGAATCGGGTATCAGAGCGCTTTACATAGCACCAGTTACGTTACATGAGGACCCACATTCATTTTGTTAGGCACCGGGAGATTAAGTGATTTGGCCAGAATCACAGGATGTTCAGCGTCATTGCTGAGACTCGAACCCAGTTCCCCAGATTCAAGGTCGACCGCCCTAGCCATTAGGCCAACTCCTCTTCCCAACCTTTACTGTTGGCTGATGTAACCGTTGTGTTATTGTTTGATTGCATTTGTGGTTTTTTCTGTGTCTGTGCATCATAGTTTATATTTTCCTTACAGGTTGGTTAGAAGAAATGCTTCAGTGCCACCACTACGTTTAATGGGAAGTTGGAGTCCTTAACCTTATAGTCATCAGTTCTTCATTTCAGCTGCTGATTATAGGATGTTTCGGTTATCCCTCCCTCCTTAATAAACAACATAACAATACTGGCAGATCATATCACTTCATACTAAAATTTCAAACATACTGTATAACCACACTGTTGTACAACACAGCTAAAAACAGGCTAAACCAATTGGTCTTGTAGAGGCAAGAGCGTTCGGCTTTGCCAGTGCTTGCTTGTTTGTAGCTGGTCTCTTCCAGAGCTTGCAGGTTTTGGTCTAACATTGGAATCAAATGAAATGGAAAAAACGTATATAGCGCTCTAAACTTGCAGCTATCATGGCTCATTGGTCATTGGAGAAGGTGTCAACATTAGCAACTCCTCCGTCTCATATCAGAGCAGGGCCTGCGCTGGATAAGAGGGGAAAAAGAAACAAAGTAGACAAGCCGGGCTTAGGCAGAGATGACAGGTATCCATGGCAACTAATCATCTCTCCTCGAGCCAGGCTCGCAGTGCTTGGGGCGCCCAAAACATGGAAGAACCTCCCTCCACACGTAAGAGCCTCTGCCTCACTTCTTGAGTTCCGCAAGAAGCTGAAGACCTGGCTCTTCATATAAGCACCTCGGAGACCTCACACTTACACCCCTGCCCAAGCACCTGCATATCTTCTCGGATGATTAGTACGCTATACAAATCAACATAACATAACAGAAAAGCCTTTCTGACTGTACAACGTAGTGCAAGCTAAAGCTCCTCGAGCAATATGATCAGAGAGAAGCTTCCTAATACGTGATTTTATATTCTAGTGCAGTAATGCGGGGATCAACACTTTAATACATGACCCTAACCCATGATGCGTAGCACCTGGACCCCCAATCACCAGCATCATCAACGCAGCGTTAAGCTCCACCACCTTCACAGAAACCTGGAAGCACACCGAAGTCAAACTCCTTCTGAAGAAGCCCACAGTGGACCCATCCGACCTCAAGAACTACTGCCCCATCTCGCTCCTTCCTTTATTGGTCAAGAAACTGGAGAAAGTAATCAACCGCCAACTCACAGATCACCTGGAATCCAATCACCTGCTTGACCCATCCCAATCCAGCTTACGCCTGAACCACAACACAGAAACCGCCCTTAAAGCCGCAATGGACGACATAAGAACCACCCTTGACCACGGCGAGTCAGCAGCCCCGATCCTCCTTGAACTGTCGGCAGCCTTCAACGCCATCTCCCACCACCTCCTCATCCAAAGACTTCACCACATTGGCATCTATGGCAACGCCCCCAAGCTGCTCTCCTCTTTTCTTACCGGATGCATTCAGAGAATCCTCCTCCCGCTGTACACCTCTGACCCCAAGAACACCATCTTCGGTGTACCCCAGGGCTCCTCACACAGCCCCACACTGTTCAATGTATACATGACTCTGCAGGCACCCATTGCTTGCCGACACTGTCTCAACATCATCTCCTACGCCAATGACACCCAGCTCGTACTCTCCCTCACCGAAGACATGGACACCGCCAGAGCAAACTTCCAGAATGCCATGACCGACGTCGCCGACTGGATGAGAGCCAACAGCCTCAAACTCAACACAGAGAAAACCGAAGTTCTCTTCTTCGGTAGACCCCCCTCACCATGGTACAACTCCTGGTGGCCCTCGGACCATCTCCCACCCCCACCACCCATGCCCGCAACTACAGAATCATTCTCGACAGCGAACTATCCATGAGACATCAGATCAACTCGCTCGCCTCCACCTGTCTTCAGATGGATCCCAACCGACACCAGAAGCACCGTCACTCAAGCCCTCATCCCCAATTGACTTGACTACAGAAAATGCCCTTTACGCTGGAACAACCACCCTCCTCCTCAAACGCCTCCAAACAATCCAGAACGCAGCAGTAAGTGTCATCCTGGACCTGTCCAGATGATCCCACATCACCCCCCACCTCCGTATTCTGCACTGGCTCCCAGTCAAGATGACATTTCAAGCTGCTCATGCCTACAGAGCTCTCCACAACATAGGACCCGAATACCTGAACAACTGCCTGAGCTTCCACCAACCCACCAGACATCTGCGGTCTGCCTCCCTGGCCCTCGCTACCGCCCCCTGCATCCTTCGTGCCCAAACCAGAGGATGCTTCTCCCACCTCGCAGCCAAAGCCTGGAATGATCTCCCCATACACCTCTGAACATCTACCTCCCTCGCTGACTTAAGGATTAGATTCAAGACCTGGCTTTTCGAGTAGCTCCACCTCACGCAACCACCTGGATACCCCTCAGGGTGATTAGCTCGCTCTACAAATCTCTGATTGATTGATTGACTTGGCAGGGCTGGTCTCAGACAAGGTGGCGCCTCATGAACCTCACAGTGCTGGTGGGCAGCGTGTGTGGTACAGGATGTTTTCGCCACTAGAAGCAGCCAACAATAGACTGGTTACCCCCTCTCCAGCCACCCCCCACCACCGCAGCCCACTGTATATTTTGATCCGCGCTGGATATTGTAGTTAATTATAAGTCAATAACTTAGCCCTCCACTGTCCTCCAGTCCCAGGTGTAGCTTGGTCAATGAAATTGGGGGATAGAGTGGTGTGCGTGAGCCTGAGATTTCCCAACACTCACGTGGCGTACCTACATGATGTACACCTTTTTATTATTTATTTTTGTACCTTTATATAGCTCAAACTTGACAGGAAGTTATTGGAGTGCTTGACATGAGAACTAATTACATTATGCAAGGTCAGGCTAATACTTAGGTTTCGACTGCACAGCGCGTGCAATGCACTTGCGAAATCTCTTGTAAACAAAAAAACCCTTAAAAGTGGCTTACAGCCCACCCATTACGTACCATTACTTACCATTGGTTGGTTCCTGTAGTGCTTTTTTTCCCCTTGATTCTGATTGGTCAGCGCCTCCTCTCCTTCCCGGGGCTTCAGCATCGAGTCTGCTGTAGAGCTTGGACCAAGCACTCAGAGGGCATCTTAGAGATGCCACCTGAAAAATGACCAGCCTCTGGTGGGTTCCCTGACTGGTACACACCAGCCTGCCACCACGAGACATGTTTCTGGACCCCTGGGGTGGGAGTCTTTGCTCCCTGAGCCCAGAAACAAAGCCTTTCCTGGGCGGAGGTGTTCACAACTCCCACAGGCCAGGAAATGCCATCTGTGGTAAGGGAGCTTCAAAGGCCTTGCAGCCTTTGTAATGCAACCCCCAGCCTCTCCTGCTGTCAGGAGCAGGCCCCCTTCCTGTCTACCCTCCTTTTCGGCGGGAAGACAGGTGGGAAAAATTAGCCAGCCCAGAAGGTGTGCCCACCTCTGCCAACCCCACCCCTCAGGTGAGGGAGGCGAGGTGAAGCCAACTCTTCAGTGCCCGCCATCTTGCAGATGGCAGGCACTCCCTAATCAGGATTAGGGATTGTGCTCAACCTTGGGGTGAGCACACCAAGGGTGTAGTCACCCTAAGGTCAGTAGCCCATTGGCTACTGACCCCGAGACCCCTAAACTGCCCCCTAAAAACAGTATTTAGGGGGCAGCCCTGAACCAAGAACTCAGACCAGAACCAACTACAAGAAAAGAAGAAGAAGGACCGAACAGCTGTGCTGAAGCTATGAAGAGGAGGACCCCCACTGTCTTGGCCCCAGCCCTACCAGCCTCTCCTCATCTTGAACCTGCAGAAGCGAAACTCCGCTGTGTCCTACAGCCAGCAACCTCAAAAACCTTGAGGACCTGCCCTGACTTCCAAACCCAAGACTTTGTCCCCCGTGAACACCGGATTTGTTCACCAACAGACTCCAGCTCCGGCAAATTCCGCGAGTCTGCACCCGATGCCCACGGCCCCAGTTAGAGTGGCCCAACACCACGAGGTGGTCTCTCCATCGATCCAGATCCGAGATCCAGTGATCCCTGACCTACCTCAAGCCTACAGCCGACGCCTGCAGCCTAAATCCAGAAGGTACCCCCAACCACGACCAGGAGCTGGTAAGAAGATCCTACCCTAAAAGGCACCCCTGCACCCGACGTCCCATGGCCTTGGGTGGCCCAACCGATGGTGTCTAGCCAGCCCCCACCATCCCAACTTACCTCTCCAAGTGGTGGTCGCACCCAGAAGTCCTACGTCCCCGCGCCTGCAGTGTGTTTGCAAACCGGAAGGATCCCATTGAAAGGGGCACCCGATGCCAAAACAGCACTCTGCTCCCGGCAGCCCTAGTGCCGCTGAGGGTGCATCTTTGGTGTTGTCTTGAACCCCCATTTGCCCTGAGCTTAAGTCCAGGAGCTTTGCTCCCACAACCTTGTGGTCTGCTCATCAGCATCCACCAATCAGAGGCCCCATTTCCCCCATTGGATAACACCTGGCCTCAGCACTCTGCACCCAGCCGCCCTAGTGCCGCTGAGGGTGTAACAAGAGTGCATCCCTGACCCTGGGGGACCCCTGAGTCTACCCCCAGAATACCAACTCCCACAACTGAATACTTACGTTTGAACCAATAATACTATGTTCCTCCATAGACTAACATTGACTGTTTTTCTGTGAAAGATTTCTGTGTGGAGTTGGAAAAGCTATGAAAATCTTTAAAACTGTAACCGAATAACCAAAACGCTTTTACTTACCTGTTTACAGGAAATGTCCCAGTGTAGTATCCATGTATACTGCACTGTGTAAGAAAAGTAATCTGGAAAGTAATCTACTTGACACCCTATTGGAAAGTCAATACAAAGTATATCTACAGCATTCCCCGGTATTGCATTACCAGTAATTCAAACTGTAACCAAACCAAAGTATCTATACAACTGCAATTCAAAACTGTATTATTACTGTAAAGTATTTATCACATACCTGTGCCACGCTTGCTTGGTTCTAGGAAATAAAATAACTAAAAGAATATTTTTTATACAAAAACAATTGGTCTGAAGTTCAGTCTTAGACTGTGTGAATTGCTGACTGAGTGTGTACAACAAATGCTTAACACTGTCCTCTGATACAGCCTTACTGCTCGACCACTCTACCACAAATAGAGAGTGAGGTGCTATCTAACTTTACCTCTGCCTACCTTTGGGGTTCCACTGGACTCTGCACACACTATTTCTCACTTTGTTACAGTATATACAGAGCCAGCTTCCTACACCGCAGGCTCCTCCAGATACTTTTTTAGGTCTCGCCTGAGCCAGCGCATGCGTTGCTCAGGCGAGATATTTAGTAAGTGACTTTGAAAAGGGCTGCCACACCCTTTTGCTGGCCTAGCACTTCCGTTCACGCGAGCAGCTTTCAGAGCCCAATCAGGCTCCATCTGGACTCGCCAGCCTGCTTTTACTTTTGCTGTAGCGCGTGCGCGCACCATTTGCGTGCATTTTTTAAACCCCCAAACTTTCAATTTTGTATATGCCCACACACCTGATCAAACAATCTCCTGTTAGATAGAGCCAGAGAGTTGCTCCTGGCCAGGGACAGATCATGCACAAAATTGGGCGTTTGTGGGGAAAGGGTTTCTTCAGGGGAAAATGTTTTCCCATAGTGAAAAAAAAGCTTTAAAGTGATCATGTTTGCATGCATTAATGAACACCGAGTACTATGTAACCCTGGCGAAAAGGCACTTTTTGAGAGATAAAAACCAAACTTTGTCAAATTACTCAGGCAAATAACTAAATCTACAGGATTACATTTTTAAATGCGTCATCCAATTATACACTTAGCTGCTTTTTTGTAAGTTTGCAGAGGGCCAGGTAGGTATTAGTCACCGTTACTCTTAACATGGCCTTACACCGGACAGCCTACGCCTTACCTACCGTGGCAGCTGCACACGAATCTTGTGAACACGAAGGAAATGCAGAATGTACTGTTACCTATGCGAATTAATTGAATGTTGTGTGTACCAACGTGTAGTCGTGGCTGGTGTGAGTAATCCGTGTCTTAGCCCTGACCCTGTGACCGCACTCTCCTCTTCTTGCTGGATGCCAGCCCATGTGTGAACGCTGTGCTTTGTGCGGTAAACAGTACGGTTAGATAGATAGTTGTCTATGGCTGCCTCAACTGTCAACAGAGCACTGTTGACACAACATAACATTATTGCAGATGACATTAACAGTACAAGAGCGCCCCCTGCAGTCCGCATCTTGTATGAGCTTATAGTGAGCACTACTTTGCAAGTTGTCAAGTTTACAGTTGGCTTAAGTTACGTGACATTTCCGTGTCTGAAGTGTGCTACTGTGGAACACTTGTGTGTCCTTGTGACATCTCTGTGACCTCCGCATCAGCGCCGGTATGAGGTGTGCACTGCGTCTCTGCACTTTATTGTGCCGCGAGCCCCTAAGTGACCTGCCAGCCGACGTCTCTGTTATGGGGCCCTGCCAATGGTCTTTGCCACTGGCTGCTCCACCAGACACTGCTGCATCTCAGCCGCCGCTTCTACAATCATTGGCGAAGGGCACTTTTGGGTAGGAACAGAGAACACGAATAGAATCCTCTACCTGTACTGATAATAATAGCATTGAAATGTAAGGGGCTGGATGCACAAAAAAGCAGCGGTCAAAAAAGAGAAGGCAGGGGTAGGATCACACATGCAGAGGGAAAGAAAATGGCCCTGTTCTCACACTTGTCTGAAAAGACTCAGACAGGCATAGAAGAGGGGAGGAAGGATCAGACAAGATGGTGGAGTGGGTACAAATATCAATGCTGGAGGTGTAATGGGGGGGCTCCGATAGGCTGGGGAGAAAGGAGAGGACCATATGGAGCTGAGGGACGATAGGATATTTGTGGGCAGCAGGGGAGATTATCAGCCAGGAGAGGAATAACTGGGCAAAGTGAGAATGGATGGACAGGAGCAGACAAGGAAAAGAGATGGTGGAGGTGAAGATTACCGTCTGCACAGGTGATGCATTTATGCAGCTTCAATTATGCACAGTCGAGAGCAGAGGTCTCTCATCTTTTCTGTAAGAAGAGCTGCTTAATCTCAAAGAAATCATCCTGCGCCACCTATTCGAATATTACTAGTGCTGTAGAGTGACCAGATCAGACTAGATTACATTAGTGGCCACCATATGCAAGATCACTACTAGTGATCGCCCGGGTGCACCAGGCATCACTGCCAAGAGGGGAAAAACAGTCAACTGAGAATGTATAACCGCCATAGCTGCGACTAATGACACGCACCCTGTTCGTATTATTTCATCTGAACTACACAGAGCGAGTTCTTGTTCATCTGATACATACATGTATCCCCTTACTCACACGCGTGTATTGCAGTAAAGAGGGCACTGACACCCATCATTAATCATGGTCTGTGTGGTTTCTCATTAAATGAGATACCAATTAGCAAGAATATTGTTCTCCTATAGTAGGAACTACTGTTTTCTGCAACTTATATTATGACACAAGGTCTCTAGTGATTCTTGGAACTAGAGTCTGATCTCTGTAGGAGGTGAACTCTGGAAAGAGATGCAGAAATATCCCCTTGCAGAGGTCTTGGGTGTGACAACAGTTTGTCCAGAGAGGCTTCCAGGACAGGTGTAATCCAGAGAACACCAAGAGAGCTAAGCTTTAATCCTAGAGGTATTAAAAGGAAGTCACCAATCTTACATGCCACTAACCCAGATGTCTGGAATGAAATCAACATTTATATAGCTACTGAAATCTGGATGGGTGGCTTGAATCTTTGAGAATACATTGCAGAGTTTGAACGAAGATTACAAGCACTGGCAAAGCCAGGAGGTCTGGCCTTGGTCAAGCAACTGTGATGATTAGATTGTATACAGCAGCATATGCCAAAAATATAACAATTAAAAAAAAATGTTGCTGCCTAAAGGTGTCTACTATAAACTTGCAATTGAAATTCTGAATTAAAAACATGTTTAAAATTACAGTGCATGAACTTCCTAGCAGGCAGGTGTACATAGAACAGATACATACATGTTTGTTGTTTTAATTTACAACAGAAGAAGACATCATTCTTATCATATTATTTTTATTACATGAGGCAAGCGTCAGCTAAAGAGGTCTCTCTGCCAGTCCTAAAACAAGCATTGGCATAGCCAACAGGTCTCGCTTTTGGGACCTTTTAAGTGTTTATTTAAGCAGCATAATATCCTTGGTGCAACAACATCAACTGTTGCATAGCTAAACACTTTTAAGGTCCCAAAGGCAAGACCTATTGGCTTTGCCAATGCTTGTTTGTAATTGTGGACATGGCGTAAGGGCCAAAGCTGCCGACCATGGTACTGGGGAACCAGGTTCAAGTCCTGACGTTGGCTCATCACCCTCTGATTCTTGGCAAATCACTGAATCTCCCGTGCCTACCAACAATGAATGTGTCCTAGTGTAATGTGACTGGTGCTCACGTAAAGCGCTCCAGTACCTTTCGGTCAAGTTCGTGTTACGTATATCTGGGGAAAAAAGGCCCTTTTCGAGACTGCATGTCTAGGCAGCCATGCCCCGTGTTATGTACTGGGCCCTAGGCCCACATAGTGTATGGATGAAGACACAGACACTGGAATGCTGTACTAGGAACTAGCCCCGAGCACGTGCAGCCGGGCCCTTTTATTAGCGGGGTCACCTGACTGGTGACGTCCGTGTTGGATGGGTGAGGGGGTGTGTGTGTGGGCCAGCCCTCGGGGGAGTGGCTGGCAGAAAACACTAGACTGTGTCCAGCAGGACACAACATTCCTCCCAAATTTTAATAAAACGAAAAACAACAAACAAAAGTCCAACCTATGGGAAGCAATGAGAAAAACAACTAAAATAATGGAAGTCCCACAGTTCAGAGATGTAGTTCGCAGGACAGCGGTGGACAGGTGCAGCTGGGAGCACCCAGACGTCTTTGCACATGTCCATACTTTAACCAGGTATATCTGGGGATGAACACGATGCTGCTGAAATCCGGACCTTTCAGCTTCGCTTCAGTTGAGGGATGGTCCACCTACGTGATGTTCATCGGTCCAGCGTACTCTTGCTGTGAGGCAATCGGTGTCTTATTGTTCAACATGGGTGCATCAGGAGCGTATAGATGAGTCCACTGTAACACACCAAACGATTGTGTCGCTTGATCCTTTGACGACAGTCTTGGCCTTCTGTGACCTGTTGAGGTTCTCGGTTGGATGGCCTGGGTACTTCCTGGAATCCATTGGTGGGGCACAGTACAGACCATCTCTCACGCTCTGGGAGGCCCCTTGGATGAGTTGCCCCGGGACTGCATATGGGCTCTGACTCTGGAGCCACTGCCTCGTCACTCGTGCAAACTTCAGGGGTGGATGTGTCTTGGCCAGAAACATGCTCTCGCTACCAGGATCAGGACATGCGCTGGTTCAACAGATGGTCACTGTATTTTCGGGTCGTCACTGGTTCTGGCAAATGGTGTGGGACTCCAGTTATTGTTCTTGATGCGCCAAGGATGGCAGTGATGCACATGACAGATGATGGAGTGGCTGCCATGAGACGACTCGCACCACATCTGGTGATAGCTGGCAGTGAGTAGGGATGACTGGCGAATCTTTGCAGTCATGATACTCGTCGGACACTTGGTGCAGCTCTTCTGATTTGGCATTTGTGTAAGTAGAACAGGGATGCCCTTTTCTTTACGCAGCCGGCGACAGGTGGCTGATGGTCACTGAGAAAAGTGACGTCCCCGCACCCCAGTGGCTGGTATGTGTTAGAAGGTGCACTCTGGTGAACGGCGTCCCTTTGTTGACTTCCACTGCGCACCAGTTGTCGTCAGCTTTCTTGTCCTAGGACTGTTACCGTCCTATATTTCTCCACTCCGTATCTTTTCGGAAAAAAATGTGGCGAGAAGGCCAGGCAAACATGTACAGATCTCCTGCTCACTCCGTCGTGTTCTCTGAGCTTTGCATTTGCTCCCGCCACCAACCTCTCACCGGTCCAGTCCTGTCAGAGAGGACGGGGCGTCTTCTCAGGTGCGTCCGCCAATTTCAGGGACGGTAGTGAAAGTAGGCGTGCTTTGAGGGATCCGTATATTATGGCTGTAATTTAGGGTTGCTATGGGAGGTAAGTATCTCCCTTTTCTTGCGTCAGTAGTGGTGACGTGCCGCTCGGAGTGCTGGACTCTCCTCCTGCCTGCACCGGACTGTTGCACACCACAGTCTTAAGGCAGTATTGGGGGCACTCCCTGAATAATCTCTGGCCCACTGCTGGGCGACGTTGGTGCAGGTGGGGTGATTACGATCTCTCTTCCTCCTGCTTTCGGGCCATACAGGGCCCCTCTCCCTTCTGGGAATTTCCTTGGTGCTTTGCAGATGGTGAGTAATCGCCCTTCCGTCTCCTCTTTTCCTTGCCTCTGCTCTGGCAGCAGTGGCGCTGTATACTTGCACTTGCTTTTCTTGCTGCGTTGGTCACTTGCCACAAATAGTGTATATACTTGTCTATCACTTTTTCTGAGAAATATCAGCCAGGTTCTCTTTACTGCGATGGGACCATTCACCGCAAGTTGGCGTGCAAATGCTCGCATTTCTCATTAGAGCTTGTCACTGTTGTGTGGCTTCTTCTCTCGGTTCACTACACTTTCAGCTTTCCAGGGTAGGTAATTCTCTGACTGAAGACATTGGTAGTGGCATCAGGGTGGCTCTGTGTGCATGGCAGCAGGGTGTCTCTCTCTCTCCTGGTCGGGGGTCTCTCTCTCTCCACCGGCCTGGGGGTCTCTTCTCTCTCCACCGGCCTGGGGGTCTCTTCGTCTCTCTCCACCGGCCTAGGGGGTCTCTTCTTCTCTCCACCAGCCTGGGGGTCTCTTCTTCTCTCTCCACCAGCCTGGGGGGGTCTCTCACTCACTCCACTGGCCTGGGGGGGTCTCTCACTCTCTCCACCGGCCTGGGGGATCTCTTCTTCTCCCTCCACCAGCCTGGGGGGTCTCTTCTTCTCTCTCCACCAGCCTGGGGGGTCTCTTCTTCTCTCTCCACCAGCCTGGGGGGTCTCTCACTCACTCCACCCGCCTGGGGGGTCTCTTCTTCTCTCTCCACCAGCCTGGGGGGTCTCTCACTCTCTCCACCCGCCTGGGGGGTCTCTTCTTCTCTCCACCGGCCTGGGAGGGTCTCCCTCTCTCTCCACCGGCCTGGGGGTCTCTTCTTCTCTCCACCGGCCTGGGGGTCTTTTCCTGTGTGCCGTGTCTTCATGGGCTTTATTGTTTCTCAGCTCAAACAGTAATGGGGCTGGTAGCTAGTCCTCATGGGTGCTGTCTGCTTATGCCCTGTGTGTTTGCACTGTCTTGTAGTGATGACGTCCTGCTACCAAGAGCGTGAATGCTCTCTTTTCCTCTTTTAGGAGAAATTCCGTACGTTTTCTCTTCACTGCCAGGATAGAGTTCTTGGCTGGTGAAGCTTTAGCCTCAGGAGTCCTTTGTGAGAGTTAGCAGTCTCTGTGGGCACTATAAGTGAGCTCATTTGCACTGCCTCTTATCACAGTCTGGGCTCTCTCACTCTCTTTGTCAAAAACAGGCTCTTTCCCTCTAGGGGACAAACTGCAATCTTTATCTTCCTCCTACATGGTGCCTCTGCTCTTGGCAGGGGTTGCAGTGCAGCGCTTGGTGCAATTACCATAGACAGTATCTTCTGGCAAGCTTGTGACTCAGGCAGTCCTCTCTTTATCTCTCCTTGCGTGGCAGCAGACGCGTCGCTACAGGCACCTATGCAGCGCTGGTGTACCACAGGCCTGGTGCCATGTTTGGCTTTCAATGTCCTAATCAAGTACTGTGATTTGGTTTTCTACTCCTTTCGCGGGTGCGATACAGCTAAATGGCCACTAGGTGGCGCTGTATTCACTCACCAGTGCCGAGGCAGCTTTTCGAACGCTGGCGGCCGTGTTGTAAAGATGGTTGCAGATTAGGGTGCAGCCACGACCTTCTCTCCTGCCAGCGGGTGATCAGGACGCCGCTTGTCAGTTTTCAGCATATCACGTCCGGTGAGCAGCTCCTGTTTGCGATGCCTCTGTTCTTTTTTACTGAGCCTGGTTTGCTCAGAGCAGTCTTTCTATGTACAGCGGGCCGGCCATTCATGTTCTGATTCCTAAAGCAGTCCTTTCAGGGGCAGGACCATCATGTTATGCCTTCAACCTGATCCGCTGTGTAGGGTCAAAATCGCAGGGGCAGTGGCAGCCAGTTTTCTTTAAATCCAATATGCTAGGCTGCGTCCAGCAATTTCGCACCAGTTACCAGGGGGCGTTTCACTAAGGTCGTGGAAGGTTTATTTTGTGCTGCGGAGCCTTCACCTTATGCCCGCGCTGATTAGGCATCAATAGATAGGTGGGAGGGACGCCTAATTCTGGCTTCAAAAAAATGCCTGGCCGCCCTCCTTTACAGTCACATTCGGGGCCGTAGATCGGTGCATTTATTTATAGCCATGCGGGTCCTCTCCTCACAGGCCACGGCAAAGGCTTTAAGTGTGGACCTTCTACGCTCACAGGGGACGCCGGCACAGGGCTTCCGTATATACTGATGCAGGGCTGTAGGCTAACTCGCACACTCTGTGTGGGGCATCCGGGCACTCTCTGCTTGCGATAGAGACCGCCTGGGCCTAACGGCGGCACAAGCTCGTTACAGGCATAACGGGGGCTCTCGATCTTACCGGTGTTAGGCAGCTGCTGCAACGTGCCTCGGGGATGCCGTTCGGGGTGTTTATCCTCTCCTCCTTTTCTGCTCACTTAGGCACTGCGGGGGCAGGTGAGGCTTCATGCAGAAAAAAAAAGTCGGCAGCAATGAGGCGCCTTGAGGCTGAGCGTGGCGCTACCTACAACGCTTCCCATTTTGTCACCGCTCTTTGCCGGGCAGAAGGTGCAGGGTGCCCTTGCCATGGGCTACACTTCTCCTTATCCTCGACGGTCTCTCGGCCGGCAGGACTCAGCTCGCTCGCTCCAGTTTAACTCTGGGGGATAATGTCCGGTCTGCAGCTGCGTTCTTGCCACTGGTGGGGGTTGCCCTCTCCATGGGCTAGCCTCCTCCCCTCTACCACCTTCAACAAGGCGGCAGCACACGCAGGCAAAATCCCGCTCGTCGCCAGTGTTATGTACTGGGCCCTAGGCCCACATAGTGTATGGATGAAGACACAGACACTGGAATGCTGTACTAGGAACTAGCCCCGAGCACGTGCACCCGGGCCCTTTTATTAGCGGGGTCACCTGACTGGTGACGTCCGTGTTGGATGGGTGAGGGGGTGTGTGTGTGGGCCAGCCCTCGGGGGAGTGGCTGGCAGAAAACACTAGACTGTGTCCAGCAGGACACAACACCCCGCTCCCTCGTCTTGCTTTCGCCACCCCCGCTTTTGTTTATTAGCCATTTCAAATACAATGCTTAAGAAGCTATTTTTTTTCATTAAAGATGTTTCCTCCGAGCCTTGCCGTGTTCTTCTTGGACACTTTTCTCCTACAACATTTGGAACCAGCTCCCAGCGTTCAGTGGCTTCGCGGAGTGAAAGAAGCTCCTGGCAACGGATCCATATTGAAAGATGATGGGCTCGTGGGGCCACCAAACCTTGCTGGTGGCGCACATGTGACTGCCGCGAGCAGTGGAAATTTGTTCAGCGCTGTAGGGAAAATGGAATATTGTGAGCTGAAGGAAGCAGGAAAAGAAGTTTTCACACGCTAGTAATTTGATGCCACCACTAGGTGGCGCCCTAAAGCTGCTGAATTACATCGCTTTATCTTCAAGTTTTTATTGGCCAGTATAAGAAATGATGCGGCGGTCTGCCTACCCTCGCCTTGCCGCATAAGCTCTGCCCTGCTTTCAGCCACCCATGTTGCATTTAAATGGCAGATGCATGCACGCTCCGTACAGTTCCTGTACCCCAGGCTGCCTCTGCTCTTTCCCCAGTACGCTTTCTATACCCTCATCTCCAGAGTATATAAAAACAAGCATTTGCAATGCAATAGGTCTCGCATTTACGCAAGTTTGAGCTATTGACATTGTAAATGACAATGCCTTTTATTTATGTTTTGGTTTTTAAAACATAAATAAAAGGCGGTGTCATTTACAATGCCAATAGCATAAACGTGCGTAAATGCGAGACGTATTGCATTGCAAATGATTGTTTCTTGTCCAACCTCCACATCTCAGGCAAAGCTACGTCTGGAATTCTGCTTGACCAAACAGCAATTTTTGCAAGAATCATGTGTTATCGGCTTTTGGCATGAATGCAAGATTGCAAAACGTGGCTCACTAAATTATTGTTATGTCCCCAGCTTGAGAAAAGCAGATCGAAAACGAGTTTCCGCCCACTCTGTCAAGCTTCACCGAGTGCTAAACAATTTAAACGTGCAAAAAGCCTGGGAAACCAACTCTTTACAGCAACTGTGCAAAGTAATACTAAGTTATGAAACGTGTGCTATTTCATTTTAACCAGACTTAAAATTCGTCCAATCGCTAAAACACGTCTGCATATTACTATCTCCCCAAAAACACAATGCAGGCTTACCTGGCAGAAAGCTCTTCAATGACATCTAAAAACGAGTTTGAGCTATTGGCATTTTAAATAACAGTGCCTTTTATTTTTGTTTTGAAAAAGAAAACGAAAAGAAAAGGCATTGTTATTTACAATGTCAATAGCCCAAACTCGCGTCAATGCGAGACCTATTGCATGGCAAATGCTTGTTAATTACTGCTAGGTCTGAGAAGCGGAAGGACGCACCCCACGTAAAACCCTGGGCACACTTCGACAATAGACCTGCCATTAAAATAATCTTAAAAGGTGCACATCAGGAGCTACTTTGAAACTAGCCCCGGTCACCAACCGTCTACCAGCCCGTCGATGCTGTTGCTCTACGCGGGCATTAGTTGGGCTACCTCCTCCCTGTGTCAGCAAACTGTGCAGTTGGTTTGGCTGTGATGCAGTAGACCCCCTCTGCTTTCCCGCGGATCCGGCACTGCGGGCAGGGATTTCAACCGCTCGGGCCGGGGGTGAGTGTACAGCGGTTCCGCCCCCATCCCAGCAAGTGGCGGATTGTAGGGAGGGTGCGCGTTGTCTACCGTTCCAGCCGCTTGGACCCCAACCGCCACATCACAAGAATCGCGTGAGTCCCGGCGCGTGGCCGCTCCTCCCCGCCTCAAGCCCCGCCCACGGAATCCCTGCTGCCGGGGCGTGTGAGCGCCTGCACCCGTGGGAGCAGCTATGGAGGAAGAAGAGTTGATGCTGGCCATGGCAGAGATCCCTGTGAGTACCGCGGCATCTTGGGGAGGGAGGGTTGGGTGCGCCTGGTATGGGTAGGAACTCAAACGTTTTTCGTGCCATATTGTCCCTCAGCCTTCTTACAACCATTTGTCCCTCCCCCATAACTGCCTGTGATCTGCGGCATTGTGGACTGTGCCCTCAGGGAGCAGGGTCAGCCCTGCCTCCCCCCCAGTATTCCGCAGGATATTGTTTTCTTTGTGCCCCTGGGGGATGATTTTAAGCAGCGATAAGCGGTGGTAGATAAGCCTGTCAACTGTTTAGTTATCGGGTTGAAAACTGTAACGCGATGTGCATAAAATAGTTTATTTTGAAGCATTGTTATTGCGCTTTGGCAAAACTTGGTATCTTCGAAATCACGGGAAATTAACTATTGGTCCCCCTTGCTGCCGGAAGTTCTTCTATCAGTCGTGGTCTCTCTGCACGTGTCCGCCTATTTAAAAAAAAAAAAAAAGTGCAAACACAGCCTTCGTGCTTTAAAAAACCAAAGGTCATTATCACAGCATGCCGACAGGCGCCCCACGCTGCGGACCTATAATTAACTCAGCAGGCACTCAACGCGCAAGCGCGTTCACAGCGAGAGCGAGACCTAAAAAATTACGAGGCTGGTGAGGACGAAAGTGAAACTGCATGCTGGCTTGCGAGGGAAGGGGGACATGAGATGTGCACGCCGCGTGGCTGTAGGCGCGTACACCAACTCAAATCCGCCAAAAGCCTGCGCGTGCACATCTCCTGTCCCACTTCCGAGGCAAGTCAGCAACAATAGATCTCGCCGAAAGCAGCGCTTCGCGCTGCGTTCGCAGGCGAGACCTAAAAACTCTGTAAAAATACATATATATATATATTTACATCCGCACAGGTACCCCGGTGCCCCTATCGCTTCTCACAGCCGTTCGGTGGCTACCGAGAGGTTTCATCTGGACGCCCAAACTTGAACTACCCCTGCTGGTGTCATTTATGAAATGTCTTGACTGCTGGGCCCAGGAGGGGCTTTAGAAGAGGGACAGGAAGGATGCTGCAGGCAGCCTTTTTCAATCCCTTTAACATCTCAGTCCGAGGCTCCAAAGCCAGTGGTCGAAGTGCATTAAAAACAAGCATTGGCAATGCAATAGGGATCGCATTTGGAAAAGTTTGAGCCAATTGATTGTAAAATATATTGTTTTTTACTTAAGTTTTTGTTTGAAGTGGATTGGATGTATGTTGTTTGTAGTGGAATGATGTGGTTTGAATTGGAATTTTTAGTTGTGGAATTGTGTGGGGTGGAATTGTGTGGTGTGTAGTGTATTTGTGTATTGGGAATATGTGGTATGGTGAATAGATAGGGGTGAGAGCTCCAGAGAATAGATAGAAAGGAGGAACGAGAGAGATAGGTAGTGTGTGTAGGAAGTGGTGAATGAACTCCAGATAGAGTAGTAGAAAGAGTGTGAGAAAGAGCGAATGAAGGGGAAGGTTATAGAGGCATAAAGTGACTCCGACAGAAGTGGAGGAGAGTGTGTGCTTGCGGTTTGGATTGTTAGAAAAGTTATGGTGAAGAAACTGTGCTGAAAGGCCTGAAGTGAATCAATATGAAAAATGCTGGATCAGTGCATGCATGTGCAATGGAATTATGTGGATAGTAATCATGTGGTATTAAGTGCAGTGCACTTATGTAGAGTGGAATTGTGTGTCATGGAGTGGCATGTATTGAGTGGAATTACACGTTGTGGTGTTGAATTATGTGGCATGATGTGGAATTGTGTGGTGTGGATTGAATTTATGTGGTATGTTGTGAATTATGTGGTGTGGTGTGAAATTGTGTGGCATTAAGTGAAATTATGTTGAGCGGAATTATGTGCCATGGTGTTGAGTGTATTTATGTAGAGTGTTGCTACGTGGCATGGAGCAGCTTTATGTGGAGTGTTATTATGTGGTATGGACTGCAGTGTAATTATGTTGTGTGGTATGGAATTGTGTGGTGTTGAATTGTGTGGTGTGGCATTGTATGAAATTGGGTGGCATGGTGTGGAATTATGTGAAATGTAAATATGGGTCACATTGCGGAGTTGAATTTTGCTGAGTGTAATTATATGGTTTGGAGCTGAGTGGCTGTAATTATGTGGCATGAAGTATAATTATGTCGTTTGGAGTGTAATTATGTGTATTGGAATTATCTCGAGTTGAATTGTGTTGCATGGAGTGTAATGGAATTATGTTGCATGCAGTGGTATAATGGAAGTGGAATAATGTGACGTGGAGTGGAAAATTTGTGGAGTTGAATTCGATGGATTGTCATTATGTGGCATGTATTAGAATGATGTGAAGTTGAATTGTGTGGTGTGGAATTATGAGATGTTGAAATGTTATGGCTAGTGGAATTATGTAGTGTGCATTTGTGTGTTGTAGAGTTGTGTGACACTTAATTGTGTGGCATTGTGTTGAATTATGTGGAGTTGAAAGCGTGGTGTCTTCATAAGCCAGCTGAGTGCAGGTTGCATTCTGCATCAGCTGGCTATGTTGTCGATTGATCTCTGCGGGCCTTAGATTGCTATTTGATAAGTGTCTGTTCATTCTTATTTTCTGTGAACTTGCTGTAAAGTGCTCTGATAGACTTAGGTCCTGCCAGCGCTATATAAAACTCTCTAAATAAATAAATAAATTGCTGTTGACTTGGAGTGTGCTAGGGCCCGATTGACCAATTTTGGAACTGGGGAACCAGGTTTGAGTCTCAGAGTTGGCTCAACATCCTGTGAATCCCGCTTAAGTGCACATGGTCAGTGTGGGGTGGACTGTCCGTGTCCCTAACAGTGTAGCGCCCTCTTTGCCTGTTGCTTTAAAGCCACCAAGGCTGATCCTACATTGCATCACTGTAAGAGGTCAGTGGCCTTTGTTTCCTCTTCTCTGAAGCAAAGGATTCCCTCAGCAGAGAGAGGCCTCATTAGCATAACTAAAGAATAAATATAAATGAAGAGCTAATTTTTGCCTGACACTGTGAGAAGCTGTGTCTCTGGTGTAGTAGCCCCCCCCCCGCTTTCTGCCAGGCTACTGATGCACTTTGACTTGATGTGCTCTGTGTCCCTGCCAATCAGGTTTCCAGGGCCTGTGTTCTTTCCCCAAAAGTATCCAAACCCAATTGGCATCTCTGGCCACAGGTCAGCCCCTGGTAAATGGTACCACAGGTACCCAGGGCCCTGTGACCAGGGAAGACCTCTAAGGGCTGCAGCCCTTATTGTGCCACCCTTAGAGGCCATGTACCCTGACACTCACGCACTGCCTTTGCAGGCTGCGTGTCTTGGTGCAGAACAAAGTGAAGAGCCAACATGGTCCCCATCCCTGTGTGCCATGCCCAAAAACCACTGCCCTGGCAAACATCAGTCACCGCTCTAGCTGGGTGCCCTATGCCAGTGGTGAGGGTACAGGTGCATGAGCCCTGTACCCCCTACAGTGCCCAAGTCCATTCCTGGGCACTGTAAGTGCAGTGATGCCATTAAGAGTATATGGTGCTGGGAGTTTGTCATTACGAACCCCACAGCACCATAATGGCTACACTGAAACTAAGAAGATTGGCATCAAACTTCTCAGCACATTAAACCCACACTGATGTCAGTGTAGGATTGTACTGCTCGATTTTTCCGGTCTTATTGTGTTGAAGGGTGATTTAGGTGACTTCAGTCTCTTTCCATTCAAGTCTAAGGGTTAGAGTAGTGTATAGAGCCTATTTATTAGGCACTTCGACATGATCCTGTGTTCTTCCCCATAGATCAGGGTTTGCATACATATCCCAGGGGATAGATTCGTTAGCATTAGGGGTAATCTGTTCTGTAGTGAGGGTATTTCATGGAGCCGTGCTGAATTCAGGCCTGGTAGGCCTTAAACGGGAGAGACTCCATCTTTCCTCCTGCTCTGGCAGCTTGGGATGTTTCTAGGTCATAGGCAGTGTTTTAGTTAGGAGGTGTTATTCGCTTGGAGAGAACCGGTTCAGGCCGGCCCTTATCGAAGGATTGTATTTTTCTTCATGCCGAAGACACTACATCAGGCCGGCCGGCTGGGAACGTGTCCTTGGCACGGGGAGGTACAAGAATTTGGTGGGCGGCAGGTTACGGGCTGGAATTTTCCATGAGGAAATGCACATCTATATTAGTGAAAGTTTGAGGCAGATACTGGCACTTGCTTCTAGTCCATAGGCGGCACCTGGCCGTTAGCAGTAAAGCTGCTACTTATTCCAGGGAAGACAGATGACAAACTTGGAGGTGGAGAAAAACCGAGAAATAGATATTCCAAAGAGAAGAGAGTAGCCGATGAGGAAGAGGTCCCAGTGACTCGGAGAGGGAGACGGGAGTAAACCCGTGATTGCGGAGGTGTGACTCCCAGGCGAAGCCGAGGCGCAGACGAGAAGGGAACCTAGATGACCATTGAGTGCAGGCTACATACGACCAAGGTGATGTCAACCCCTTACTATTAGAGTGTACAACTTAATCTTTCACTTTTCTTTGCAGGTTATGTGATATGTATTATGTCCCGTGAGTGTGCATGTAATAACTAAATAAAGTATTCAGTTTGTAGTAAAGCAATATGTGCTACGTGTTCTTGTGTAAGAGGGTAACCTATTCTTCTAGTAATCCTGACCAGGTAGGTGGTAACTGAATAAGGGAGAAAGGAGCCCCTCGAACTGGGGAACAGGTTGTGCTCAACTAGCCGTCTTTGTGTGATCTGATACATAGTAACACTGATTCCCTTGTTGTTAATTCCCTTGTTGTATGTCGTGGTAATGATAGGATGAACTCGTGCTAAGGCTGCCGTCTGGGCAGGAAGTCCTGGGTCCGTTTGGGACCGCGAGGCTGTGACTGCCGTCTGGGCAGGAAGTCCTGGGTCCGTTTGGGACCGCGAGGCTGTGACTGCCGTCTGGGCAGGAAGTCCTGGGTCCGTTTGGGACCGCGAGGCTGTGGCTGCCGTCTGGGCAGGAAGTCCTGGGTCCGTTTGGGACCGCGAGGCTGTGGCTGCCGTCTGGGCAGGAAGTCATGGGTCCGTTTGGGACCGCGAGGCTGTGGCTGCCGTCTGGGCAGGAAGTCCTGGGTCCGTTTGGGACCGCGAGGCTGTGGCTGCCGTCTGGGCAGGAAGTCCTGGGTCCGTTTGGGACCGCGAGGCTGTGACTGCCGTCTGGGCAGGAAGTCCTGGGTCCCTTTGGGACTGCGAGGCTGTGGCTGCCGTCTGGGCAGGAAGTCCTGGGTCCGTTTGGGACCGCGAGGCTGTGACTTGTAGGTCTTGGTATATATAGTAGGAATTCCCTGTCCTTAGGTGGTACATATATGTGGTTATTTAGGTGTAAATAGGCCCTAGGGAGGGGGTAACGTTCTGGTTTGGGTTAGAGAGGCTCTGTTGAGCGGGTTCTATCTGATCCGAAAACCCAAGCAGAACATTTGGCGTCACGAACCGTTTACGAAACCTGTGTGCGTTGTGGTTGTCTTCTGTTTGCTTTCGGCGCGTGCGTGGTTTTGTTTGCATTTTATTTTTGTATATTTGTGTGTATAGTTTTTATTTTTCTTCCTTCTTTTCTTTTTCTTCTTTTCTTCTTTTTCCTTTTTCAAGATGTTTTCTAGAAGGTCTAAATCTACTTTTAAGTTGCCCGTTGATATTCCCGGATGGGATGCAACGCCTTATGAAGCCTTGGCCCGTGAGTGGGCTGATTCTGCTGGTTTGAGTGAGAATTGGAATTCTTCTTTGGAGCTGGCAGAGCCGGCTAATGTGATTGCTTGTTTGCAGAAGGCACCCGTATCGAAGGGTGAGGAGATTCCCATTTTGGGGCGCAGAGGTTGGATTCTTTTGTCTGCATATAGGATTCTGCATGAGAGATTGTTGAAGTTACAGATATCTCTTAAAGATGTGGAAGCGCACTTTGTTGAGATTCAGAATTCTCATACTTTGTTGCGGTGTCAAAATAAGTTGCTTGCTGATAAATTTGAGATTTACCAAACTATTGCCGAACGGGCGGCTGTGCGAATTGCTCGTTATAAATACAAGAACAGGCGCGGTCGGGTTTCGACGCGAAAGGTGCGTCTGGTCGTGGCGACAGCCGGGCTGGATTGGAATCCTGATGAATGGGATGGTAATATCTGGAACTCGACTGATTCTTGTTCCTCGGGTGAGGAGTCTGTCAAGCGCGAGTCTTCTCGCTCCCGCCATGATTGTAAGTCTGCTTCTCGCACCTTTGATGGTGCACCCCGTGATTACGCTCGTTCTTCGAGTGGGATCAATGCCTCTTCCACTGATTGTCCCTCTACGAGTACTGATCGGGCTCCTTGTGATGCTTGTCCCGCAGTTTCTGCGCATCCAGTTTTCCGTCGGAAGTTGCAGCAGTCTCCCAATGCTCCGCAGGGTATCTCTTTGGACTGTTTAGAAGACTTTACTCAACAGGAAATTAGTGATATTTTACAGCGATTTCGGCAGCGAGCTGGTGAGTCCTTGCTCACATGGATGGTGCGCCTTTATGAACTGGGCGCTGCTGGTATTATGTTGGATACTGGCGATTGTTTAAAGTTCTGTTCCTTGAGTTTGGATTCTACTGTGCAGGATCATTTTCGTAACTATAATGGTGGTGGTCAGATTTCTTTACTCCAATTGGCGACTGAGGGTTGTAATCAGAAATATCCTACTGAATCTGACTGGCCTGTGAATGACAAGCCGTGGTATACTTTGCGTGATGCTGCTCAACGTCTCAAAGAGGAGGTGATGAAAACGGCAATTTTTCTGGGTACTGCTGACAGATTGCTTGATGGTTCGTTGACATCTTCTGTGCGGAACCGTATCATTCGATCTTCCCCTGTTGCCTATAAGCAGGTCATGATGACTTTATTGATTAATCAGACTGGTAACGTGTTATCTACGGTTTTGGAATCGGTGCGCCAACTCGGTGAGTTGGGTGAGTGGTTTAAACCTGAACGGCAGTCCCGGCCTGACACTCGTACTCCTGGTGAAAATAAACTTACTAGACGTGATATTTTTTCTGGTCTTCTGGCTGATGGTGTGCGGAGGGAGGACATTGATGGTGAGACTACCGCTCGTTTGTGGGAGTTGTTTCGCAAACGTGGCTTGGATCGAAAGGAGGGTGCCCGGCGTGTTCGGACCACTGAGTGTGATCGTGGTGGTTCTGACGGTAGCGGTGATGACGACCGCCGTGGGCGCTCTGTTCGTCGTGATGATCGACGTTCTGTACGTGATGTATCCCCCCGTCGAGAGAGAGACAGGGAGAGAGAGGGGGAAAGAGAAAGGGGGAGAACTGACTATGTTTACAGCAGACGTAGAGATGATAGGGATCAATCCCCTGAGTTGAGGAGGAGAGAGGATCGTCACAGTTTGGTCGATCGTAACCCGCAGTACAATGCAGAAGATACGAATCCGTTCCGTACTGGGAATGGATATGAACAGGAGGTACCGATACCTAAGAAGCGTGAGAGTCTTTATCCTGATTTATCCTGGTATACAGAATGCAGTAAGAATGATTAGGAAATAGGTCAAGCTCCGGTACACAGATGGGCTCACAGAGATAATAGACCCTATGTAGATATTGACATTTATTGGAGACATCGTAATATCCAAAGGGCCCGAGCATTGGTAGATACAGGAGCGGAGGCCACTCTTATTCATGGAAAATCGAAGAAGTTTACAGGTCAGCCTTTTACTATTACCGGATTAGGTGGAAAAGAAACCCCTGCAGTTCAAACTTTGCTTGAAATGAGAATAGGTAGAATTCCTAGAAAAGAGTATTCTGTACTAGTAGTGCCACTTCTAGAATTAATAATTGGGATTGATATTTTGAGAGGAATGACTTTGCATCTAGATGGCGGATGTTACCAATTTGGAACAACGCATTATATATCGTCCAGACCTGTACGGGTTGGTCGTTTAAGAATGCCCCCCATACAAATTCCCCATGCGACAAAAGTGGTTTGTCAGAAGCAGTATCGTATTCCAGGTGGTCATGAGGAGATTAGTACCACTATTCAGGAGTTGGTGGATGCAGGAGTCATAACCCCAGTTACTTCTGCTTGGAATAATCCTGTTTGGCCGGTGCGTAAGAGTGATAACTCTTGGCGCATGACCGTTGATTATCGAGAATTGAACAGGCACACACCCTCTTTGACTGTTGCAGTACCGGATGTTATTACACTAATTGAGAGAATCCAAAAGCATCCAGGTACATGGTATGCGTCTATTGATATTGCTAATGCTTTCTTTTCAATTCCGATTGCCCCAGAGTGTCAGGAACAATTCAGTTTTACGTGGAACGGGCGTCAGATGACGTTTAGAAGTCTTCCCCAGGGCTATGTGCATAGTCCTACGATATGTCACCGGCTGGTGGCAGAGCATTTGGCTGAGGTACCGGTTCATCCCCAAATTCAGATATGTCATTATATTGATGATGTTTTGATCCAAGGCGAAACACAAGAGGAAGTTCAGACCCAATTAGACAGAGTCATTGAGTGCCTGCGTGAGAAAGGTTGGGAAATCAACCCAGATAAATTGCAAGGTCCGTCCCAGGCTGTAAAATTTTTGGGTATTAATTGGCATGAAGGGCACCGTGAAGTGATCCCTCAGGTTAAACAGAAGATTCTTGATTTTGCAGTTCCTAGAAATAGGAAAGAAGCCCAGAGCTTCATTGGTCTGTTTGGCTTTTGGCGCCAGCATATTCCTCATTTGAGTCAAATATTGGCCCCCTTGTACCGGGTCACGCGTAAAAAGAATGCATTTGAATGGGATAAACCACAGCAAGATGCGTTTAGTCTGGCAAAAGAGGCAATTCAACATGCTCTGGATTTATGGCCTGTACGTGATGGTGACGTGGATTTGAATGTATCTGTACAGGGCCTTTATGCAAATTGGAGTTTGTGGCAGAAACAAGGCAGGAGTAAAGTACCGTTAGGTTTTTGGACCAAAAAGTTACCTGATGCTGGTGAGCGTTACACACCCTTTGAGAAACAGTTACTTGCTTGTTATTGGGCTCTGGTGGATACCGAGCAATTGACTTTGGAACATGATATAGTTCTGCGTCCGGAAATTCCTATCATGCAGTGGGTTCTGAGTTCGCCGAAAACTCACCGAATTGGACACGCTCAAGAGGCGAGTGTGATTAAATGGAAATGGTACATACAAGACAGGGCACGTGTGGGCCCGAAAGGAGTTGCTTCTTTACATGAGCAGGTGGCGCGAGCGCCATCGACTGAGACTGAGAGTGAATGTTCCGTACCTTTAGCACAGGAGTCTCCTGTCAAGTGGGGTAAGCCTTTTGATGATTTGTCCGCAGCGGAAAGAAACCATGTTTGGTTCACTGATGGTTCAGCGAGGTTTATAGGGATGACACGGCACTGGAAGGCGGTGTCCTATAATTCGATCACACAGAAATTGTTGAGCACAACTGGTGAAGGTAAAAGCAGCCAATTTGCCGAGCTTTACGCTGTTTACCAAGTTTTGAAACAAGAGTTACCTGGTACATGTCATATTTTCACTGATTCTTGGTCTACTGCCAATGGACTGGCTGTTTGGTTGCCAACTTGGCATTCCCATAATTGGAAGTTACACTCCAAAGAATTATGGGGAAAAGAGTTATGGCAAGAAATTTGGGAGATGCTCCCACAGAGTACTGTTACAATCTTCCATGTGGACGCTCACACCCCGATAGATTCTCTTGACAAATTTTTTCATAACATTGCAGATGAGAAGTCTAAAATTGCTGAGGCAGTGGTGGACAGGCAAGATTCTGATATTGCGGGATTGGCGAAATGGGCACACCAGAAGGCAGGACATTTTGGAGAGAAGGCCACTAGCAGGTGGGCTGCTGATCGAGGAATTTATATTCCCTTAGATTTAATCAAAAATGTTATTTTACACTGCCCCGTTTGTCAGCATATCAGACGGCGTAAGGTGCCCCAAATTGTTAAAGGTCATTTACATCGCGGCAGACTGCCCGCTCAAATTTGGCAGATTGATTACATTGGTCCACTTCCCATGAGTAGGAATTGTCAATATGTTTGCACTATTGTTGATACATACAGTGGCCTGCTGGTAGCCCTTCCCTGTAAGCAAGCTACCCAATTGAATACCATTAAAACATTAGAATTAATTATGATGTACTATGGTGTGCCATTCCAAATTCAATCTGATAATGCATCCCATTTTCGTGGAAGATTGGTACAGGAGTTCTGTGCGGAAAACAATATTGAATGGATATTCCATATACCCTACTACCCACAGGCCTCGGGCCTGGTGGAGAGATTGAATGGCCTGTTAAAGGACCAGCTGCGTAAGTTAACGGATGACAAGTATAAAAATTGGCGAGACTTTTTGCCCCAAGCACTATTGATTTTGAATAATCGTCCTTTTTTAAATGCTGAATCTCCACTTATGCGTTTGTTTCCCCCGAATGTTGAGGCTATGCCTAATGAAATCAGAGAAACTGTGATGTATTGGGAAATTACTCCCGGAGCTTTGGCTCCATGTAGAGCGACCCCAGGGTCGGCAGGTTTAGACTTGCATGCTATGGATGACATTGTTATAAAAAGTAGAGATCGAGTCATCATAGAGACAGGTGTTGGTGTTCAGATACCACCTGGAAATTTCGGATTGATCGCCCCTAGATCGGGGCTGGCTGTAAAAGGCATTCAGGTGCTTGGAGGAATTATCGACAGTGATTATCAGGGAGAGATTAAGGTGCTCCTGCTGAATAGCAGTGAGGTTGACTTACTGATACATCAAACTGACCGAGTGGCTCAATTGCTAATAATGCCTGTTTTCAGTGGTGAGATCACAAAAGGCACTGCCCCAACGTTGCTAACTGTACGAGGCCAGAAAGGTTTTGGCTCCACAGATAATCCTGGGGCCAGAGTTTGGGTGCAGTCGCCTAAGAATCCCCCTGAACAAGCAGAAGTCATTGCAACCGGTCAAGACAACACCATTTTAGTTATGAGACCAGGGAAAGATAGCTGGGAAGCGGTCCCGGCTGATAAATGTTATTTACGAGAATGATTAATGCCTGTATTTGGTTCTCTTTCAGATCATTCTTTGGATTGTTGCTGCAGGATGTGTCGGAGCCGGACTGTTTTCGGACTGGTACAACGAGAAAGGAGGGATCCTATCAACCCGGGATGAACTGGGAACCCGAGTGTTGCGTTCCTTCGCTGCATGGGATTCATCATCGAACTTTTGGACCGCATTAGCCAAGAGGGTGACTGACGCCCCTCACTTCTGTTTGACACCGATGAGATCTGTACATGACATCCTGGCGACCTGCCTGGTTGCTGTCCCCGCCTCATTGGAAACTTTAGTTCATATTTTTAATGTCTCGAAGGCCCGTCCCAATATTCTCCTGGGTGATTTTGCTACCCATGTATATTGCCCCCTATGTATTGAATTGCCGAACGAGCAAACCCCCATCCAGTCCCAAATACTTACTTATAATATCACACAAGGTGATTTGTGCTTCTTTCTTACGTGTAATCCTAGTGCGATCTCTGAATGTCTGCGCCTAAAACTAAAAGGCGCCACTTCGTTTACAGCTCACGAACGGACTTTGTGCTTTCAGAGGACACCGGCCACATGTGTTTCAGTTCAGAACAATATGACTTGTAATAGTTTGGTAGTTACCCCCAGTCACTATCGCACGATGTTACTACCTGCCGGATGGCTTTTCTCATGTGGTAATACTTCCTGGCCATTTGTCCCTGCAAACATTTCCGGAGGCCCTTGTGCCATTACGAGACTCAGTTTGTTGATGTTCGCATCACATCCGAATGCCAACTCTCGTGTGCTTCGAGATACTGTAATGTTACAGGAGGATTGTGACCCATCTTTGCATTTATATTCCAAGTCTGAATACCTTAGCTTAGCTGTTTCAATTATTGGTGTTCCTGCTTTGGCGGTTTATAATGCCAAATCTATTGGGAAAATGGCCTGCTGGATGGTGAAATCTATTAATCATACTTCTACAATTTTGTCTGACATGCTATTAGACGCCCAGGGTGAACGTAGGGCCATTTTGCAAAATAGAGCAGCCATTGATTATCTTTTGCTTAAACATGGACATGATTGCTCGGACTTTGAAGGTCTCTGTTGTTTTAACTTGTCTGACCATACACAATCCATTCGTGCTCACATCGACAAGTTGCGTGACTTAACAGAAGAAGTTAGAAGACACATTGACCAGGGCTGGTTTGACTGGCTCTTTAATTGGTTACCTGATATACACATGCTACGCCAAATATTAGGTGGTATTTTGATTGCTGTTGCTGTTTTGATTTCTATCTGTTGCTTTATTCAGTGTATTCCTTCATTACTTCAACTCTGCACACTTGGTACTAGACATAGATCAGTTAGCTTTGTTTCATATTATTCTTCCACAGATGTTAGCTCCATTTAATGAATGTATAATAGACTGAAGTCAAGGGTGAAATGTACTGCTCGATTTTTCCGGTCTTATTGTGTTGAAGGGTGATTTAGGTGACTTCAGTCTCTTTCCATTCAAGTCTAAGGGTTAGAGTAGTGTATAGAGCCTATTTATTAGGCACTTCGACATGATCCTGTGTTCTTCCCCATAGATCAGGGTTTGCATACATATCCCAGGGGATAGATTCGTTAGCATTAGGGGTAATCTGTTCTGTAGTGAGGGTATTTCATGGAGCCGTGCTGAATTCAGGCCTGGTAGGCCTTAAACGGGAGAGACTCCATCTTTCCTCCTGCTCTGGCAGCTTGGGATGTTTCTAGGTCATAGGCAGTGTTTTAGTTAGGAGGTGTTATTCGCTTGGAGAGAACCGGTTCAGGCCGGCCCTTATCGAAGGATTGTATTTTTCTTCATGCCGAAGACACTACATCAGGCCGGCCGGCTGGGAACGTGTCCTTGGCACGGGGAGGTACAAGAATTTGGTGGGCGGCAGGTTACGGGCTGGAATTTTCCATGAGGAAATGCACATCTATATTAGTGAAAGTTTGAGGCAGATACTGGCACTTGCTTCTAGTCCATAGGCGGCACCTGGCCGTTAGCAGTAAAGCTGCTACTTATTCCAGGGAAGACAGATGACAAACTTGGAGGTGGAGAAAAACCGAGAAATAGATATTCCAAAGAGAAGAGAGTAGCCGATGAGGAAGAGGTCCCAGTGACTCGGAGAGGGAGACGGGAGTAAACCCGTGATTGCGGAGGTGTGACTCCCAGGCGAAGCCGAGGCGCAGACGAGAAGGGAACCTAGATGACCATTGAGTGCAGGCTACATACGACCAAGGTGATGTCAACCCCTTACTATTAGAGTGTACAACTTAATCTTTCACTTTTCTTTGCAGGTTATGTGATATGTATTATGTCCCGTGAGTGTGCATGTAATAACTAAATAAAGTATTCAGTTTGTAGTAAAGCAATATGTGCTACGTGTTCTTGTGTAAGAGGGTAACCTATTCTTCTAGTAATCCTGACCAGGTAGGTGGTAACTGAATAAGGGAGAAAGGAGCCCCTCGAACTGGGGAACAGGTTGTGCTCAACTAGCCGTCTTTGTGTGATCTGATACATAGTAACACTGATTCCCTTGTTGTTAATTCCCTTGTTGTATGTCGTAGTAATGATAGGATGAACTCGTGCTAAGGCTGCCGTCTGGGCAGGAAGTCCTGGGTCCGTTTGGGACCGCGAGGCTGTGACTGCCGTCTGGGCAGGAAGTCCTGGGTCCGTTTGGGACCGCGAGGCTGTGACTGCCGTCTGGGCAGGAAGTCCTGGGTCCGTTTGGGACCGCGAGGCTGTGGCTGCCGTCTGGGCAGGAAGTCCTGGGTCCGTTTGGGACCGCGAGGCTGTGGCTGCCGTCTGGGCAGGAAGTCCTGGGTCCGTTTGGGACCGCGAGGCTGTGGCTGCCGTCTGGGCAGGAAGTCCTGGGTCCGTTTGGGACCGCGAGGCTGTGACTGCCGTCTGGGCAGGAAGTCCTGGGTCCGTTTGGGACTGCGAGGCAGTGGCTGCCGTCTGGGCAGGAAGTCCTGGGTCCGTTTGGGACCGCGAGGCTGTGACTTGTAGGTCTTGGTATATATAGTAGGAATTCCCTGTCCTTAGGTGGTACATATATGTGGTTATTTAGGTGTAAATAGGCCCTAGGGAGGGGGTAACGTTCTGGTTTGGGTTAGAGAGGCTCTGTTGAGCGGGTTCTATCTGATCCGAAAACCCAAGCAGAACAAGGATGTAATGAAAAATGCACTCAGACGCCATTTTAGTGATGTCACCTGAAAAATGACCAGCCTCTCGTGGGTTCCCTGACTGGTACACACCAGCCTGCCACCACAAGACATGTTTCTGGAACCCCTGGGGTGGGTGCCTTCACTCCCTGAGCCCAGAAACAAAGCCTTTCCTGGGCGGATGTGTTCCCACCTCCCCCAGGCCAGGAAGAGCCATCTGTGGCAGGGGAGTTTCAAAGGCCTGGCAGCCTTTGTAATGCGACCCCCCAGCCTCTCCTGCTGTCAGGAGCAGGCCCCCTCCTGTCTCCCCTCCTTTTCAGCGGGAAGACAGGTGGGAAAAACGAGCCAGTCCAGAAGGTGTGCCCACCTCTGCCCACTCCACCCTTCAGGTGGGGGAGGCGAGGTGAAACCCACTCTTCACTCGCCAATCAGGATTAGGGATTGTGCTCACTCCCCCAAGTGGGGTGAGCACACCTAGGGTGTAGTCACCATAAGGTCAGTAGCCCATTGGTTACTGACCTCTAGACCCCTAAAACGCACCTAAATACAGTATTTTGGCGGGCAGCATTTAACGAAGAACTCAAACAAGAAGAATAAAACAAGAAAAGAAGAAGAAGGACCGAACTGTCGTGCCGAAGCTAACAAGAGGAGGACGCCCACTGACTTGGCCCCAGCCCTTCAATCAAAAGGGGGGACTTAGAGGGGCTTTTTGGCAAGGTCCAGCATACATGCCCAATTAAATCAAACAAGAAGTGGTATGCAGTTCCTGAGTGGGTCAAAGGATGATAGTAGTGGAGAGAGCTACACATAGGATAGCGTAGTCCTATATAATGGAGAGGGAGGGGAATTCTCCCTTTGGAACTAGGGCCCTCACACACCCAGCCAGCTAGGTGTCATGTTTCATCATATGGGCCTGCTCCTCGTCGGGTCGGTGCTGCAATACCCAACGGGCACCCAATGAGGGGCTCTTTAGCGGAGATCTTTTGTTCCTGTCGTTTGGTGCGGTGCAGGTGAGGGGCCTAGGAAAGTGTAGATGTGGTGTAGTGAAAAAAGACATGAGCTAAAGCAGGTTGGGTAGTCAAAAAGAATTGTAATAAGATGGCTCCCACCTGGTTAAAACAGGGGAAGAGTGGCGACTTATCTGAATGTTATGTTTCAAGATCCTAGCGCTCTACTCTAATGGGGTCAACATGTTTCTTGCCTTAATCGTCCTACAGATCAGTCGGCAATTCATCAGGACCATGTGTAAACTATCTACACTCTGTGGTAGTTGTGGACCAACCTACCACGTGTAAAGGTATAGTACCTAAGCAGTAAAAGAAAACAAAGCTAGCGGTATCCCTCTGGGACAGCACCGAATTTTGGATTATCCCATCCTATCCAGTGGTGATATTCTTATTCACCGTGAGTGTGCAAACTCGAAAAGCACCCGCTAACACTGTGCTGTTCCAAATTCTGGAATGAAGGTAAAGAAAACAACACAAGTTGCACCACTCCGAGTATCTAATATAGTATGAATTAGTCCAAATCCATCAGGTTTCTTTTCAAAGCAATCTTCTTTATTTCAATTTGTCATGTACACATTAAAACATCAAAAACAGCCAAAGCAGCCGACGCGTTTCGTCCACCTCGGGACTTCTTCAGGGCAAAACGAATTGCTGTGTTAATCTTAGTATTTTTAATGTATTTCTCTGGGTCAATAATCATGTCACCGGAAGCATCATTAGGTGCCATTTAAAAGGGTGTGCGTCTTAATTTCAATTGTGTAAGTAGAATAAATTGTTCTCTAAGTAGCTAGGTCTGTTCTTGTCCTTCAGCATAGGTACTCTTTAAATTCTATCCAACGAGTTGTAAGCCTGACGGGGTTGACGTTTCCTTCAGATACGGATGCGGAATCGGGCATCACAAATTGCGACACTGCTACTTACACCGTTGGATAGAATTCAAAGAGTACCTCGGTAACGCTGGTGAGGTGGATGAATTCTGGGCTTTGAATCGGAGCCACATCGGCTCTGCTATCGCATTCCAGTGCGCTGGCAGTCAGCACCTCTCTCTGCTATTCTAAAACATTACATGCATGTTCCTGGAGATCAAGTTACAGATCTCTATGGCTCTGGCAACACACGCCCAGGCCCACTGGCCTCTGCCGCTGCAGCAGCCTGGCTTCGTTGGTGGAAGAGGGAGCGGGGGAACAGGGCCGGCTTCAGCTCTGGTGGTGCCCTGTGCAACAATGTTTGTTGGCACCCCCCAAAGCCCACCTCCGGTAGGAATTCCCTCATTACAACCCTTCCACAGTGCCCCTCAAGACTCCATAACTAGTCTTTCACAGATGCATTAAATTAGTTTTATAGCATTGCTCATATCAGTGTAGGGTGTCAGGGCCGTTTACATCACACATATTACACAGAGACAATCAATCCAGTGGCGTAGCTAGCCCTTTGGCGGCCCGTGGTGGTCACTGAGTTTTCGGCCCAGGGGTGGCCAATTTAAGAGTCGGACGGCAGGTAAGAGCTGGGGTGGGAGGCCACTGCCCCAAAATGCGGATCGCCCACCTTGCTACGCCACTAAATCAATTACACGGGTGTGAATCAGTGTATGGTAAACGTTACATAAAACAGACTGGGGATTAAATCATAACTCTCTAGCCTATACCATGCAGTGTTCATGAAGCTCTTTGATGACAGTTAATTGCTCACGGTTCTACATTAGGATTTTAACTTAAAAACTGCAAGTAAGAATAGGATCTCTCTGACAAAAGCAGTAACCTACTGACTTACTTATATTATATGCTCTTTGTGACGTGCATGGTACACGTTCTTTGCATCAGGCACATTAACCCTCTGTGCTACCTTGTGTTGAATCAAAACTTCCACTTAACAAAGATCCGATCTCTCTCTCCAGAAAGAACATTAATCACCGGAGTTATCCTGACATGTTTATTGTTTGCTGAAAAGTTTTGTAGGGAAAGTATGCAGCCAGGTGCTTTTAAAACCATAATATATGTTGCACCGCCACAGAGCCAGCCCTGCCTACAACTTACTTTGTTTCAATTTACAAACTGAAAGTGAATCACACAAAATTGAGCTGGCGTAGAATGTCTCTAGCAATCAGGGCGGCAAGAAGACACACTGATGGTACGAGGAGCGAGCTGAGCTCGGCTCTATCTGCCTGGATCAATTAAATGAAATTGCCGAACGTTCACGCAAAAACTTTTGTTTTCTTACTCAGTGCAGGTGTTTGAGCAATGCAACTGGCGTCGATTTCAGAGCACAGATGGCGCCTCCCTGACCATGGCACCTGGTGCGGTGGCACCGCTCGCACCGCCCAAAAGCGGGGGAATAAGGTTATGTTTAAGGATTGGACAGAACCGCAGATGGCTCAGCTGGGACTGGCTCAGCCCTATCGGCATTTCAGTAGTGCCAGAAGTTGGCCACTCTCTGGGGAGTTGGCGGTGGGGTGAGGAAATAAAGAAGAAACAGACCGGTGAGACATAGCATCAGGCAGGTCTTTAAATGGGTGAAAAAACTTGGTGGTGTCTCAGAGGCGTGGCTAATGTAATTAAAGGCTTGGCTTAAAAACACCTTAGCTAAAAATCTGTGCTTAGCATAGTGTGCTGCCCGACTTAATATTGCTGTTTCTGTCATTGCATCCAAATATATGATACAACAAGTAACATCATACCGACAATAAGTCAGGACTATTGGCTTTATCAATGGTTGTGAATTGCATAAGATAAATAAGGAGCAACTATGTCTTGCATATAATATTGAAAAAGCTTCCACTCAAAGCCCTGGTGACACCACGACAATGTTGCTGCTCCTGAGTTTCAGAAAGAGAAGGACAATCCGGAGAGAACATTACTCTCTTTAAAGGATTTCCCTTCTCCAGCAACGCTCACCTGGCATGACGTCATGCCGTAACTTCTCCACTAGTGAGACGTGAGCAGTGTGAGCAGCGCACATCGATGTGCCTGCTGTCACTGTAGTCCGGACAAAAACGGACCGCCGGTGGCAGGACACAAAACAGAGCCCGATAAAGACCCGTTTCGAGGCCCCCTTAAAGAAACTGCCGGTGCTGAGACCCGGTGAGACCCGGCCCACTTAAAGCCCAGGGATGGGGCAGGTTGGCGATAACATACGGGCGAAAGCTGAAAACACACCAAGCAGGAGGGAGGAGGAGGCCGTTGCAGCCCGAGGAGAGGGAGCGAGCGTTCACATCTGTGAAGAGCAGCTGTTCAAAATAAAAACAAGTGGCCCCAGAAATCAGCCGCGGATGCTGCAGGTAAGAGCGTGTGGTCAGGTGAGGGGGGATTTCGAGAGACGACCACAAGGGAAAATTAAATAAATAATTAATTTTCCCTCGTGGTCATCTAGCGAAATCCCCCCTCACCTGGCCCACCGCTCTTACCTGCAGCGGCCGCGGCTGGGTGTGAGGCCCAGCAGGCGTTCTTAGAGTGACCTGTGTGTGAACCTCTGGAGTCAGAGAGCCTGCTTAGCATCAGCCTGCAGACTGTAGCCTGGAGCTGCCCCCGGTAGAGAGGGCAAGGCCTTCCGCTGCAGTGGTTTAGCTAGCCATTGTGCCGCCCTTGGTGGTCTCTGCTTTTGCCGCCCAGCAGCTGCATTTAAGAGCGAGGGGGGTTCTGGACAAATCCGGCAACTGCCGCCCCATACGGGGGCAGGTAAGAGCGGGGGGGGGGGCCCTGCCCCCCAAAACTCATGTCGCCCAGGACGGACCACCTCCCCTTGCTACGCCACTGTCATGCTGGCTTGCAAGGTCTTTCACCTGGCAAGAGCTCTGAGGAGGAAGGGGTGTGTTCCGCACATTCACATCAAGTGCTTCTGCCCTGGGGAGGTGCTAGGGAGATTACCAAGGCTACTTGTTGAGGGAGTCATCTTGACTCCAAACGGTTGCATTTGGATTCAAGTTGAGCATAAGATGTTTTTCTGTATTTTCTGTATATCCCTCTCCTCTCTTCTCCACGTACCTTTGGCATTCATCTAACCCCCTGTCCTCCCCTCCCTGTTCAGCCTCTTCCTCTCTCTTCTCCACTTACCTTTGGCCTTCATTTGACCCCCTTCCGACTCCTCAACCTTCGCCTCCAATTTATGATCTCTACTCTTCCCCTCTGTTCAACACCTCTGTTTTATCATCCTCTCCTATAGCCCACCATCTTTCCCCACCTTCTACCCTTGCTCCCCAACTCCCCACCCATTCCCCCACCCCTGCCCTCCCTCCTTTCTCCCTCTGCACTTCCTCCCTTTTCCCGCTCCCCCACCTTGCCCCGTCCTCACTCACTCCCTGCACTCCCTCCCATTTCCCGCTCATCCATCCCTCCCCGTCCTAAATCACCCTCTGCACCACCTCCCTTATCCCGTTCCCCCACCCGTCCCCCCTCACCCTCCGCACTCCCACCCTTATCCATCGAGCCACCGAACACTCCGCGCGCAGCTCTCCTCTCCCTAGAAAAAAAACTTGATTCTCTCATCTCTTCCATTTCCCAGCTTGTAGCGTCCATCTCACTTTTAAGCGCCAAGATGTCCCCCTTCCCTAATGCCCTCCCGAGGAGTTCCGTGCTCCCGCGCCCCAATAAAGCAAACCACAGTCTGTCCTCTACAGACATCTCCAACTTACTAGCCAGCTACAAGACCACCAGCGTCACTCCCCCTCTACCTTCCTCTTCCATTAATTCTACAGAGTCCACTATTCAGACCATCTCCTCTGTCAGAACCTACCAGCCTCCCTCTTACCGGGCACCCTCATTCAAGAATCTTATCCCTATCTCCCTTAACAGCCCTAACACCCCCATCACCAAAACAGTTGCATCAGAGCTGCACTGCTTGCTCCACAACTGCAGATCTGCAATCAAACACAAATTGGAAATTTCTGACATTATAACCCTCCAGAATCTTGACATGTTCTTCCTCACTGAGAACTGGTTTAATGACTCCTCTCATACTTTGTTTGATCTTCTGGTACCCACTGACTACTCTATCCTCAGAAATGACAGATCAGACAAAATTGGGGGCGGTGTCGCTATCATCTTCAGGAATTCTCTTCAAATGAAAGCCTTCCCTACCACCCCTTTTCCGTACATTCGAATGCCTATCCCTAGAACTTCAAATACATCATGGCTCACCCTTTAGATTCCATGCCATCTACCACCCGCCCGGTAACTGCTCTTCGTTTGTGGAGGAACTCACTGACTTCATCAGTGACCAATTTTCTCAAAGTGACAGACAGATCTTCCTGGGTGACTTTAATCTCCATTGGGGCTCTTTGGAAGACTCGGCTACCAACAAGCTTGCCACCTTTCTCTCAGCCAACGATCTCTTCCAACATTGCTCGCAAATCACTCATTCCAAGGGCTCAATTCTGGATCTTGTCATATCCAAAGCAGACCTGCTGACTACTGCTCCCCCGATCCATGTAGACTGGCCAGATCACTTCCTCGTTCCCTTCCGTTTTCATCTTTCACATGTTATAACTCTCGGCCAACCTAAAAGAGCTACTACCTGGTTCTGCAACACTAAAAACATTTATCTTGACACTTTTTGTGACTCTGCTATGCGGTCACTTCCTAGACTTGACACTAACGTGGATGTAAATGCTCTCACCACTCAGTGCCTCTCAGTCCTAGCAGCTGAAATCGACAATGTCGCTCCACTCCAAAGCAAAAGGAAAAGACACACCCCCTCAGCACCTTGGTTCAATAAAGCTCTCTACAATGAAAGGAAAAACCTTAGAATCCTGGAGAAACATTGGAGAAAATCTCCTTCTACCTTCAATCTCTCTCTGCTACGTTCAGAAAGATCCAAATACCACAACCACATCTTCCATGAAAAAGCATCCCATTTCAGATCCCTCCTCGACTCAGCCAAAAACAGACCCAAAAAACTCTTTGACCTCATCAAATACCCAAACTGTTCTTCCCTAACTACTATGCCAGAGGACTCCACCAAGAAAGCAGCCGACTTCGCCATTTTCTTTGATGAAAAGGTCAAGGAACTGGTGGATCAAGTCGCCCACCCCACCCCCTTTGAGGTGCGGAAATCCTTAGTCACCTGGCAATACTTTGACGTCATCTCGGAAGATGACCTCCTCAAATGCATCCTTGAAACCAAACCATCCAACCACTCCTCTGACCCCATCCCTAGCATCATCGCCATCGATTTCTACACCCATACTCTCTCTTACTGAACCGGGCTAGTTAATCTCTTCCTCAGTCAAGGCTCCCTCCCTGTTGCCCTTAAATCAGGACAGGTTATCCCTCTTCTAAAAAAAAGTCCGCTGATGCGACTGACCTCAACAGCTTCCGCCCTATCACCAACCTCCCTTTTCTTTCGAAAATCACTGAAAAATGTGTTGCGAAACAACTTTCCCTACATATTATGGACAATAATCTCCTCGACCTTTTCCAGTCTGGCTTCATTCAAAATTGCAGCACTGAAACAGCCCTGCTGCAAGTGATTGATGATGCGTTGCATATACTTGACTCCGGGGAATCGTGTCTTCTGATTCTTCTAGAACTCTCTGCAGCCTTTGACACTGTTAATCATAGCACCCTCCTCAACACTCTTCAACAGAGAATGGGATTGGATGGCATAGTGCTTAATGGTTTGCCTCTTTCCTCTCAGACAGATCCCAAATGATTAAGATAGCAAACAGTCTTTCAGATCCATTGGCTGTAGGTCAAGGTGTCCCTCAAGGTTCTATCCTGGCACCCACTCTGTTTAATCTCTACCTGGAACCTTTAGGGAACCTCATAAGCAAATCTGGGATCCATTACCATCTTTATGAGGATGACACTCAAATCTACCTCAAGGTGTCGTCCGCACACGATCTCTCTTTACTCAACTCTACTCTCAACTCCATCCACAACTGGATGTTAGCTCACCAACTCATTCTAAATCCCGCCAAAACTGAATCCCTCCTCCTTTCAACCTCTCTCTCACCTCCTGTTCAATCGTGGATGGATAGGCTGAACCTGCTCAACAATAAACCCATCATTGTCGACAGCGCTAAATCCCTAGGTGTCATTCTTGACACAAGACTCAACTTAATCTCCCACATCAACTCTATTGCCAAGAACGCACGGTACCAGTTGCGCCTTCTGTGGGGGAACCGTTGGTGCTTCCCAGAGAAAGACTTAAAAACCTTTGTACAATCGCTGGTTCTCTCAAGCCTGGATTATTGCAATTCTCTTCTGACGGGCCTACCCAAATCCCACCTCTCCCCTCTCAAATCCATCCTCCATTCAGCAGCTTGCTTAATTTCAGGGTCTAAACGAAGCGACCACATCACTTCTATCCTGTCCTCTCTTCGATAGCTTCAGATCGAGGCAAGATCTATTTACAAAACTGCCTGCATCACACACAAAGCCTTGCACACGTCCTCCCCTCGTTACTTGGCAAATAAATTGAAATTGTCCGGTGACTCTCGACTCTCTCGCAATGCGGAAAAGCTTCTGCTTGAGCCCCCGTCTTCAAAAGGGAAAGATCGATGGCGCAATCCTTCTCAGGCAATGCGGTGAGAATATGGAACTCACTCCCTCCATTGCTCTGTGTCACCTCCTCTACCCGGATCTTCAAAGCTGAACTCAAATCTCTTGTCTTCCAAAGACACTTTCAGAACTAATACTTACATACTCAGCCCCCTCTTGGAAGTTCGCTCTTTATTGTAAATTTGTATTTTTTCCTGTGCATTCCTCACCCCTGCGTGCTGTGTTGGATTTTGTGTTCGTTTACCCTTCATTCTCAGGCCCCTCTTGGAAGTTCGCTCTTCGTTGTAAATTTGTATTTTTGCTGTACATTCCTCACCCCTGTGTGCTGTGTTGGATTATGTGCAACATTGATTCAAAGCTTTTTAGAGAGACTATTGTCTTTTATAACATTTTTTGATGGGGGGGCACTATCACCGTACTTCAAGACCCCCCCTCAGAGACATGGAAACTACAAGACCCGCGTTCCTTACACCACAAGGGAGGTTGAAGGCGGGAGCCTGAGGACTACCTGTCCAGGAATAACTCGGACCACAAACAGTGGCACATTAGGCAGCGGTGGCCCCACAGTCGCAGACAATAAAAAGTCCATTAGTTATGGTTGCTCCAACTGTGAGGCTGGAAAAACAGAAGATCTAAAAGAGCCGCGGGCCTACGCTTTTCAGAATGAAGGAAGGGACGTTGCTGCTATACTTAAAGATGAAGCGCGGCAGCCCTCGCGCTATCTATAATTAAAATGTATTATGCAGGTGCTCGTAGAAAAAAGGGAAGGCACGTGCCCGCCATGGTTAACGATGAGGGGTGGTGGCAGTCGCGCTGACTGTATTTAAAATGTATTAGGAAGGGAAACGCCCAAATATGTTTGAAGAGCTCAAAAGAGCTGTTCTGATTTTTAGGTCTCGCCTGGCGTCAGCAGCATGCATGCGATGCTCTCGCCATGCAAGACCTTCTTGGCATCAACCCGATTCTAGAAGTTATGTCTGAGCTCCGCCCACAATTCTGATTGGTGTGCATCGTTTGGCGTCAGTTATTATTCAGAAGGGACTTTGTTGATTGTCCAGGAGTGTTTTAAGTCCCTCCTGGTTGTGACCCTGTCCGTTTTAGGCCATACCCAGTGGGATTGGATCTTTTACTGGCGGCGTGAGACGGTGGGCTTAATATTGACTTGCTGCACTTTTTTTTTTTAAACTACTGTATGCGTTTGTGTTGGAATGCATTGCACGGTATTTTGTTGCTATATCTTGCATGTGGAATGCTTATTTTTTGATTTTACAATAACAGACCCCCCTCCCCACTGCCCCACGCCCCCTCGCCCCGTTAATGCTGCGACCCCTTGGCAGCAGAAAACGGTTCTTGAGCTCGCTTATTTTCTGATAATGAAAAATGACTTTAGAAGTTCATTTGTTCATTTTGTTTAATAAATTTAACCTCCTGGTCTGAGATGTTTCATGTCAGACTCGCTGTGGTTGGCAGCCTGATTAGATATTTGATATTGTGACATATTGTCTTAGTTTTATTACTTTATAACGCCCCCTTTTGTTGCATTCGCATATATATATATATATATATACATATATATATTTTACGCTACCGCAGGACTATGTATTAAAATGTCCGTGTTGTGACCTTATGCATGCTCTCCTTTCCCACAAAAATAGCCCATTGTGTGTTGTGAGTGCCTTTTGTACTCGTATTCGCAGGGAATAGACGTGCGTGGTGGGAATGATTCGATCTGCCAAGCTTTGATTGTGTCCATTATTCACTATGTGTGAGAAAGTGGCTCTGTATATACTGTTCCCAAATAGGTACAGTGTGTACAGAGTCCACAGTCCCCAGAGGTTTGGCAGAGGTTAAAGTTAGATATAACCTTACTCTCTAAAGTGGTAGCTTGGTCGAGCAATAAGGCAGTATCAGAGTACAGTGTAAAGCATTTGTTGTACACACTCAGTCAGCAAGTGGTCTCACACACAAGAACTGAACTCTAGGCCAATGGTTTATATAAAAAAAAATATGGTTGTTTTATTTTAGAACCAACAATAGGTATCAAAATATACTTTCTCAGAATGAGATGCTTTAGTTAAATACTTTGCAATAGGCAATTGACTTTTGCAGATAATAGTTACAGTTTTGTTGCAATAGGTAATACAATTTCAAACACAATAATACATTGAGCTCGATGGGAATTTTAAGTTATGTGCAATTGATTACTTTCAGGATTACTTTTCTAACTCCAGGACTGGATTCTAGATTCAGTCCTGGGACAGTTCTGGGAAACCCCGGAGTTGGGCACAGGGGGCTGCGGGGCACCGGGTGCAGGGGTGCATTTTGGTGTTGGGAAATCTTACCCTCTGTTGATCGCGGTTGGGGGGGGGGGTCCCTGGTTCTGAGGCTGCAGGCGTCGTCAGGAGCGTCGAGATGGGTCCTTGGGTGCCGGATTCGGGGTCACAGTCGCCGGGGGGACGTCCTCAGGGTCTTTGTCCACTCCAGCAGAGGCCAGGCTTGGCGGGTGCAGTGTGTGCAGGGTTCGCAGTTCCGGTCTGATGCCAGGGTATAGAAACTTGCTTTGAGCAGAGCCACTGCTCGTGGGAGTCCCAGGTGCTCAGAGTCACAAGGTAGCCAATTTGTGAGGTTGCTGGCCACTGGAGGTGCCAGGATTTAGCAGGAGCAGGTTCGAGGGTCGAAAGGCCGGTAGGTCTGGGGCCAAAGCAGTTGGTGTCTTCCTCTTCTTAGCTGCTACATGGCAGGTCTTCTTTCTTCTTGTTCTTCTTTGCTAGTTTAGAATCTGGAATCTGAGGAGGGAAGGTTCAGGGTGCCCCTAAATACTACATTTAGGGGCATTACCGGTAGGTAAAGGGCAGGGACCACTGGGTCCCTGTCCTGGGCTGGGTACACCCCCTATCCTGCCACTCCCCTGTGGGAGGGGGCAGTGGCCTAGTCCTGATTGGGTAGGGCTCCCCATCTTCAAGATGGCGAGGGCCCGGAGATGTGCTTCACCTCGCCTCCCCCACCTGAGGGGTGGGGTTGGCAGAGGCTGGCACATCCCCTGTCCTTACTTGGAGTTTCCGGCCAGTCTTCCCGCCAGAGTGGGGGTCAGAACAGGTGGGGGCCAGTTGCTGAGTACAGCAAGTGGCCTGGAGAAGCTCACGAAGGCAGCATGCCTTTGAAGCTTCCCCCTGTCCATCCTGGGGGAGGAGACCTAGCACCTCACCCAGGATGTGCATTGTTGCAGGCCCAGGAGAGCGGGGGGTCTCCACCCAGGGGTCCAGCAACATGTCTGCTGTGTGGCAGCCTCGGCAGCCTCTCAGACAGGGCGTGGATTGTAGGTTAGGTTTTAGGGGGCATCCCTAAGATTCCCTCTGGGGTGCTTGGTACATTAAATCTCACACTGGCCTCAGTGCAGGTTTAATGTGCTGAGAAGTTCGATACCAAGTCTTCAGTGTTGCCATTATGGTGCAGTGGAGTTCGTGTTTGACGAGCTTCCAGCACCATATACTCTTAAATGGCAGCACTGCACTTACAGTGCCCAGGAATGGACCTGGGTACTGTAGGGGCACAGGGCTCATGCTCCTGTGCCCACACCACTGGCATAGGGCACCCAGCTAGAGGGGTGGCTGATGTATGTCAGGGCAGAGTAGGTGGTGGGCATGGCACACAGGGATGTGTGCCATGTCGACTCTTTGTTTTGTCTTGTACCCAGACACTCAGCCTGCAAGGGCAGTGTGTTTGTGTTAGGGTACAGGGCTTCTAAGGGTGGCACAATAAGTGATGCAGCCCTTAGAGGTCTTCCCTGGTCACAAGGCCCTGGGTACCTAGGGTACCATTTACCAGGGGCTGACATGTGGCCAGGGTTTGCCAATTTGGGTTTTAGGTTTTAGGGAAGGAATATAGGCCCTGGGCACCTGATTGACAGGAGTCCAGGGCATACTCAGTCAAAGTACTTTCAGCAATTCAGCAAAAAGTGGGGGCATACCATGCAAGAAAGATGGCACTTTCTCACTGTTAGAAGGTGGTTCTGACACTATGGGCTGCCCGGATTTTTCGCTTTTTGAGCACCTTATTGTTGAGCTTTTACTGTTGGGGAGCATCATAAGTTGGGACTCACCCACAGTGAACTCAGGATGGAAGAGACATGCCAGGTGTTTTACTGTGTTTTCACTTCCTTATTCCCCTATGGGAATGTGGAGCCAGGAGCTAGATTAACTTCAATTAGGCCTACAGATTCCAGACACGCACTTAAGTCCAATGTAGCAAATGTGAAAAGAAGAATTCTGCAGAGTCCAAAGTCATATTTGTACTGCTTTTGGGTCATCCAGAACTGTCATATTTCTCTGAGCCAGCTATGACCAGACCCAGGCTGAGGGCTGACCTCAGCTGGATGGATTGATAACCTTTCTTCCACAAGCGACGGCCTCCTCTCCACGAAGAGAAGATGGGTGGGGCTACAGGCCAATCCATCAACCACTGCTGGGTGCCAGGCACCAGGCTGCACCAAGGAGGGAAGGCAGCTTGGGGGGAAGGTGCTTCCAAGACATGTGGCAGAAACCCTGGACGACGCCATTTTGAACAAGCTCAGAGGCTGGACAAGAAGGAGGGAGCCGGGGCAGGGACGTGATGTGTCGCTGTTTGATAGGACCAACAGAGACTTCCTGCCAGCCCCCTACTCAACTTTTAAAAAGTGCTTGCACAGGAAGAGAAGGTCTCTCTGGGGTGTGGTCTGCTGAGGGTGAAGGTGCTGGAGCCTGGCGCAATGGGCAGTTGGAAGGAGAGACCCCAGGACTGGTGCACAGAAGCAGGGGCCTCTGCGCAGGGAGAAGAGAGGCCCAGAAGGAGACCCTGGTGAAAGGCTGGTTCAGGGAGCCAGTGAAGACAGCACCCTGCTGAATCAGAGACCCTGAGGGCAGAGGAGAGTGTTCCCAGTGGCTGGGTCTGGTAAAGAGGAGCATGAAGCGCCCCATAATGCCTCACCAGGCATTTGGAAATCTGCTGTTTTGGTGCTTTGTGGCCCCCAGAGGAGGGGGGTCACCCTCACTTGTGAAAAGGTGCTGGGGGAGCTGCTGGAGGAGCGCCGTCTTCCACCCCCCCCACTCCCCCAGCACGAAGAAATCTGCCATTTTGGTGCCTGGTGGCCCCCAGAGGAGGGGTCCCCCTCATGGATGAAAAGGGGTGCAGGGGGGCTGCAGGAGCACCGCAGTCTCCCCCAGCATAAGGAAGAACAGTCCACCCCTAAGTTTCACGGGGCATCTGAAAGAATAACCCCTCAAGGGCTCAGCCAGCCTTTAACACTTTATAGACTGGAACTTATGTTCTACAGCTGAGGGTGTACTATGAAGTGCATCATGGAGTGAAGGGCTGAGTTGGGGATGTCTGGAGAAGGGCATCCCCTGGAGGTGAAGTGGTGTAATTGCACCGAAATGCATTTACTATTGGTTATTTCTTTTTAGGTGGACTGAAAGTCACATGTGTAAAGTGAAGTACCTGTGTAAAGTGATGTTAAGCTAAATGGAGTTATGTTGCTGGACCTTCCTGCTAGGGGGTCTGGCTGTATTTACGTAATCCCATGCTTTTACCTCTGATTCCTTTTAAAGTGAAGAGGCGCACTGCAGGAGAAGTGTAGTTGCCAGGAGTACTTCTTTTGATGGGACTGTAAGTCACATGTGTAAGGAGATGTCATAAGCCAAGTGGGGCTATGTTGCCAGACAGTCCTGCTAGGGTGTCTGGCTGTATATGCGCAATCCTGAGATTTCATCTGTGATGCCCTTAGGGGCTGTAATTGCAATGCGTTCAAATGATCAACCAAGGTGATGAGTACTGTCATTCTAAAGTGTGCGTAAACATGGATTCTTGCTGCAGCGCTTAGGTGAAGACCCCAGACTGCTAGCCCTTAAGATATAGAGGTGCATACTTTATGGTCAGTAGGAGATGCTCAGTCAGGGTCATGTGTCACCAAGGCAGGTTTACCCGTTTTTAATGCTTGTTGCGGTAATGGGGCGGGTCGCCACTGGGATGGTGCTAGTGCGCCGGGCCCTCGCTCCAGGCTATGTTCAACTAACTGCATTGGGGGCAAGTTGATGTGCATACATGGGAGTGATGTTACTAGACCCCACCCCCCCCTGTGGGAGGGGTGGAGATGTTATGCAATGTCACAAAGTAATTCCAACAGCTTATGTATATTTGTAAATTGGCGCATAGTATTGAGTGGTGTGTGTGTTTAATAAATGTACTCTTACTTTTTTAAAGCAAAGTACAGACTGGACAATCAATTATTGAGTGTTATTTCAGCGTACCTGCAAATGGCGATTACTAGCCCACACCACCTCCCTTGAGTAAGCCTCAGACTGCCCTGCAACGCTACCCTCTGAGAGTCAGGCGCTACAATTGGGTGTTTGGTTCCCAGTGAAGGACAAATGTAGTCATGTTATTTGAGCAGGCCTCACAGATGCTGCCTCGTTTTCGAACACTCACACAACGGGCTTGATCTTTTCCAGTTCATGAACGTTCTTGCCTATACAGCTTGTAAACCCTTGCTAAACCTGCGTGTTTGCCTGCAAGCCTCCACAAAGCCCTAATTATCCAGTGCCGTGGGCGACAGCGTGTACCCACAGAACCACCCAGACGCCGAAGAGTCTTTACACGGCACCATAAACATTCCCACACCCATTAGGGGCACGTAATGTTTATTTACAAGGGGAGCAGATGTCCTTATATGCTCGATCTTTTTTTCTTTTCTTTGACATTTATTCTTTTTTTGTTTTGTTTGTCAACTCATTTGTATAAAATGAATTGTAGTTATCGCAGCGGAGACTTCCTAGTGCACGTTCTAACCCTCTTACAGCACGTTTCTAAATTTAAATGTGGAATTGAAGTGAAATTAATGATTTTTTATTTATTTTTATTTAGACTTTATTTAGACTTTTTGTTTGTTCTCGTCTACTGAACTAGGGTGACCAACTGGCATTGGTGCAAATTCAGGACGGTGAGTGTAAAAATTCAGGACAAAGGGTCAAAATTCAGGACAGGAGGTCAAAATTCAGGACAAAACTTCAGGACAATAGATACGTTTTACAGACCCATCAGAGGAGGTCGTGCAATAGTATATAAGTAAGTCCACGTATTCAACCATTTGCAAACCTATCCATCATGTATCCTTCCATCTATCATTTCACTCATCCATCCCTTCATCCATCCTTTCACTCATCCATCATCCATCCACCCTTTCACCCTATCCATCTGTACACTCATCCATCCACTCTTCTACCCATCCATCCATTCACTCATCCATCCAGCCATTTACCCTTTCACCCATCCAGCCATCATTTCACTTACTCATCCATCCATCCACCCAGTGACTCATCCTTCTTCCACCCTTTCAGTCATCCATCCATCCTCCCTTTCTCTCTCCATCGACCCTTTCACTTAGCCATCCTTTCTTCCATCCATCCACCCACCCATCCATCTACTCATCCACTCATGAATCCATCCATTGACCCTATCACTCATCCATCCTTTCTCTCATCCATCTATCCTTTCACTCCTTCACTCATCTATTCATCCTTTTGTCCATCTACCCTCCCTTTCACTCACTCATCCATCCTTACATCCACCCTTTCACTCATCCGCCCATCCATTCACCCTTGCACTTATCAATTCATCAATCCGTCCATCATTTCTCTCATCCATCATTTCGCTCATCCATCCACCCACTCACTCATCCATCCTTTCACTCATCCATCCTTTCACTCATCCATCCACCCTTTTACCCATCCATCCACCCTTTTACCCATCCAGCAACCCTTCCACCCATACAGCCAGCTATTTACCTTTTCTCTCATCCATCCTTCCACTCACTCATCAATCCATCCATCCATTCTCTCTCATTCTCCATCTATTCAATCTTTCATTCATCCCTTCACCCTTTCACTAATTCATCCAGCCATCCACCCATCCCTTCACTTACTCACTCGCCCACCTTTTCATATTAATTTTGAGCTGAGCCTTTTTGAGAAGAGGCCCATCAAGAACTCCACCCTCGCTGCAGGAGCCATTCCAGGACTGGGGCAGAAGCCACCCAGGGCAGAGACAGGATCCACCACAGGGGGGACAGGAGCCATCAAAGGCGGGGGGGGGGGCATGAGCCACCACATGGGGGGACAGGAGCCATCACAAGAGGGGGAACAGGATCCACCAGGGTGGGCACAGGGGTGGGCATGCAGTATTCAAGTATCATCTTGGCTCCTCCAGGGTGGGGTAGGGCTCCTCACGCCCTCCTGGACAAGACAACGAGAAGACAGGCTCTCTTTCCAAAATGTTAGTTTTGCCATCCCCCACTGTGATGTACAGTACTTAAAGGAGATACTCCAAGAGAACTGATTTAACTGATTGTCCTCCATACTTTGCTAATCAGTGTGGGTGCGATTGTGCCATTTCTTTATTTTATTACATTATAGACTGCATGTTTGCAGAACCGAGGTTTGCTTACAATTTAGTGACAGTAATTAAGCTCTGTGAAGAGAACCACGTGCTGCCTCGGCGTAATAGCCGGTTCTATGATGTTTGGGGCCCTGGGCAGAAAGGGAATGTGAGGCCCCTCTAAATTGAAGAGACATGACGCATTCAGGGCTGTTTGCATCTGAATAGAATAGATGCCCCTGCGCCTGAAGCTGCAGCCCCTCCCTCTCAGTCACCTTCAAGCACCTCTTAACAGCTCATCAAGGGCGGAAGGTGTGAGGGTTGCCATCCCGCTGTGCCTCTCCAGTGCTGCCGGGTATTTGAGCATTGGTACTGCATCGGAGTCTGTTACACCCGACCTCAACAGCATCAGAGTCAAGAAGAGAGGTGGGTGGAAGCTGTGCCGATTTTAGGGTGGTGCGACCGGTGCCCGGTTAAAATTATGGACAAATGGCGTCCGTTAAAGAATCCTTCACGAACAACGGACAGACGGCCGAAATTACGGACTGTCCGTGAAATTTACGGACGGTTGGTCACCCTATAACGCATTCCTTGATGGAAAGGATTTTCTTAGTAAACATGTGAAGTCTCTCTTTGACCTCTAGAAAAGCACTCAGGAGACGGGCATAGTGCTTATGCACACAAGCTTTCAGGCCTCAAAATATTTACTGTTAGGAACTACTTAAGAGTTGAATGGGACTCCAACTGACGGAGTTTGGGAATAGCGTGGCGGTGGTGGGGTTGGAGGGAGGGGCAGCACACAACAGCATTTGAGGGGTAACCGGTCTGTCTCTTCAAGTGCCAAATGCTCACTTTATTAAACCCAGTTTTCTTTTTACCCTCTCCACCGCAAATACACTGGCAAATGATGTATTTTATACTGCAGACCGTCTTGGCACAACCACAAGTAGTATGGGAAACAATGTGCAAGGATATGGTAATGGGAGTCTGCGACCGCGTGCATGTGTGTGCTGGCGCATGAACTTGGAACTCCCACAGGGGGCGGTGGTGGAGTGGAAGGGTCTGTGTTGGATACATGACGTACATTAAGAGGGTGTGTGAGTTTTAGTCTCTGGGGGCTATCGTGGCTGAAGGAGTCCGTGCAAGATGGGGGAGGGGGATGTGGTCCGTGGGCTAGACTGCCGACTTTGGTGCTGGAAACGAGGGTTCGAGCCTCGGGGTTGCGTTCACATCCTGTGATTCTGGGCAAATCACTTAATCCCCCCGTGCCTGAGTGTGTAATGTAAATACGGTGCTCGTGTAAAGCGCTCCAATACCTTCGGGTCGAGTTCGCGCTCTATCAGGGCCGTTTCTACCATTAGGCAAGACTAGGCGTCCGCCTAGGGCGGCAAAAGGGGGAAATATTTTTTCATATAATCTATAATAATCAGGGCCATCAATCATTCATAGTGCGAACGCGCTACTCGTGACAGCCCTGCTTCTTGTTGCAGACCCGCTCTCAGAGAGAATGGACCAATGAAATTACGAGGGGCAGCACTGTCAGCATTCGATTTGCCTCTTGGCGCGCAGCGGACTCGGAGCTGAAAGGAGGAGTCAGGAGCGTCAAGGCAAGGACTGGTTGGCCGATACTGCAGCCTGTTTCTGTTGCACGTGGCGTGGGAGTCTTTAGGTGCCAGCAGGTGTATTACGGACACGGTAGGATTAATTTAGTGGTCGAAATCATTTCCACTTTTACTTCTCTGACACGGTCAGTTGCCCGTCTCTGTTCCTCTTCCTCTTCTTACCTCAGTTTCTCTCTCGCTTCTCCTCACTGTGTGTGTGAGGGTGGTGCATGCGTTGTAAATATGAACAAGCGAGGCATTTCTTGGCGTGCTGTCTAGACATGGAATCTGTAGTGAGACGTGTAAAGCCTACAGCCACTCTCTTCTTGCCACCCATCTTTACAGCAATTGGGGTTTAATTTCTAAAAACAAACCGTGAAATGCCGCCCTTGTGGTCCGAGGTGCCGGCCCTGTCTTTACACCAACTGGATAAGGGTGAAAAGGAAAGCTGATTAGTTGTTTCATTTCAAGTTTCTTCATCCCCCTGTACCCCTCTTCCCCCCCCCCCCCCCCCACTCCTGGCCTAAAAGCTGTTTAATGAACGGCAGGAGCATGTCTTGAGTAGGCGGGCAGGGGCCGCCAAAATCGCAACTGCATTCTGATCTAAATGCGAGAAGATAGGTCCTGTGAGGGAGTTGAAAGGAAACCGGGAGGGGGCATCGTCTCCTCGCCCACTCTCGCTCCGATTGTCTAGAGTTTAAGGACTAACTTCTAATGCCAACGGCCCCAGTCATTTGGGTGTCCCTGAATGGTTCACAGCGGTGGCACCTCCTTCAGACCACAATGGACCCAGCTCCTGTCCATCCGCCCTCCTAACTGCCCCTTTCTGTGGGGCGGGGGCTGTCTGCCTGGGCGATGGCCCAGGAAGTTAAAAACACACACACAGCGGGACTTTGCTTGCAAGGGTACTTGAGGCACGGCCTCGCCCCTTCTCCCGAGCTTTGGGGTCCGTTGGAGGAGCGAGGGTGATCAGACCTTACACCATAGGTAGCAACCATTCTGCATCTGTGCAGGCCTCGCAGGAGCGTGGGCGTTTTTTTTTTTTTTAACTCTGTTTGCAATATAAGCAATACTGTCCCGTTCAAAGCTCGTGTAAGACATGTCTGCTGTCAGGCAAACCGAGGGGTGCCATGGGAATCCATGTTCTTCTAAAATGACTATAGGGGCAGTAGGCAGCCAGCTGCAGGCGTGTGACACACACTTGTGTTCGTTTGCTTGCATAGTTGTTTAGGACTTCAGTGGCTTCCGGGGTTGGTGTGTGAGGGTAGGTAGGGGTTATATTACTCTTGTGCATAATTAGTAGTAATATGGAGGGGGCGGCATTTTTCAGTTCTCGCCTAGGGCGGCCAAACACCTAGAAACGAAATATGCAACAACAACAAAACAAAAAAAGATATGTACACTGTACTCTGATGCTTATGGTGGGCTGAAGGGGTTGTGATGGCATACACAAGTGTGACGGACCACGTGCTGGGGCTATGGGGAGCTGAAGTTGTCTGTCACGGTATGCAGGTCTGTGATCGAACATGTACTTGGAACTTTCATGCTTCTATGGGGGGAGCTGTGATGGGCGGAGGGGTCTGTTTTGTGATACGTGTGGGGACAGGTAAACAGGACTCTGGCTTGTACTGGGGGTTGTGATGGACAAGGCCTGTGATTACTAACGTACTATGGGGCATATCAGCAACAACCGGCTATAATTATCGCTAAGCGCACTTAGCGCTAGGCTAATTATCGCCGGCTAGCGTGGATTTTTATCGCTGAGATAGCGTGCTATTAGCAACATTTATCTCATTAGCGATAAAAATCCTAGCGCTAACTGCCTAACGTGAGATTATCGCTGGAAACCCAGCGATAATCTCACGAAATGTGGCGTTAGCTTGATGATAGGGCCCCACAAACTTAGCCATGATATCCACCTTCCATAGGATATCATGGCTAAGTCAGTCCTGAAGCAGGCATAAAGAAAGTAGCAAAACAGGGGTTATCGCTACTTTTCTTGCCGCTATGCTTCATAGCGTGGGGCTTGATGATAGGAGAAATGTCGCTTAGCGACATTTCTCCTGTCATGTCAGGTCAGGTACGCCCACTTTGCATCTCATTAGAGATGCAACGCTGGGCGTTAGGAATTCTTGCGCTAATGCAAGGTTTCACGCGTTAGCGTGACCTTGCTAATTAGGCGAAAAAATTATCGCCGCTTTTCGGCCGATAATTTTCTATCGCCGCCTTGTAGATATGCCCCAATGAGAGGCGTGTACTTCCGACTCTGACACATGTACTGGGATCTGTGAAGGAATGCTGGGAGGGAAGAGGCATGAACACGGGACTGTGGCACTTGTACTGGGGCCGTAGTAGTTGTGCTGGTGGCTATGGGTCACATACAGTAAATATGTACGAATCATGAGAGGGCTATAATTTGAGTGTGTGTGCGTGCAATTGTGCCTTTGATGTCCTGGCGACTGTGAGATGTATGTCTGTACTAGGATTGGTGATTTATGTACTGAGACTGAAATATGCTTGAGTTTTTCTGTTTGTTTTGGGAGTATAATTAAGGCTCCGGTTTTATGGTATTTGTTTTTTAACATTGCCATCTGTATTTATCCATATTTATTATTGGGCCATTTTATCAGTATTTATCCATATTTATTGTATAGAGTTTGTGAATAAATGTGGTTGTAAAATTGTATGTTTGTACATTTATTTAACGATAAAACTGCACACATACTTCGATGCCTGATGTGTTTTAGAAAATTAAGCAGCCGAACATTACAATAGCCCCTCAGGTAAATATTGGCATTATGCTACAAATGTATGCTGACATATGCCATCATGTAAGGAAATCTCATTCTGTGTTTTAGAAAATTAAGCAGCCGAACATTACAATAGCCCCTCAGGTAAATATTGGCATTATGCTACAAATGTATGCTGACATATGCCATCATGTATGGAAATCTCATTCTGTGTTTTTTAACTCCCTATTCTGTCTATCTACTTAGCTATTGACTTGCAACTAATGAAAGACAGCATGGAAAGTCAAGCAAAAGGCCCCACATTTTTTTTATTTTTTCCAGTTTTTGAAAATAAATGTAGGCATTAAAAATCCAATAGGTCCCGCCTTTCATTAAGTTAAAGCCATTTGCTTTGCTATACAATTCCATTAGCAAAGCAAATGGCTTTAACTTAATCAAAGGCGGGACCTATTGCATTTTCAATGCTTGTTTTTTAAAGGCTCTGAGTAGAAAGTAAATAGAAACAAGTGGAAGAGGACAAGTCCTGGGGGCAATCCAGGGGAGAAAACAATTGAGAAACAAGCATTTGCAATGCAATAGGTCTCGCATTCACGCGAGTTTGAGCTACTGGCAATGTAAATGACAATGCCTATTATTTATGTGTATTGAAAAGCTGCAAGCGGTGCGTAAACACGCACTTTGTCCTTTTAGTCATTGCTTATGAGAAGGAGGGCTGGCAGTAAAAGAGGCGCAGTTATTGCCAGCCTTGCATCTCGTAAGCAAGGACTACGAGTGCAAAGTACAAAGTGCGCCCTCGCAGGTTTTCCAAACACAAATAAAAGGCATCATCATTTACAATGCCAACAGCTCAAACTCTCGCAAACCCTCCCTGTGTGTCAAGCAGGATCAGCAATGGAAGGCTTCATAAGTTGTTGACAGTCTCTGTCGACTATCAGTAACTGTCACTCACATCTCAGTTTACTTTTAGAGTACTATCTTTATGAACGGAAGTATGCAATGTGAGGAGAACCGGCAAAAACCATAACAAAAGGAGACATTCACGTTCATTTTCACAAAATACTCTGTTTGCTGGTTTTCTTATTTACAGCGTGGGATTTGTTTTGCCAAGTAAACAGGTTTTAAGTTATTTGCCTGTTCCCCTCACATTTAATATTATCTAGCGTGGAAACTTACGTGATCGCAGCGTTCATAAAAATACATTTTGCATCAGAAACTTGACACAAGCACTGAACAAAGGGCCACATCTATCAAATTTGGAAACTGTGATGACCTAATTGCGATTTTCTGAGAATCGCAATTAAGTAATCACAATTTCCAATGCATGAAACTCCAAGAGTTTCATTTAGTGATTCCTAGTGGGTTGCAAATCGACCTACCTGAGGTAGATCACAATTTGCAACCCCTAGGAATCGCTAAAATCCCAGGGATGATGGCCTGCCGGGGTCATCAGACCACCATGCCCGTGACTGCTTTTAAATAAAGCAATCTTTTTTCTAAAATGGATTTTGTTTTCCTTAAAGGAAAATGGGATGTGTTTAAAAAAGAAAAGTTTTCTTTTCATTTTTTAAGAGCAAGCAGTGGTCCATGGGAAAAACGTCTCTACAACCATTCCCAAAGGGGAAGGGGTCCCTTGGGGGCCCCTTCACAATTGCGAATGGGTTACCACCAACTTGAAGTTGGTGTTAAAATGCGAATGTTTTGCGACAGCATTCACAGTCACAGAACATTCACACCACAGTGATTTGGTATTTGGAAAGGACGCCCTAAACACGCCCCTTCTGAATACCGAATCGCAAACCCATTTTGCGATCTGGTAACAGGTTACAGAATCGCAAAATGGGTTTTGATACATGTAAAATGCCTTTTTTGCTTTCGCAAATGTGCCAATTTGATTGCGAATGCAAAATTGGTTGATGCATGTGGCCCAAAATGTCTGCTTGGCACGGAGCCCCAGGCCCCCTGTTATCTGTGCAGTTGAGGCATAGGGTGGTGAGGCTGGCACAGACGCCTATAATGTTATATACAGTCATATCTACTAAAACAGCCTGATACGGCTTTGACCAAATGAAAGCAGGCACCAAGAACGGGGCAAAGGGGACATTGCATGAAATTCCCATGCACAATATTTGTCATTTCTGCAATATTACACATTTCGTGCAGTTGAAACTGGAGTTGGCGGTTGTACCTCGAGTACAGATTTCATGCAAGAAACCAAGGATTGACTTTGCACAAAGCTCAATACTACCATTGCAAAAAAAAAGCAACTTTATTTAGCGTAGACTGTTTGCAAATGATGCAAAAGGGAGGAGAATCAAAGACCCTACACCAGTCCAAATACCCTATATAGGCAGAAGCTATCGCTTCATTGATTGGTGCAAAGGGGCCTGGAACATGACCTCCATATGTCCCAGAAAAGTGACACAGATGCCACTTAGACAAATTAAGCAAAGGGTGGCCCAGCACTCAAGCATGTAATGACGCAATGAGCAGAGATGCGAGGCTAAAGGCAGAAGGGGGAGGGGCGATATTGAGTGATATTGTGAAAGGTTTAACAACACTCTTGAAGCATTTCTAATCTAAGCCTGAGGTATCTTTAGGTTGTACATAAGACGCACCTTACTCAGCGCCATCTGCAGGGCAGAGGAAGGCAAAGCGCCAATCAGGTGGCATCGTCCTTACTTCCACCCCAGTCATCCCAGATGGCCACAAACCCACATTTTGTGGCAGTGTTTGCCACACGATGTTTACATCTGGCCTGAAGGTGGTGCAGACCCCGCCACCTCAGACAGTGCCGACTTTTGGGCGGTGCGAGCGGTGCCACCGCACCGGGTGCCAAGGTCAGGGAGGCGCCATCTGTGCTCTGAAATCGACGCCAGTTGCATTGCTCAAACACCTGCACTGAGTAAGAAAACTAAATAAAAGTTTTCGCGTGAACGTTCGGCAATTTCATTTAATTGATCCAGGCAGATAGAGCCGAGCTCAGCTCGCTCCTCGTACCCTCAGTGTGTCTTCTTGCCGCCCTGATTGCTAGAGACATTCTACGCCAGCTCAATTTTGTGTGATTCACTTTCAGTTTGTAAATTGAAACAAAGTAAGTTGTAGGCAGGGCTGGCTCTGTGGCGGTGCAACATATATTCTGGTTTTAAAAGCACCTGGCTGCATACTTTCCCTACAACACTTTTCAGGAAACAATAAACATGTCAGGATAACTCCGGTGATTAATGTTCTTTCTGGAGAGAGAGATCGGATCTTTGTTAAGTGGAAGTTTTGATTCAACATAAGGTAGCACAGAGCGTTAATGTGCCTGCTGCAAAGAACGTGTACCATGCACGTCACAAAGAGCATATAATATAAGTAAGTCAGTAGGTTACTGCTTTTGTCAGAGAGATCCTATTCTTACTTGCAGTTTTTAAGTTAAAATCCTAATGTAGAACCGTGAGCAATTAACTGTCATCAAAGAGCTTCATGAACACTGCATGGTATAGGCTAGAGAGTTATGATTTAATCCCCAGTCTGTCTTATGTAACGTTTACCATACACTGATTCACACCCGTGTAATTGATTTAGTGGCGTAGCAAGGTGGGAGATCCGCATTTTGGGGCGGTGGCCTCCCACCCCAGCTCTTACCTGCCGTCCGACTCTTAAATTGGCCACCCCTGGGCCGAAAACTCAGTGACCGCCACGGGCCGCCAAAGGGCTAGCTACGCCACTGGATTGATTGTCTCTGTGTAATATGTGTGATGTAAACGGCCCTGACACCCTACACTGGTATGAGCAATGCTATAAAACTAATTTAATGCATCTGTGAAAGACTAGTTATGGAGTCTTGAGGGGCACTGTGGAAGGGTGGTAATGAGGGAATTCCTGCCGGAGGTGGGCTTTGGGGGGGCGCCAACAAACATTGTTGCACAGGGCGCCACCAGAGCTGAAGCCGGCCCTGACCTCAGAGCCAGTGGTAGCCTGACACGTGTCCCTTCCCAAAGCACAGCACTGTTTTTGTAGACAAGTCAGGCTGAAGTAGCCTTTTTTCTGAGTACAAGTCAGTTCAGAGTAGTATTCTTACGATGTCTTGCACTGATATCCGTACATAATTTTATTAATTATTTAAACAAATGTAGAGTGTTTTATCGATTGTGTTTTTAAATAACTGTTCTGCTCTTTTATGGTATTGTTGGATACTGAATAAAGTAAATCTGAACTGAACTGAGTACAAGTCAACAATTTTATGATTTTACTCTCCCAAAATGTTTGGTGGTAGAAAGGGTGTTGAGGGTGTGCAATATAGGGCGGAAATGGCCGTGAGTTTATAATCACTCACAAATGTACAGCATTCCTGTGTTCAACAAATCTTCTCCGACCCTCACCCCACCCTAACAAAGGTTTGAGATTTCCTTCTGTCATTGCAGGAGTGAATACCTCTCCAGGGCTGGAGTGACAAGGGGATATCTGCAAAACCAGTGGGCATTTATGAAAGGTATTCCTCACAATTTTCCTGAGGACTAAAGTTAAGAAATATATTTGAACTTCATCTCCTTTTAAGGCATGTGGCAATGTAAGTGTGCGCGTTGCTGTCAGCAGAAACAGAACACACAGGAGTTTTCCAGGAGGCACCTTGAAACCTGTGACTGGGTCTGTTTTACAGACATAACCTGGAAACATTTGTGAATTAGAAGAAGGAGTAAAGCTACTCCTGTGATGCTACACCCCTCCCAGCCTCTGGTCATGTGTGTGTATGTAGGGTGGGGAGGGGGGTATCAAGGTTTTTTTTTTGTTTGCAGTTTTATATAGCGCTAACTTGACCCGAAGGTATTGGAGCGCTTTACATGAGCACCAGTCACATTACAGTCGGACACATTCATTCATTCTTGGTAAGCAGAGATGAAATGATTTGCCCAGCACCAAAGGATGTTGAGTCGACGCCGAGACTCAAACCTGTTAGTGCCATTATCGGCAACTTCCCCCACCCACAGTCTGAGCATGCATGAATATATAAATACACAAGGCAACTTTTGTTATGGGAAAACATTGCTGCAGGTTTATTCCATATAAAAGTATGCAATATGGTGGGTTTTCTCATGGGCGATCCAAGGGCAGGCAGCTGTACCAACCTATGCTGCCCCGCCCACCTGATGAGCCAGCACTGTGGGACACCCAATCAGTGCTACACCTTTTGGTGATCCTCCTCCGGATCACGTGACACGTTGGTCTCTTATTACTCACACCCTTTTCAGGGCGGAGCGTAGCAGGGCAAACCCCCGATTGGTCAGGTCCCCAACTGCCCGAAGGACTAACGGGGCGCCGTCACGGTTTTCCCAGAACCTGCCCTGAGGCTCCTGGTCTTTGGCTCTGTCACCCCTACTGTGCCGCGCAGAGGTACCCTTACTGTACCCGTCTGCCGCAGAGGTACCCTTACTGTACCCGTCTGCTTCCAGATCGCCCTGTAACTCCGCCTGCAACGAAAAAAGAAAACATTACAACGTTCTACGTACATTGCCTGCCAACCCCACGCCCGGTAAGCGGCAGGGTAGGAGACGGCGTGTCTGGCGCAAAGAGGACGCCAGAGAGGTGGGGGCAGGTAAGTACCCTCCCCCGACATCTGTGCGCCGGAAGTGACGCGCCTAGCGCGCCAGGGCGAAGGACTCCTTACCAACCTATGCTGCCCCACCCACCTGATGAGCCAGCACTGTGGGACACCCAATCAGTGCTACAACTTTTGGTGATCCTCCTCCGGATCACGTGACACGTTGGTCTCTTATTACTCACGCCCTTTTCAGGGCGGAGCGTAGCAGGGCAAACCCCCGGTTGGTCAGGCCCTCAACCACCCAAAGGGCTAACAGGGCGCCGTCGCGGTTTTCCCAGAACCTGACCTGAGGCTCCTGGTCTTTGGCTCTGGCACCCCTACTGTGCCGCGCAGAGGTACCCTTACTGTACCCGTCTGCTTCCAGATCGCCCTGTAACACAGCTCTGGAGGCGGCCCCCCCACTAAAACAGCTCATTTCTGACCTGCTTTCTAGGGCCTCCAGCTTGTCCAGTGGAATGTGTCCATGCCCACCTGTGACAAATGCACCCCATGTTTGTCAACCTAACCTTAGGCATACGCCTTGCTGGCAATGGGGACAATGAATCCCATCTTTATCAAAGTAGCCTTTAACATTAGCCTGAATCAGCTCGTGCCTGATGAAAGCCAGACCTCTCTGGTCTGCGAACTTACGCCATGAACTGTTCACTCTTATAGGGATGTTCAACGGCCTCCTCTGACTTAGCTCCGTGCCACCTCTGCGGGGGATCATCTCAGCCCACCAGAGCTCCCATTGACCCATGTAGTTGCTGATCTCACTAAAAACAGCTCATTTCTCACCTGCAACATCTCATTTCCAGGGAACCTGCAAATCTAAGGGAAGAGATCCCTCCCTAGTGGTGATAGATGAACCCCAGCTATATCACAACAGCCCTTGACGTTAGCCTAGATCAGCTAGTGTCCAATGAAACCAACGACCCTTCTGGCCTGTGAACCTGTGCCGAGAACTATTCACCCCATGCGGGAAAGTTCCACTGCCTCACATGACCCAGCCCCGGACCAATCCTGTGCGGGGCGATTTCAGACACCATGGCTCACATTGCCCCATCTGTTTGCTGATCCCACCTAGCTGCCGTCCTTCTAGCACCGTGTGTGCCTGAACCCCTGTGTCCCCCATCTATGGGACAGCAGCCCACTTGTTAGGTAACCGCTCCCCCCCCCCGCCCCGCCAGCCAACTTTGGCTATTAGGGCGAGGAGGATTATGCTTAACATTTGCAGTCCCTTTGCTTTCTAAATCATGACGCACAGGAATGTTCGTAGCTAGCAGTGTTTGACAATGAGCACGGGTGCCCTGCCTGCCCATGCCACCATGCACCCCTTATTCCTTATGGGAATTCCGCCAGCTCAGCTCCCTCTGTGGTGAAACCCCCTAAGCATGCCAGGTAAGAGAAACTGTTTGATTTAATACAGTGCACACTGTTTGCGTTATGGTGCTTAACATTAAGGATTGACTAAGTCCTAGTTTACCCCCATCCTAGAATATTCCCGAATAGGGGGGGAAGGGGCGTTCACACTGCCCACCCTTGGGCAACTCCAGAGGTGGAAAATTACCTGATCCGTTAAATTAAATTTATGTTGATCACTGGACGTGCCAAATGTTCTTTTACATAGTAGCCTTTTGTTCTTGACACCTTGTTTCCCCATTACTTAGGACGGCAGTGGATCCGCTGGGACATACCACAAACCGCATTGGTCATGCGAACCTTAAGTACACAATTTTCACCTGGGCGTACCTCTAACTGAGACAGGCTCCACACAGCTGTAAGGCCAGAGACACACATATATTAAACCTATTTACTGGGTTTTCTCACTTGGCACCCTTCTGGTTGGTGATGCGGAACCTCCTACCCAGCATAAGCTGACTGTCTAGCGTTGCCGCCACACCACCCGTGTCCCTGGAATCCCCCTCCATCCCCCTGTGCAATGGTCGTATTGCTAAGTGGGCAATCAATTCAACGTCCCTCCTTTCCTGCCGGACTGTTGGCGGTTCAGTTCGATCTGTGGTCGCTGCACCCAGACTTCCCAGGCAGCTTTATTGCTGATAATGTGACCAGTTGACCTTGGGGGGAATCTCACGCTTGCAACTTGTAACTACAGCGATTATTTAATGAAATGGTACTGCATGTCTGAATGAACTATGCACAGGTGATTGGACTCTCACATGCGCAGTTATTGTGAACAGCAAAGTGGATTGCCAGGATGTGTTGGGGGACGTCCTCCTACCAGTCTCCGCTGTAGTTTCCCCTTAAACGGAATGGTCCGCTATAGCTCAGCGGACCGATGAAATTGTATCCCAAGCCTTCCTACGTGTAGTTCACGTGGTGAAAATTGGGAATACTTTTAATACCACTCGTGGGGGGGGAACAGGTGAAGTGCTGGGCCTACTGCCAGCATCTCTCCTGCTCCGTCATGGTTTCCTAGGCACGCATCCCGTACCCTCCTAATCCACCCTAGGATTTACCAGGGTTGACCTCCCAACCTGGGATGCAATGGCCTGGTAGCCACTGGACCAGTATGTGAGTACTATCAGGAACCTAAGCTATCATCTATCTCGAGCAAGGAATGGCCACCTGCAGCGCTCACTTGCTCCCTGATAAGATGATCTTCACCGGCAGTGAGCTGGTGTGACTGTGCCAGAGCTGTAAGGAGCCTTCGCCTGCATAGGTCGCCCAGCAGACAGGTTGGCCCTGACTGACCTTGTGTTCTGGTGCCAGGTTTGGGAAGGCATTTCCCCTGTTCTGTCAGCTGTTCGCCCACCACAGCCTGCTCAAACTTGCGAGATAATAGAAAATTTGTACACCTTCAGTAAATGTGACACATTGGACCTGACCCTCAAACTGGAGCCAGGCACCTCTAGGTGAGGTCTGGCTCTCCCAAACTTCCGCTAATGTGTACCAGGGGGCAGACCAGTCAGTGGGAACAGGGGAGTGGAACCGTACGTCCGCCTACCTGCCCTATCTTGAATCTCTGAATTCCTATTGTTCCTTACTATGTTAATGCCCCTTGTGCTCTAAGCCAGGTTTTCCCCCAACTTTCTAAAACACAGCGCACTTGTAAGGTGACAACTCCCCACACCCGCCACGCTGCCAGGCTAAAGGGCGGGTGATTATATATCAACGTAAGCAACATGCCGATCAGTAGTGGCACCCATCAAACATCAGCGCAGGAAATTTTGGTGATAAACTACGGCGCCAATTGAATGATGCCACTCTGGCTTGCGAATATATGTCTGTTGTGCATCAGACACAGGGTGCCCTGATTGTTTCTGCTGGGTTACATTTGTTGCCTGCCCACCCATCCGTCCTATGGAAATTGTGCAAAACTCTTGCTTACTAGACTGCTGAGTGAGCCCGCAGCCTATCACAAAATGTCTTTACAATTTTTCATTCCTGACCAATTGCGAATACGTTCACCCCTTGGTATATTGCCACTGAATAACATGGTTATTGTTACCCAACTCAATGGTTCTTGTTTTATCAACCTCTGAAGGAAGAAATGCTAAGTAAATAATGCTCAGTGAAATCCCGCTGTGTACCTGTGCCCCAACCACTGGGCCGGACGTAGGACCGCCCCTACAAGCCACACACTGTGCTTATTAGCACCCGTCGCATGATGCAGAAAACCGAAAAGATACTCAATTGTTTTAATGGCCTGCTCCAGAAAATCACCCCTTCACCTGCGCCCACCAGCTGCACTGTAACTACAGCACCTGGAAGGGCTGGGCCCAAGCCAATTGGGAGAGACATCTCAGGCGTATCCCACTGCACAGTGCACCGCAGCATTACTCCTAGGCCAGCCTACCCTGGACACATCTGACCGTCCGGTCTGGCCTCCATCCAGCAAGAGAAAGCACGGGAGGACTGCTCCCCGACACGAAGATAGCCAATTTATTGCTCTTAGTTATGCGTGCACTCCAGACACACAGCGATGTGCAGGTCCTATTGGGCAAATAGCAGGCTGGGGCAGCAGATGAACGCCACGCTGGATTTCCGGCCAGTGACACACCACCGCTGAAAACCCTGGATCAGACCACCCCAAACCCTCAGTCCAGTGCTCTTTTGCTAAGCCACTCCTGGGCTGGAGGCATGCCTGCAAAGGTGGGGGGGGCGCACCTACGAGCACCGCGACTCCAGCCCCCCTCTCACCCGTGCCGATACCGACACGCCATTCCAAAATAGTTGTAAATGAAATTCAGGTGGAAAATTATTGAAATTAGTTCTATGAAAATTAACGTCGAACGAATCGCTCATCAAAATGCAAGACATACCGAACCGCTTTAGCCAAACTTGCGAAAAGGATAGAGCAATACCCAACTGATCGGTATTAGCGAATAAAATTAGCAATTAATCGACCATGCTCTGCCAAAGTGAGTGACACTGCCACCAAGTGGCCTTAACACCTTATGGCACCATGGCAGTACAATTTGGTTTCACATGCTAAATATTCGTCCCCATACTGTTTTGCCCCACCCCGTCCGGTACCCCACAAACTGAAAGGCAACGTGGAAGCAACCTTGACCACATATGAAATGCGGCGCCATTCTCTTTCCTGGCTCTTCTCCACATTTTTATGCTGCATTACTTTCAATTTCAGAACTCCTGAATGAAGTCACTGCCGGCTCGAAACTGTACATGTGGGGCGATGCATGTACCGAGGATTAGCTACGTGCCCATGCATCCCTCAAGACCAAATGATACTGTTGTCCAGTGCCTGTGTGTTGCACAGTTGTTTTATAGTTGTGCTGCGTCGTGAAAGACTCGAGTTTAGGCCAAGCATGGAGCACATCACAGACTGTCTGCCACGTAGTTCTAAATTATTGCCAGCAATCTAATCTTGGACCAATTTCCAAGAGTACTGCTCAAACACTGCGGGGGTGGGGTGCCCATGCTGCAGAGTGCTTGCTCTTAGTCACTAGAGAAACACAATCTATCACAGTTATAAATACACGGCGGCTCCTGTGCCCCGCAGCCGTGTAAGGGGTGTAAGGACATATCTGGGGCAGGCGCGCGGGTGAACAGCGCAACAGAGAAGAGACATTGTACTGGGTAAATGCAGTCTGAAACCAAAGCTAGCTTTCAACAGTTCATGACATTAGAAAGGAGTTCGAATATGGCAAGCAATCGCCGTTGTTCAACACCTCTCCACGCCGTCAGCGAGGCAATGCAGACCAATGCCAAGTCTACCTTATTGTCAACACTGCAGGGTTAACCGCGCCCGGCAGCCAGCAGCCACTGCCAGGTGCCCGTGTAGCGTTTTAAACGCTCTAATTTGCATGCTTGCGGGATCGCGCTGAATAAACACAGGAGCCGGTACTTTATGGTTTACACGCGGCTCCCGACTGCCGTGCCGAGGCCACGCCTCTTTATTAATACCTGCCAGTGTCTGACGTCACGCATCAGCGCTAGCGCACCCCGGCAGCGCGGAAGGCTAGAATGCCTCGCGCGCGCCGGACATTACACTCCTTCCAACCTTTATAAAAACATCAACCAATAAACACAAAAATGCAAATGAACGATGAGTCTGTTACCAGTCTGCCAGTCTTTGCAGGTTACACCATATAGTCCGCCAACTGGGATGATGGTGCGGGGTTCCTCCGCAGACTGTAGCGGGATTGGCCGCCTCTAGGTAGGGCCACCTCGGGGGTTCTGCGCCTTGGGGTGTTATGCTCCTCCCGGGACGGGGAGCAGCCGGGCAGGCTACCCCCGGGGGTGGCTGGTAGAGACGGGGAGTCACAATCTTCACCTGGACCTTCCCCCCCTCCTGGTTTCCGCTCAGTTGGTCGGGGCCGGGTCCCTCTGGTTCGGTCCCGGGGCGTGAAGGTGTCCCAGGATGGACTTTCTTGAAGAAGGACACATCTCGGGTAACAGTCTCAGCTCCTCTTTGGGCGGTCACCATCGTACCCGTACGGCGGGTGACGATCCACGGTCGTGGTTCGAAGGGAAGTCTGAATTTGCTTCCTGGGTAGCGGTCCTTCACATACACTTGATCCTGCCATTGGATCGTGGACTCCTTGGCTCCCCTCCGTCGGCTGGCTTGATCATTCGAGCGCGTCCGATTGGCCAGAGTCTTTTCATTACTGGCTTGTACCGGAACCCAAGTCGGGTGGTGGGGAATCGTGTCGCTCACTATTCTTCCCATGGTGGCTGTTCCCGGCGCTGCTTCTGTTGTGACATGGGGGTCATCCGGTATTCCCTCAGGAAACTGTAAATTGCCCTCTCCAGTGGAGACCCGTCTGCCATGGCTATACGTATGATTTTGTTGAGTGTCCTCATAAATCTCTCCACCTCTCCATTGGCTTGGGGCCAGCGCGGTGTCACCTTGCGATGATGGATCCCCCAACTCTTGAGGTACTCTGCGAACTCCTGCCCCTGGAAGGGGGGTTCGTTGTCGGTCTTGACCACTTCAAATATGCCATGAGTGGCGACTCCTTGATCCGAGAAGGTGTACCCGAAGAAACTAATCTTGTTCTGCAAGAATTGGCACTTCTCCCGTTGCAGGGTCGGGCCTGACTCCTGGATCCTTTTGAGGACCCCTCTCAACCGCTGGTGATGTTCCTCTATGGTTGATGCATATATCAGCAGGTCGTCGCTCACATTGAGCACTCCGGGGAGCCCGCTGAGGACTTCTCTAATGGTATTTTGGAATACCTCGGCGGCACTCGAGATGCCGAAGTTGAGACGCCGATACCGTCTGAGGCCCACGTGTGTGGAGAAAGTGGTTATGTACTTCGAGTCCGGATGGAGTGGCAGCTGTTGGTAGCCTGATCGTAGGTCCATTTTCGAAAACCACCTGGCCCCGTTCAGCTCTCCCAAGCTGTCATCAATGGTGGGCGTCAGGTGCCGTTCCCTTTTTACGGCGGCGTTGGGGAGGCGCATGTCCACACAGATGCGAACTTGTCCTGGCTGTTTCGGCTTCCTGGCGATGACGATTGGGGATACCCATGGGGTTGGCCCGCTGACCTTCTCTATGATGCCTTGTCTCTCCAGGGCCTCCAGCTCCTCCTCGACCTTTTGCCTCAGATGGAACGCGATGCGCCTGTGCCTCAGCGCCACTGGTTGGGCAGATGGGATCTATATGTAAGGACACTTCTTTCCCTTTCAGGCACCCGATTCCTTTGAACACTTCTCCGAACTCTTCCATGATGGTATCCAGCTCTTCCTCTAGGACCGCCATGGCAAACGATATCAGTCTCAGTTCTTCGGCCGATTGCCCGCTCAGCAGCATCCCACTGCCCTCTTCTGTGACATAGATGGTGGTGCTAATTTTCCTCTCTCCATGTTGCAGTTCCGTCTTGAAACACCCGATGAGAGGGATGGGCGTCTTCTGGCCGTGCGCCAATACTCGGATCTTAGCCTCTCGCAGCGGAGGTTTGGTGCATAGTTGGTGATAGACGTTGGCGGCCATCAGCTCAATGGACGCTCCTGTATCAATGGTCGCTTTTACCTCCTGTTGTTAGATCAAGATACGACATTTTGGAAGTCTGCGCTTCTTCTTTTGTGGCTGGTTGATCGCGAACACATAGTGGACTGGGTACTCTTCGGTGTCATTGTCCATGTCTTCGCTATCCGCCCCCTCCTGCACTGCATGGGCCGCCTCTTTCTTGACTCTGGTGGACCTGCACACCGCCGTGAAGTGGTTCATCCACCCGCATGCGCTGCACTTTTTCCCTCTGGGTGGACAGTCTTGCATGCGGTGGGGTTGGCCGCCACAGTATCCGCATTCTTTCTTCTTCGTCTCCGGCTGTCTTTTCCCTCCGGCCAGTCTCACTTTGGTTCGTACCACGTTCACCGCTTCCGCCACTTGCACTTATTTAGTCTTCACGGGGCGATGCAGGGCTGCTTCCATGAGCGAGGCTCTCGCCTGCGAGAGCTCCTTCGACCGTCCGAGGGTGAGGATGTCCGCTAGGGGCTTTCCTTCTTCCTGGAGGACCGTGAGCCGGAGCTTGGACGAGTAGCACCCTTGGATGATCTGCTCTCGGATCTCCTCTTGCTCATCCCGGAATCCACACGTGCTGGCTAACTCCTTCAGTCTGCCGTGGAACGCATCTAGGGACTCTTCTGCCTCCTGTTTAGCTTGACAAAAGATAAATCTTTCATAGTCTCTATTCGCCATGGGTTCGAAATGGGCGTTGAGAGCATTCAGCAGCATGTGGTAAGTCTTTGGCGTTGCCTCCACGAGGGTTTTGTAGATGCGGTGGATGTCTTTGCCTCCTAGCTGGAGTAGCAATGCTCTGCGCCTTTCCCTCGAGATGCCAGCCCCCTCAAAATATATTTGTAGGCGGTCTGTCCAATCCCTCCAGCGCGGGGCAAGGGACGACGGGGCACCGTCAACGACAAACGGCTCAATGGCGGGAATCGACGCCATCTTGGCACGTGCGCAGCGTGCGGTGGAGGCCGGCTGCCTCTCCCCTTCGTTGAAAACGACTGGTGGGCACCCCCTTTTGGGCATCGAGCGTGGACCCCCTCTGTGCCTCTACACCATCAAGTGGGCACACGTACCTCCAGGAGCCAGCATCGGGGTCTTCAGGGCACTCAGGGTCCTGGGCACTCCCTTTGGGCCTGGGCCTGCTGTGGGGTATGGGGCGGCCGTCGGTGGGCTCCACGTGGCACCAGGCCTACCACCATCCAGGCGGGACATACTCCTCACAGGCTGCACTGATGGGGTTCCCAGGCTCTCCCAGTGTGTCCCACAGGAACTACCAGCATGCTCAGCCAGGTCAGCACGGGGATGGGACACCACTCACAGGCCCAGGAGACATGGGTGGCAGCTGCACCACACAGTGGGGGTACCTACAGCAGATGCAGGGCTCAATACACCCCTCGTCGCCAGTGTAGCGTTTTAAACACTCTAATTTGCATGCTTGCGCGATCGCGCTGAATAAACACAGGAGCCGGTACTTTATGGTTTACACGCGGCTCCCGACTGCCGCGCCAAGGCCACGCCTCTTTATTAATACCTGCCAGCGTCTGACGTCACGCGTCAGTGCTAGCGCACCCGGGCAGCGCAGAAGGCTAGAACGCCTTGCGCGCGCCGGTCATTACAGCCCGTGACCAAGCCTGCGGTTCGCCTCAGGCCACACCGGGAAACATTGTGCCTTATCGCACCACCCTGCTCACCCAAGGCCACATATACGTGCCAGCGCGACCAGTGACTCGCGGCAGGCAGGTGCCAGACACAGTCACCACAACAGAAGAGGCCGGGCAGCGCCGCAACGCATTCACCACCACATGACAGAAGATGCCCGTGAATGCAACCACCAAACCGCCGACGCCAGACCAACACCTCAGTTTTGCTGTGTAAAGTGCAGTGGCTGTACTTCGCATGGGGAACCCACCTACCAACTCCGGTGCAGGCGGGCGTCTGGCTCCGTTGGGGCACAGGCACCCCCATGCATTCCTGCTGTGCTCTTATGCCCCCCCACCAGCACACGCCCGCCACAACAAGCTACCAGCTACACATGATCCTGAGCCTAAAACAACAAGCGAGCTTGGATGTTTCTCATACCCAATGGGCCGGTGTGGAGTACAGCACTACGCTCCAGGAAAAACAGCGGAGGAGAAGCCTAGCAGCTCCGCTGCCCTCCCCCCCCCCCCCCCCCCCCCCACCACCACACAACTTCCGGCCCACGTGGGCCGAGGCCCCGGTCTGCCTCACAGCCACGGAGAGTGAGCCCTGCAAAGCCCGTCGCTCCCTCCCCCACCGCGCAGCAAGCCAGCAACAAGTCCTCGAGGCCGGCTGACAGTCAGGAATGTGCTCCGTGTTTGGCCTAAACTTGAGTCTTTCACGACGCAGCACAACCATAAAACAACTGTGCAACACACAGGCACTGGACAACATGCTGCCGCCCAATGACCCGACTTGCAGATCGTGTGCGGGTCTCATCAGAGATCAGGGGGAACCGGAGGGAAATGTACTTATTGATGACGCCTGTATAACCCGCCCTGAGCCACAATGTAGCTTTGCGGTGCGCCCTAAAGCTGCATATCTCTGGCAGGGGACAATCTACTGCCCCACACAGGGGCACAAAGCGGGGGGGGGGGGGGGGTGGATAGGGCGACTCACGCTCACACAGATGCTCCCAGGCCCAATATGGCGTTAAATCCCTGACAACAAAGGCCAAAAAGGTGCCCCCGCACACGACGACGACCCCCTGGTTCCGGGTACATGCAACCAGAGGCGCGCTGCAGACACCGCGTATCCAGCAGGGAGAGAAGAAGCCGCACCAACGTCGACCGACGCAAGACAACCAGTCGAGACGGCGTGTCTGGCGCAAAGAAGACGTCAGTGAGGTGGAGGGAGGTAAGTACCCTCCCCGACCTCTGTGCGCCGGAAGTGACGCACCAAGCGTGCCAAGGCGAAGGACTCCTTCCCTGAGTCCAACCCTTAGACCAGTAGGGGTGGTGTTTGAGCCCAAATGGCACTAAAGAGCTGTCCGTTTGGAATGGCCCCCTGTAGGGGCCACGGCAGCCGCATTCCCCAGCTCCAGCGTTGGCATCTCTGGTAGTTACGCCACAGCTTCCCCCAGGTGGGGGTACTTGGAGTCTGTTTCAGCAGTGGCAATGGCCAAGCTCACACTTAAGATGGCTACCACTATCAGCCTACCCTGGATCATGAGCCAGGACTCCTCCCATGAGAAAGGAAGGCCATGACTGATTGGGGCACAGAAAGACTAGCGCCTGCCAGCGCGATAACGCCAGCAGGAGCTGCACAGAGGCTAGGAGCTGCACAGAGGCTAGGAGCACAGAGTCTAGGAGCTGCACGGAGGCTAGACGCTGCAGAGAGGCTAGGAGCTGCACAGAGGCTAGCAGCTGCACAGAGGCTAGCAGCTGCACAGAGGCTAGCAGCTGCACAGAGGCTAGCAGCTATGCAAAGGCTAGTAGCACAGAGGCTAGGAACACATAGGCTAGGAGCTGCACTTAGGCTAGGAGCTATACAGAAGCTAGGAGCTGCACAGAGGCTAGCAGCTGCACAGAGGCTAGCAGCTACACAAAGGCTAGTAGCACAGAGGCTAGGAACACAAAGGCTAGGAGCTGCACAGAGGCTAGGAGCTGCACAGAGGCTAGGAGCTACACAGAGGCTAGGAGCACGGAGGCTAGCTGCACAGAGACCAGGAGCACAGAGGCTAGGAGCTGCACAGAGGCTAGGAGCTGTACAGAGGCTAGGACCTGCACAGAGAGGCTAGCAGCTGCACAGAGGCTAGGAGCTACACAGAGGCTAGGTGCACGGAGGCTAGCTGCACAGAGACCAGGAGCACAGAGACTAGGAGCTGCACTGAGGCTAGTAGCTGCACAGAGGCTAGTAGCTGCACAGAGGCCAGTAGCACTGGGGCTAGGAGCTGCACTGAGGCTAGTAGCTGCACAGAGGCTAGTAGCTGCACAGAGGCCAGTAGCACTGGGGCTAGTAACTGCACAGAGGCTAGTAGCTGCACAGAGGCTAGTAGCTGCACAATGGCTAGTAGCTGCACAGAGGCTAGTAGGTGCACAGCCGGCCTCTCAGAGCAGGCAATGACCATACAAGGCCAAGAGCAGGATTGCCTGGCACGCGCCTCTGCCTGGAACAGCCTCTACCCCGATGCCCCCAGCACCCCTGATTCAAACACATTCTCTGCTGGCCCAGCCTGGCAGTCACTTCCGGGGAGCATAGCTGAGTCCTGCAGACCACTCAATCATGAGTCCAATGAGGTGGTGACAAAGTGGAGGCAAGAAGTCAAAGACATTGGTAACAAGCATTTGCAATGCAATAGGTCTCGCATTACTGAAAGTTTGAGCTATTGCTGTTGCAAACAATAATGCAACTCCAATAGCTCAAACTTTCAGTAATGCAAGACCTATTGTATTGCAAATGCTTTTTTGTGTGTGAGATGGCCTTGGAGGTGGTAGCCGACCCTTCCCTGGCTCCCCCAGTAAACAAGGCCTTTGACAACAAACACACGGGTGAAGAGAAGGCAGCAGTGACCACACCCCAAAGACTATTCAAGCTTAGGCTCAACAGACTTGGGTACAGGTGTTTGCCACGTTGACTTGGCCAGAAAGACCTCCCCCCTCGCACATTCTGAAGGCCCAATGACTTCAAGCGCAAAGAGTGAAACATTAAAGGCCAACAGCAGGCTACCGCCCTTTCAGATAAACACATATACTCTTTACAGTAATCATAAACACATGCGAGAAAGGAAGGCAAATTAAAACCAACTTTTAGTTCAATATTGTGTTTATTCTGATGATATTTTCATATTTCATCCATCCCAAATTCTTTTAAACAATGAATCGAGATATTCCTGCATCTAGTTGCCGACACATATTTCACTTTAACAAGGCTTCTCAGTTCTTGGAGTGATGCATCTATTAGTTAAGATCCCTGATAAGTATGAACCTCCATTTTAATGTGTCTCTTCCCGTATCCGGACCAAACTCATTTGGGTCTTTAGTTAAAATTAAGACTTTGTGTCAGAACATTTATATAAATCCGCCAATTGCCCGTAACTCAATAAAATGTGAGGTTCAACTCTTTCTGATTCTAGGCGCTGCGATGCACTTTTATGCTTTTTTGCCAAAAAGTCGCTGACTGCTTGACGCAAATAACTTTTTCTGTTATGTGAAATCCTTCCATATAACATGCACCGAAGCACAATTGTTTTGCCGTAGAACGGATGATCAAATAATATACTCTTCCTTAGCGCGTTACTTCAGGTCTGCATGGCTTATTTTGAGGAAGAGCTGATGCGGATGCCATCCAACGCAAACAGTATGTACCATGTGAGATTATTATTGCATTATCAATTGCACACGTTGATGCTAAAGGCACTCTATTTTAATTTGTCCAGGTTGTGCATAATTTTCCGTAGTCTATAATTCATGTTTTTACAGTTATGTTTTATGTTGAAACGATGTATTTACAGCCTTGACCCCATCCACTTTGAACTAAGTAACAACTATAGGGGAGTAAAGGGCTAGGCCGTGCCACAGGGTGAACGGGAGAGCAGCTTAGTGGCGCCAGAAACCAACACCCTTCCACCTTATGTCAACTCCACCAACCGACGTAGGTAGCTGCTTCCTCTTCCGGTTCACGCAAAACTCAACCAACCCTTTGCAGCTAGTCCGTTTTGCATCTGGTTTGGCGTTGGCTGAGAGAAAATAGCTGAGCAGTATCGTCACCAGGTGCCCACCAAAACGAACAGCTTTTGTGCAAGAACAGAGTTCGCAAAATACAGACCACTCTAGGGGCGCCCCTGCTACACGACAGGACGAAACCCACTTCTCACCCAAGTTCCTCAAGACTAACAGTTATGTGAACTTGACCATATATTTCACCCGCCTGTCATATGATCTGCTATGGCATTCTAGGTCTTACAAAAGCCCCAAGCTCACTGGCTGTCCAGGGACATTACCTGTGTTAGCTGAGCAAAGTCCCTTCTACAGACTGAACAATCCAACTGTACATAGAGAACAATTCACATGACAGGAATCAAGACATACAAAATACCGGTCAAAAATGATGCAAAACATTAATAAACGTAAATTGTGTACTTAAAGCCGTCATGTGCGGAACTTAATATAACCGTGGCACTTCAGAATAATTAACTACATACAGCTTTTCTAAGGATGGTAGCATTCTATACACTGTCTTAACTATGCTCCAGGAGCTTTGCCAACCGGGTACTTGAATGGCAATGTATTGTCAATGAGGATACATTTTCAAAAGACTCCTGTGTGCACACACTGCCTTTCATCATTTTAAGAGTGACAACATTAATACCACTAAGATAGCAAGTGACATAAAAAGCTACTGGGATTTTGGAAGCCTATTTACTACAAATTGTCTACCGATAGCCAAGCACAGAGAAATGAAACTCGCCAATTAAAAATAACAGAAACTAAAGGACATCAAATGACAAAAGAAACAACAGTAATCAGCTGGAAATGCTACCAGGGAGTCACCACACCAACGACTATTATGGAGTTACAGAGAAGCGGATGAATGACATGGTAATTGCAACAGTTTGTGTCAGTACAAAACACAGACTAAGACATCTGTGCAGTGACGTTTGCTTCAGAGTCTTCTTGTATACTGCCTAATGTTCCTTAAATTTGGCCACCTGTCAACCCAAAATATTACGTCCTTCTTGCACACCATTCATTCACACTAAATTCTGAGCACACTAACCGTTCTAGCTAGCATCTTCCTTTTAACAGACGCATGCTGGGAGTTGTAGTTTTAGCTCACTTCCACTGAAAAAACTAGACTGATGCACCATAAGCCGGTGATTTGTTGGCGCACAGAGCTTGTTCCTGATCACATCTGATAACCACGAGGAGGCACCGAGCCAGCCAACAGGTGGGTGCCACGGTATCACAAGGGGATCGGAACAAGGACACAAAGAGAAATAAAACACAATCATTCGAGACGCGATTTGAGAAAAAAAGCAACAGCTCGGGGTAAGATTCCTGTTAAGGACATTTTGCAAGGAAGACATCGATTAACTCTCATGAGATGCAGTGGTGGGTTTTAGGAATAAGCTGCTAAACAGAATAAAACGTCATTGGCCACTAAGACTGCCCTTTCGTGGCTTGACAAAGCGAGGATCAAGTAAAGTCCAAAAGGTCAAGGGTGTTCGGCAGGAGCCGTTGTTTACCTGGGAGCTTCGAGGCTGTAGCCGCGTTTCTCCAGCACAGGATCTGCAGCCAGGCATCCTAACAGAATCGAGCCCTCTGCGGGAGCAGCGCAGTCACGTGATGCCATCTCGGCCTGCCGAGGAAATTTAAAGGTGCAGCGCTCCGCTCTGTCCACCAGCATGTACACTCTGGCAATCTCTTGTGCAAGGATAACACAACAATATGATAAGGCCCGAAGGCGTGGATGGGGGCTGAGGGTTCTCTGCCAAACAATAGACCAAGGGAAAGATCAAAATTACCAGATGTGGTACTCCTCTGAAGTATACTATACACGGCCACTTTAGAGAGGGGCCACACGGGGCAAGGGCCCCAGCTCTATTTGTCCTGTCTCCCTCTCCCCCACAACAGCTGTTGAATTGAGGTGACACAGAGACCTAAAACGAACATGGTATGGTGCCTTGCCACTCACGTTAATTTGTCCAAAAACCTTTGATTGCAAAGCAGTGGTATTTGCTATAAATGTTGACATCGGACTTAGTGTGTGTGTGTGTGTGTATATATAGGAGCAGGAGGTGAGCCCGCGAGTGGTGCGCGTGCGCCACAGCGAGCCATGTGGTTTCAATTTTCGCGCCCGTGTCAGGCACGATAATTGAAACCACATGGCAGCGGTGCCCGTAACAGACACCGGTAGGCCATGAGCGGAGCAATGCGCCCGCCTTTGGCCAATTGCGTGCTGTCTTTGATAAAAAGATGCATACAAAGACAAATAGCATGGGTCAAAAGGAAAAGCACACGCATGAGCGTGTGCGATTCCTAGGTCCGTTTTCAAACCCCCTACAAGAGGTCTCTCGCTGCGCGAGCAGTATTGCGCACTTCAACGCTAGGCGCGAGACCTAAAAAGGACAGACTATTTTTAATTTGTCACTAATAATAATGGTGCAGGAGCGAGAGAGAGAGGGATAGAGGCAGAGACAGACATATAGAGAGAGAGAGAGACAGACAGACAAAGAGGGAGAGAGAAGGAGATTGAGAGATAGACAGAGAGAGGCAGAGGGAGAGAGATGATGACACAGTCAAACACTCAGAGAGTGGGTGAGAACGAGAGAGAAACAGATAGAGAGAGAGAAAAAAGAGTGCGAGAGAGAGAAAGAGAGAGAGACAGAAAGAGGAAAAGAGAAAGAGCCAGAGAGAGGGGAAGAAAGAGATAGACAGAGAGAGAGAGAGAGAGAGAGAGAGAGAGAGAGACAGACATACATAGAGAGAGAGTGACATAGAGAGAGAGAGATAGAGAGAGAGAGACAGAAAGAGGAAAAGAGAAAGAGCCAGAGAGAGGGGAAGAAAGAGACAGACAGAGAGAGAGAGAGAGAGAGAGAGACACGCAGACATAGAGAGACATAGAGAGAGAGAGAGAGAGAGAGACATAGAGAGAGAGAGATATAGAGACAGAGAGAGCGAGCAAGAGAGCCATATAGATAGAGAGCCAGACATAGAAAGGGAGAGAAACAGACAGACAGACATACAGTAAGAGAGAGGTAGAGAGAGAGAAAGAGAGAGAGTGAGACATAAGGAGGGAAAGAGAAAGAGACATTGAGAGGGAAAGAAAGTGAGAGAGAGAGAGAGAGATAGAGAGAGAGACATAGAGAAAGAGAAATAGAGAGAGAGAGAGACAGACATACATAGAGAGAGAGAGACATAGAGAGAGAGAGATAGAGAGAGAGAGGGACAGAGAGACAGAGACAGAGAGAGACATAGAGAGAGAGACAGACATAGAAAGGGAGAGAAACAGACAGACAGCTGTACAGTAAGAGAGAGAAAGAGAGAGGTAGAGAGAGGAGTAGTGAGAGGTAGAGAGAGAGAGGCGAGAGAGAGACATCGAATCCTGGTTGGTGCTGGGTCAGGGTGGCAATACTGACGTGTATTTATAGTGTTATGGGGTCCCGGCCTGAATGGAAAGCACATTCAACATGCGAGTCATTATTTTAAAATTGGATTGCACACAGTATGTGATAGGCTGTCGCAAAATGTGCAAAGAGATTTACTGTTTCACATCAAACAAGTACTTTCAAAAGAAAATAACAGAGATGTGAAATGCAGTCTTTTATGTTATGAAACCTCAATTGTTAATGCAATCACTGCAGATATCTGTGTATGTGAATGTACCCAGACAGAAACAGAGCACAAACCTCGTTGGTGCAGTAGAGAACAGTGATTTTGTATTTATAGTGCTATGAGGTCCCAGGTTGAAATGTAAAGCACTGTGAATATGCAAATTGTTATATACAAATTGTATTATACATAGCATAAAATAGGCTACCACAAAATGTACAAACCATCTGTGTATAATATAAAACAAGTGCTTTCAAAATATTTATTTTTAGTAACATGCAATCTGACTGTCCCTGGGGCAAAATTATAAATCAAACATACGGAGATGATGGACGGAGCGCTGAAACTTTTCAGACACTCACCCCCAGTCACAGATCTGGGTTTGTTCTTTGCGCTCACTTTGCCACCCCAGTTCAGACACAGCTACATGCAAATCAGTCATGACCCTGTGCCTCATGGAAACAATCCAGTCTGAACTGCCAAGCCATTTCTTCCCTGGACCGGAAACAAGCATCCTGGGACCGGTTTCGGGGTAACTGCCCTCATCAGCCAGACTAGCTTGAATCCAGTGGCAAAGTGAGCAAGGGACCCACGTCTGGGCATACCCTGCCAACTTAGGGCGAACAAAGCAAACACAAGGAGATGATGGACAGAGCGCTGAAACTTTTCAGACACTCACCCCCAGTCACAGATCTGGGTTAAATCCATCATAGTTCTTTAGCTCACTTCGCCACCCCAGTTCAGACCCAGCTATATGCAAATGTGTCTTGTCTCAGTGCCTCATGACAACAGTCCAGCCAGAACTGCAAGCCATGTCTTCCCTGGACCGGAAACAAGCATCCTGGGACCGGTTTCGAGCTAACAGCCCTCATCAGACAGGCTAGCTTGAAACCAGTGGTAAAGTGAGCACAGGACCCACGTCTGGGTATACACTGCCAACTTAGGGCAAACAAAGCAAATATAAGGAGATGGTGGATGGAGCGCTGAAACTTTTCAGACACTCACCTCCGGTCACAGATCTGGGTTGAATCCTTCATCATTCTTTAGCTCACTTCGCCACCCCAGTTCAGACACAGCTATATGCAAATCAGTCTTGACCCTGAGCCTGGCAGTCCGGGCTGGACTGTTCCCATCGGGCGCAGGGTCAAGACTGATTTGCGAACTGGAATGGCATGGTGAGCAAAAAAAACGATGGATATAAGCCCATATCTCTGTACTGGGGTGAATGTATGAAATTGTTCTGCATTCTGTCCATCAATTGTTCTTTTTGCATTCGTCACCCCGGGTGGGGCGGGTATGCCCAGACGTGGGTCCCGTGCTCTCCATGCCACTGGAGTCAAGCTATCCTGGCAAAACCCCAAAACCGATCCTAAGATGCTTGTATCCGGTCCAGGCAGTTGGGACTGGACTGTTCCCATTGGGCACAGGGTCAAGACTGATTTGTATATAGCTGGGTTCAAACTGGAATGGCATGGTGAGCAAAAAGCGATGGATTTAGGCCCAGATCTCTGTACTGAGGTGAATGTCTGACATTGTTCTGCATTCTGTTCATCAATTGTTCTTCTTGCAAACTTATAAATGTCCTTTAAAATGACATGATTCAGAACTTAGCTGGTAATATACCCAGTCCTTCATTTTAGCTGGGGTTTCTGGTACTCATTATTAATTGTCGTCAACAGCACATATGACACTCCGCCACATGGTGGCGCTGTTTATCTAATTTTGGCATGAACACAACAACAGCAGTTTAGTAATTCTATTTACATTAAAAATCACTAATACCTGCCCCAAGCCATTCTTATAACTTTGGGGGCCTGGAAGAGTCTGGATTGTCACACTTGTGGGAGTGAGACGGTAAGTAGTTGTGTTGGTGCTATCATTGGGAGCGCTTGCAGTGGCAAAGGGTGATGCAAGCTGCAGTTGTCTCCTGACTTCTGTTCTTATACAAAAAAACACTGAACATACCATGACATTATTTGCCAAAAAGAAAACATTTTTGTCACTACCAAGCTTCAAGTGACTGCATCAAAGGCAAACACAGGTTTGTTCAGGTGTGGCCGCCAGGGCTGCCACATTTCTCAAGAAAGCACCACTGGCCCTTTGTTCGTGTAACGGGATTCTGGAAGGACCAAAAGCAGGTCCTCGAGAAAGTGTCACATAAAATCAGAAATATTCTTTAATACGGCAACGTTATATCTAACAATTAAATGCCTACTCATAGCAATGGTGCCTGTACACTACCTCCAAAGTGACTTCTTCTTGTAGTTCTTTAAAAGATGGTGTAATTCTTTTCACTTGCCTAAAGCTACCGGCCGACCCCCTGCTGGGTCCCCATGATTTTAGCTTGTTCTCCAGGCAGATGACGCGGCAACAGCTGACGTGTCAAGCCGCGGTGCACAAGTTTTTATTTTTTTAGCAGATTTACATAGCGCGAAGCGCTTTACACAAGCACCGTATTTACATTACACATTCAGGCACGGGGATATTAAGTGATTTGCCCAGAATCACAGGATGTGGACACGACCCCGAGGCTCGAACCCTAGTTTCCAGCACCTAAGTCGGCAGCGAAGCCGACGGACCACATCCCCTCCTAGTGACGTAGGTGGGGCTGCCTGCTGTGTCCAGGCTCTGCTTAACGTGCTGCAGTCACACCAGGAGACGTGACGGGCACCATATGACGAGCACTGTCCATTTGTAACCGCTTATGCCATCTGCATACACCGTCATTGTTGCCTGTGTCTGCCCGGAGCTGGTTTACCTGCACGCAGGCCAAACTAACAGCGTCGTTATGCAGTGACTGGGTCCTGAGGCTGTGGTTAACCCGACGAGCTACCGTGTCACTGCCAACTAGAAACTGTTCTTGTTAACTTCCCCTGGCTGTGTTTTTGAGCTGAAACATTAAATGTCATGCACATGTGCTTGTTGGATAAAAGTACATTCACATGTTTCCAAACATGCTCATTTGTGAAATGGCGGCGCCTGCACAGGTAATAAACACAATGTTGGTGAAACCCAAACGGTTCAATGGTTTGGCTGCCTGCCTGCAACCCCTGAGCTCGGCCGCCTTTCTAAATCTTTAATAATATCGCTTGTTTGTTTATCCGGAGATGACTCTCATACCGAGAACTTGAGCAGGTCCTGCTAAACATCTCTTAAAGAACAAAACTACAAGTTCCAGAATGCCATGCACTGTGGGCAGGGCTTTAAGTGGGATGAAAAAACTGGGGGGGGGGGGTCTCTCAAAAGGGCGTGGCCAATGTAATTAAGGGCGTGGCTTAAAAACAATGAAGCTAAAAATCTGTGGTTAGCATAGAGTGCCACCAGACTTGCATTTTGCTGTTTCTATCATTGCATCCAGATATATGAGTATATACAAGTAACATCATACCTACAAGTCAGGACTATTGGCTTTGTCAACAGTTGTTAGTTTCATAAGATAAATAAGCAGCAACTATGGCATGTATATAATATTGAAAAAGCTTCCACTTAAAGCCCTGGTGTAAGAAAGTGGCTCTCTATATACTGTTCCCAAATAGGTACAGTGTGTACAGAGTCCACAGTCCCCAGAGGTTTGGCAGAGGCTAAAGGTAGATATAACCTTACTCTCTAAAGTGGTAGCTTGGTCGAGCAGTAAGGCAGTATCAGAGGACAGTGTAAAGCATTTGTTGTACACACTCAGTCAGCAAATGGTCTCACACACTCAAGACCTGAACTCTAGGCCAATGGTTTGTATATAAAAATATATGCTTGTTTTATTTTAGAACCAAAAATAGGTATCAAAATATACTTTCTCAGAATGAGATGCTTTAGTTAAATACTTTGCAATAGGCAATTGACTTTTGAATGCAATAGTTACAGTTTGTTGCAATAGGCAACACAATTTCAAACACAAATACATTGAGCTCAATGGGAATTTCAAGTTAAATGCAATTGATTACTTTTAGGATTACTATTCTAACTCCAGAACTGGATCCTAGATTCAGTCCTGGGACAGTTCCTCGAAACAGGTGAGTAAATACGATTTAGTTACTGTTGTGCTTTTTAAGCAATATTTTGGTATTTTAAAAGTTGACAGAAACTTTTTCTAATGAAATCACCAATGTTATTCTATGGGAGGAAATTCACTTAGCAGGTAAGTGGGGTTATTGTTACTTTTTCTTACTCAGTGGTGGATCCTGGATCCTGCACTAGTGTACCACCTGTAAGCAGTTGAGAGAATTCGTTTAGGTTTTACAGGCGCTTTTTAACGAATATTTGTAAATTTGCAAAATCGACACTTGGAAACTTTTTCAGCAAAAACTAGGCAAAGTTATCCTATGGAAGGAAATTCAAGTTGCAGGTAAAGTATGTTCTCGTTACTTTTGTAATCCAGTGCTGGGCTCCTAGGCTCAGTACTGGGACATCTATCTAAAACAGGTAAGTAATTACGTTTTCACAGTTGGTACGATTTTTACAGAATATTTGTGGTTTCCAAAAATCGACAGAAGAAATTTCACAGAAAAACAGTCAATGGTTTCCTATGGGAGAAAATTGAGTTAGCGGTAAGTATGCTTGTAATTTTCAAGTGAAACCAGCCAATGTTACCCTATGGAAGAAAAGTGAGTTATCGGATTTTGGGTAAGTACTCGACTGGCAGGGTTAAGGTGCTGGGCATGGACTCTGGGGTCTCCCAGGGTCAGGTAAGTACAGTTGTTACACCCTCAGCTGCACAGGGTAGCCGGGTGCAGAGTGAGGTAGGCCCAATGTTATCCTATGTGAGGCAGGGGGCCCTTGGTTGGTGGCTGCTGGCTAGCAGGCCATGCGGCTGTGGGAGTTGGGCTCCTGGTCACTTGCTCAGGGAAAATGGGGAAGTAGGTTAGAGTAGAAGTTACATTGCCAGGGCCACTCAGGCAGCTGGGTGCAGGGTGCTTTTGAGCCATCGGGTGCTCAATAGATTGCAATGGAGAAGCTCAAGAACGAACAAAGGCTGTAAGTTCGGGGACGAAGATACTTCAGGTGCGACCACCACTTCGAGAGGTAAGTTGGGTAGTTGGAGGATAGGTAGGTACCCAGGAGTTGGGCACAGGGGGCCGCAGGGCGCCGGATGCAGGGGTGCCTTTTGGTGTCGGGAAATCTTACCCTCTGTTGATCGCGGTTGGGGGGGTCCCAGGTTCTGAGGCTGCTGGCGTCGTCAGGAGCGTCGAGGTGGGTCCTTGGGTGCCGGATTCGGGGTCACAGTCGCCGGGGGGACGTCCTCGTGGTCTTTGTCCACTCGAGCACAGGCCAAGCTTGGCGGGTGCAGAGTGTGCAGGGTTCGCGGTTCCGGGCTGATGCCAGGGGTTAGATACTTGCTTTGAGCAGTGCCACTGCTCGTGGGAGTCCCAGGTGCTCAGAGTCACAAGGTAGCCAGGTCCTCCGGGGTTTGTGAGGTTGCTGGCCATGAGAGATGCCGGGATTTAGCAGGAGCAGGTTCGAGGGTCGACAGGCCGGTAGGGCTGGGGCCAAAGCAGTTGGTGCCTTTCTCTTGTTAGCAGCTGCACGGCAGGTCTTCTTTCTTCTTGATCTTTTTTGCTGTTTCGGAATCTGGATCTAAGGAAGGAAGGTTCAGGGTGCCCCTAAATACTAAATTTAGGGGCGTTACAGGTAGGTAAAGGGCAGGGACCACTGGGTCCCTGCCCTGGGGTGGGTAAACCCCCTATCCTGCCACTCTCCTGTGGGAGGGAGGCAGTGGCCTTGTCCTGATTGGGCAGGGCTCCCCATCTTCAAGATGGCGAAAGCCCGGGGATGTGCTTCACCTCGCCTCCCCCACCTGAGGGGTGGGGTTGGCAGAGGCTGGCACACCCCCTGTCCTTCCTTGGGTTTTCCGGCCAGTCTTCCCCCCAGAGTGGGGGTTTAGAACCGGTGGGGGCCAGTTGCTGAGTACAGCAAATGGCCTGGAGAAGCTCACAAAAGCAGCATGCCTTTGAAGCTTCCCCTGCCCATCCTGGGGGAGGAGACCTAGCACCTCGACCAGGATGTGCATTGTTGAAGGCCCAGGAGAGCGGATGGCTCTCTACCCAGGGGTCCAGCAACATGTCTGCTGTGTGGCAGCCCAGGCAGCCCCTCAGACCAGACATGGATGGTAGGTTAGGTTCAGGGGGCAACTCTAAGATTCCCTCTGTCATGCATTGTACATTAAAGCCTGCACTGGCAACAGTGCGGGTTTAATGTGCTGAGAAGTTTGATACCAAACTTCTCAGTCTTCAGTGTAGCCATTATGGTGCTGTGGAGTTCGTGTTGACGATCTCCCAGCACCATATACTCTTAAATGGCAGCACTGCACTTACAGTGCCCAGGAATGGACCTGGGTACTGAAGGGGCACAGGGCTCATGCTCCTGTACCCACACCACTGGCATAGGACACCCAGCTAGAGGGGTGGCTGATGTATGCCAGGGCAGTGTAGGTTGTGGGCATGGCACACAGGGATGTGTGCCATGTCGACTCTCTGTTTTGTCCTATACCCAGACACTCAGCCTGCAAGGGCAGTGTGTTTGTGTCAGGGTACAGGACCTCTAAGGGTGGCACAATAAGTGCTGCAGCCCTAAGAGGCCTTCCCTGGTCAGAAGGCCCTGGGTACCTCGTGTACCATTTACCAGGGGCTAACATGTGGCCCGGGTTTGCCAATTTGGGTTTTAGGTTTCAGCACAGTTTTTAGGGAAGGAACATAGGCCCTAGGCACCTGATTCGCAGGAGCCCAGGGCACACTCAGTCAAAGAACATTCAGCAATTCAGCAAAAAGTGGGGGCATACCATGCAAGAAAGATGGCACTTTCTCACACCTGGTGACACCACCACAATGTTGTTGCTCCTGAGTTTCAAAAAGAGAAGTTAATCCAGAGAGAAAATGACTCTTTAAAGGATTTCCCCTCCCTACAACGCTCACCTGGCATGACGTCATACCATAACTTCTCCACTAGTGAGAAGTGAGCAGTGTGAGCACGCGCAGATGATGTGCCTGCTGTCTCGAAACGGGTCTCTATCGGGCTCTGTTTTGTGCCCTGGCTGATGACGGCTGATTAGCCAGAAACCGGTCCCAGGATGCTTGTTTCCGGTCCAGGGAAGACATGGCTTGGCAGTTCGGGCTGGACTGTTCCCATGAGGCACATGATCAGACTGATTTGCATATGGCCATGTCTGAACTGGGGTGGTGGAGTGAGCTAAAGAATGATGATGGATTAAACCCAGATCAGTTGAGTGGGAGTGAGTGCTTGCAATGTTCAACACTCCGTCCATCATCCCTTTTGGTTTTGCTTTGTTCGCCCTAAGTTGGCAGGGTATACCCAGACGTGGGTCCCTTCCTCACTTTGCCACTGGATTCAAGCTAGCCTGGCTGATGACGGCTGATTAGCCAGAAACCCCAGGATGCTTGTTTCCGGTCCAAGGAAGACATGGTTTGACAGTTCGGGCTGGACTGTTCCCATGGGGCACAGGGTCAGACTGATTTGCATATGGCCATGTCTGAACTGGGGTGGTGGAGTGAGCTAAAGAATGATGATGGATTAAACCCAGATCAGTTGAGTGGAAGTGAGTGCTTGCAATGTTCAACACTCCGTCCATCATCCCCTTTGGTTTTGCTCTGTTTTGTGCACTGGCACAGGCGGTCCGTTTTTTAGGTCTCGCCTAGTTACGCAGTGCATGCGCTCTGCTCGCCTTGGCGAGATCTATTGTTGTCGGTTTCTTGACCGAAGGGGGACAGGACATGTGCGCGCCCGGACAGGCGATGTGCACGCGTAAGGCTCGCAAGTTCTGGAAGCTCCAGTTATGCAAGCGCTCAGCCCAGAGGTTCGCTGTGGACTTGGTGGGCAGCATTCTCGTGCAGGGCAGGACGCGAGAGTAGGGCAGTCGATTTCGTAATCTTTATTAAAATGTTATCAAATCCATAAAAGCAATCACATATATACAATCCCAATAATTTATTATAATTCTAAGTACATATTAAAAAACAACACACATTACAAAATCACATATTATTTAGCAACAAAGATTATTTCAGGGGTTTTCCATTGTTTTGCGTACGTAGGTAGTTACTCTTAAAAAAGTGCTAACGCGAAAAATCAGTTCATCAGTGTGCAGGGTAAGCAACATCAAATAAGACTGCTCCAGGGAAATTGGTCTTTTTTACTTAAAGTATGGAAGTAAAAACCATTTAATATATTTTAGATAAAATTTACAAGTAAAGAAAAAATGTAGATCGTTTTGTAGACTCACTCCATCACATGAGCATAACATATGTTCAGATTTCGATGAAAAGTAACCTAATGGAAAACATAATAGAAATCTGACAGTACCTACCCTTAATTTAAACAGCAATGATCTTTCCCAATTTGTCATTGATAAGGTGAGATACAAAGGAATTGGTTGTCTATACAGGTTTTTATTCACATAGGCCTGGACAGTTGTTTTAGTTAGTTCCACTTCCAGTCTTTCTTTACTATAAAGTGCATACAGTGCAAACTTAGTTTCATTTTTGTCTGTGGGCTCGATCTTGGTAGGATCGGTAAATAAATTACCTTTACCCACGCTGCTTGGTTTCTTAAAAACTCCAGCAAGCCACGGGATCATCATCCCTTTCTCACAATTGCGACAATCTCTTATAATTTCATGAGTTAGAGAGGCCGCTGTATTCCTCCAGATGGCCAGCCAAAACAAGGCTGGTCTTGTTGCTATGAAATCTGATATGTAGTGCAAATTTAGTTCACAATAACAAATATACTCTGAGGTAGAAATAGGGGCTCCAAGGAATTTCCTGCAGAAACGATTTTCCTTGGTTTGAATACTAAATGTCTTACCCAAACCCCATATCTCAGCCTCATATGTTGCTACCGGTACACACTGCAGTTTAACATTTTTTTATTTGCTTTAGTTGCACCTATTTTCTTAGGCCGTGGGAGACTTAAGATAGAATTAATGGCTTTTGAGAACTTGCTCGTGGCGTGGACCAAATGTCCACTCCACGAGCTGTTCGCAGCAAAAACCATTCCTAAATAGGGAAAAGTATTTGTGGAATATAACTTATCAGTTCCCACCGAAATAGCACTAAGCTGTCTTTTCCCTGGCCCACACGACATAATAAAAGATTTTTTTAAATTTACTTTGAGGTCTAATTTATCCATATACTGTGCAAAACTTTTAACCAGGGTGCGTAGGGCGTTCGGTGTGAGACCCATAAGGACCGCATCATCTGCGTAAAGCAATGTCAGTAACAACCCCCCCCTTATTTTCGGGACATCCATAGTTGCCAATTTTAGGGAGTTATTTAGCCCATTAATATAAATAATAAACAACAGGGGTGCTAAAACGCACCCCTGCCTAACTCCTCTTTCCACTCTTATGGCCCCTGAAATTTCCCCCGCCATCCCGATCCTTACTTGGGCTTTTGTATCGGTATGCAGATAGGCCAAGAAGTGTACAAGGGGCGCATCTAGGCCATAATTTAGAAGAATAGACCACAGTTTAGACCTATTTATAAAGTCAAATGCGGACGATAAGTCCATAAAGGCAAGGTAAATTGGTGACGACCTGCCGATGTTATATTTGCCAATTACTAAATTTAAATTCAGGCACTGCTCTGTCATCCCAACCCTACTTCGAAAGCCCATTTGACACGGGTCCAAAACACCCGATTCCTCTGCCCAAGTATTTACTCTATTATATAAGACTCGTCCCAGAATTTTCAAAGTGTTGTCTAGGAGTGAAATAGGTCTATAATTCACTGGATCAGTTCTCTCCCCCTTCTTATATATTGGCACTATTATACTTGTAGACCATGTGTCGGGCATAGGTGCTAGGGGTAGGCTGTTAAAAACATTCATTAAGATAGGTGCCCAAAATTCAGGTTTCCATTTCATTATATCTATTGGAAAACCGTCTGGCCCAGGGGCCTTATTACCAAGGCTCTGTTTAATAGCCACAGTCACCTGACCTAAACTAATCTGTATAGGACACAGTTGGCCAGATATATAGTCATCATTAACATTTGGGGGTGTGGCATATACTTTGGAGAAATGATCTTCCCACCGATCACTCGGGATGATGCAGCTAATTGTTGATAGTTGATTTCCCATATTCACTACAGGCCAGAAAGTCACTCCGTTCTTCCCTGCTGCGGAATCAGATAGCTCCTCCCAGTGCTCTATCAGAATCGCTGCCTTGCGTTCCTCTATTGTGGATTTATACTTCTTTCTTGCCTCCCTAACCTCCAATTGGCACCTCGGTTTTGCGCTCAATGCCTTACGTAAGGTCCTGTTAGCAACTGAGCAATTTCTATCGAACCACCTGGGGTCCCTATCTATCCTTTGATTAGGGGCAGTTAGGAGTGACTTTATAACTGTACATAGACTATAGACCATAGACTGATTACCCTTAAATTATTCCCATCTGAGAGTATACATGAGTCAATCAGATGCTGATGCTTGTTTATAACAAGCTCGACTATCCTTCCACTGTCGACCCCCCTCCATTTCAGCCTCAGATTATTTGTGACGGGGGTAATATCTCTTGCACCTAATATAGGTGCGAATACTGGGGAGGGACCCAAGCTAATTTTCGCCACTAATGCATTATGATCCCCAAAAGCGGTTTCTAAAACCTTAGCCATTATAAGGCGATCAATTAACTCAGGTGACATAAAAATATAATCAATAATTGAGGAGTGGTCTCTACCGCTGAATGTTGGGACGTGATTAGTTGTAAAGATATGGTTTACGTCCATCACGTTCGTTAAAACATGCTCACGAATAGAGCAATCCAATTCTATGCCCCGTTTTACCGCATGGTCAGTTTGGATATTTCCTTTATTTAATTCAGAATTAGGAATCTTTGCATTAAAATCCCCGGCTAGAATGATCCTATTACCCCTGCTTTTATCTAATGGTTCGATCACATCATAAATTAAAAAAGTTCTATAAAATTTTTATTTGGGATTGAATAGAAATCGTTATTATAAAAATTGATCACATAAATAGGGGCATTTCTTTTATATTCAATAACCTGAATATTAGGGCTTTTGGTTGGCATTATCTTTATACTTCCACCTGCCGTTATCCTAATACCAATCAGTAATCCGCCCACGGGGCGGCCAAAGTCAGGCTTGGTTGCAGTTACACTATTACAATAGAAGCCCTCTATATGGAGATCAGTAGTTGCCCAAGTCTCCTGAAACATTATTAAAACTTTATCAAGTAGTGTCTTTAGCCAATCGGGGTCCGATAGTCTAGGCTCCAGCCCTTCGACATTCCAGCTAAAGATACTAAGGTCAGTTTTAGTCGACTTATTTAGTCAGGGTTTTTCAGTTTTCCCATTTGTAATCACCTTATTTAAAGGCCTATGTTTGGGTGATGCACTATCTTCACCACCCCCAGGGATTTCCATTACAACAATCTCCATATTATTTGTCCCTATGGCTAGTGGGCACTGTGTGGTAGATGCTACAGCTACATCTACACTTGCATCCCTGTTCTCAGGAGTTGGTTTTAGGTAGCTATTAACCGTCTGGTTGACTCTACCATTATTCTTTCTAGACCCCTCTCGAACTCTGTTGGGGGACCCAGTAGTTACTGTGAGTCAATCTACCGACTCCAGACAGCTATACCTGTTGGAAGTCGGGATCCCTCTACAGGTTTCCATAAATTCTCCATCACTACAAGGGTACCCTCCCCACTCTCCCCAATCTCCTCCCCAATCCCGGTGGCCTATTCTACTCCAGTTTTCATCATAGCTCGGCCCAGATCGACTCCTGGGGGATAAAAAAAGGCGAGTCTTTTCGTTTCAATGCATACATTACGCCCTTGATTTCTCCATGAGCATATGTAATCTACTGTGTGTGGGTCCTCAAAATTAATTATAACACAGTCGCCTTGGATTTTTTTCTTCTCTTGTCCCACCCAGGGCACTCTACGCACCATTAAAATTCTACTTGACCGATGGGGAGATAGCGGGCGATTAATGTTAAGCCAATGTTGGACTTTGTTCTTTAATGACCAACTGGATTCGTCTATGTGTTCAGCCACCTCTGGAACCCCAGTCATAACCACCACAAAGGGGCTGGCTTCTGGGGGAAGATTAACTTGAAGTCTGCCCTCTTTCACTCCCATGTCCCAATCCCTTTTGGGAAGTGTGGTGGGGACCTTAAATATATTATTATTCTGTCTAGTAGGCACAGTAGAGATTGCCGGTTTATCTGCCATTTTCTTATCTGGAGCCGGCGGGGTGTTTAACTTTACATTTGGAATTACCACTGGGGCATGGTTTTTTTTACCTAAAGTGCCTGGTGATTTAAAATTGCTAGGTTTAGTTCTCCCGGTCGTTAAAGCCCCATGGTTGGGAGGGTTTTTGGGGAGAGCACTCAATTCGGCCAGTTGTTTTTCTATATGTATGAGTCTAGTCTGTATTGGGGACAAATGGATGTTGAAAAGCTCCCCAATTCTTGCCAGCAATTGATTATTTGCTTCACAGTTGTTACATAATCCACCCGAAGTATCCACGGCCTCTACACTTTCTGTATCTAAAACTACATTTGACACATCTGAGTGTGTATTCCCATTGCCGTTATTTCCATGGTGGTTTAGTTCTTTCCCATGCTTTTTCTTCGTCATACAAGACTTTTTGACCTTTGGCACAATTATCTATTTTGCTTGTTTCCGTGTAGCACCCTCCCTCCTCCCCCTTGACCGCCTCATGCTTATCACATCTGGTGTAGGATTGATGAGCGGTTCCGGAGACCTTTCCAATGCCAAACTCAGTTGTGAGTCTGTTATAAGTTGTGATGCTGACAAATCAACCTCATTCGGCATACTGTGCACGTCTACGCGAACATCTACTGTGGGGCCAATATCCTTAACCTGCACTGGAGTTCTGGCTGACGCTAGAGGTCCCAAGGAGGATCGTTTGGCCACAGCTAAATCTTAGGATACTCTGCGTTCCAGAAGGATAATGCCTTGATCTATGGCTTCATTTGCCCTTATAATAAAATTATCTAATGGGCCTATCCCCTGCACTCCACCCACAGCTGTTTTACTTCTGCTACCCCTTGTGGACATGATGTTAAATAATGATATTAATAAAGTTTTCACAGAACTTCTGTTTGAAGGAGCAAAGCATACATACAAATACATACAGATACATGCAAGCAGGGATGGTGGAGGATAAAGGGGGGGGGGGGGGGCGGTCCGGTCCGGTCTTGATCGGTCTTTAAAGATCGGGCTGATGTTTAAGTACCACCAGGCATGAAGGGGGCTTGTCCTGTGAAGTTCTTTGCAGTGACTTCTGGGCCAGGTAGTCCCCCCGCACAGCAGCCGCACCTCAGGTGTTTGTGGGTAATGGTGGCGGGGGAGACAGCAGGCAGCACGCGGAGCACCAAGCAATGGGGCAGCAACAGGCTGCGATATGGGACCTTCCTTTTATCACCAGTATGTTCCCACTCACATCCCCCAGCCTCCGCTGCAGTGGGAATGATAAATCAGTCTGTTCGGTGTGGTTGCAGACCCCGGAGCCTGAGTAAAAGTAAGTAAAACTGAGTGAAAATAAAATAAATTATGCAGAAAGGATAAACAGTATCAAAGAAATAAATCCAAAATGTTCCAGGACGCCAACCACCTACGAACTACCCCAAACGGATACCATAGTCAATTGCCTCCCCAACAGAAAAACCACTGATAACTTATCTGTAGCAGAAAGTCCAATGTCCCCACTCGGGGTGATCCTTGTAGAAACGGAGACGAAGAAACCCAGCCACTCCTGGCTAAGGGCACGGTAACTCCGTACAGAGTAATAAAGAAAAACTATGTAGCACACTCCTCGTTTCTTCACAGGAGCGGTGGCAAAGAGAAACAAAGTAGCACGCTCCTTGTACTTGTACTGTAAATCACTGTAGTGCCAAGAATCTCCGGACATCCGTACTTCCGCGTTAGCCCTGATCACAAAGGGGAGTAGGAGCGAGCAAAACCCCCGGGTATACCCAAGGTCGTGCGCTATCCAAAAAAAAAAAAACAGAGCACTTCGTCAGTAAACGTCGTAATCCAAGGCAAGATTCAGGCAGTGAGCCGAGTTTTAGAACAGAACCTGAACGACAAGCCTCAATCAAGCAATTCAGCTACCGGCTGGTCGCTTTTCGGTTCGGTTCGTCTGTTTTCCGTAACTAAGGAGAAATCCCCCGCAAGCGGAAAGAGTGGGCGGAGAAAGAACCGCACGGAATTCAGCCGTGGTTCTCCCCCGGTCCGATTCACTCTCCGCGTTCACCACGCCCTTCTAGGTTGTCTTCCACCTCACCTCAACCCCCGGCAGCTGCGACGCCCGCCTTTCTCTGGAGTGGGTGGGTGTGTGGTTGGGATTCCGTCTTCTCCTGCCGTGAGTAGGGCAGTCATTCCCCTGGTTTCATCCTACTTAAAGCTCTGATCCTGTGTATTGACAAAGACTCATGGACATTGCAGTTTGTGCTTCTGCCCCAGGCTCCTCACATGTTTGCTTGTTTCCCTCTCCCTCATCCCCGCTCACCAGAGTTAAATATACAAATATAGAAGCATTTGCAATGCAATAGGTCTCGCATTAGTAAAAGTTTGAGTTTTTGGCGTAGCAAATATTAATGCAACATTAGTAGCTCTAATTTTGTTAATGTAGACCTATAGAGTGTAGTGTGGTACAGTGAAGTGGTGTAGTATAGAGTAGAAGTAATTATTATAGAGTGTAGTGGAGTTGAGTGGTTTAGCGTGGAGTGGTGTTGAGTTGAGTAAAGTGGAAGAAAGTTTATAGAGTGGGATTGTGTGTGCTTGTATTATGATTGGGATTGTGTGTGCTAGTATTTTGATAAAATATAGTAATATTATGTAGGAATGAACGTATGAGAAATAAAGGTTGGTAGTACTACATTTGCTGTACCAATTTATTTATAATGTGTTTTGTTGTGCAAGGTGACTTTACTTGTAACTGCTTCTTTAGTTGCCTGTTTGGGCTTTAAGCAGTGCATATAAAACAAGCTTCACGTTCATTTCCCAGTTTATGGGATCAGTGTGTCTTGTTTATGTGATTGTACCAGCTGAGTAAGATACTGCACTATTTGATATGCTGGCTTCAGGATCATGCACTACAACAGACTTTTTGGAATTAGTGGTATTGTGCTACTTGTGTAATTTATTTTGCCTGGGTACTGTGGTAATCTACTTTGAGTTTGATAGTTACCGGCCCTCATTTTGTAAACTTTTATCCCAATCTGTGAAATCTTGGCACATCCCTTTATCTGACTGTCAAGTGACTAAGGTTGCCTTAAAATTTAGAGCACCTGGGATGAGCTATTGCTGACTCTCCCGATGAAAAGCCAAAACACAGTAACAAGGGTCAGTCCTCAGAGCACGCTCAGTCCTTGCACCCCTCTCAGCTCACATCCACCCATGCAGCCAGGCGGCAGAGCTGGGACTGCTGCCTGGAAACTGCCCACATAAAGATGATGCTTTTTCCAAACTGAGGAATGGAGGGAAGTGGAGAAGGGAGAGGCGAGTGTAGGAGAGTAGGATCTGCACTTATGTTGCCCCCACTTTTTTTCTGATGTATACACTGGTTTCTGGCTATAGTCTGGCTGGGTCCCTGCTAATCAGGGCCCCAGTCTCACTGATCTCTCTAAACAACTTGGTGTGCATATTAGATGCACTAGTGATTGGATACTGTGGTACCTTATGAGCCCCTAGTATATGGTACCTTAGGTACCTAGGGCATTGGTACTTCACAGGCCTACCAGGGGATGCAGCATGTATTATGCCACCCCTGGGAAGCATTCTCAATCTGACACCACAGGCCTGCTACTGCAGCCTGTGTGAGGTAGTGTTAGCACTCCTCACTGAGGTATAGGTTCCTATATCTCACCATACACACACATATAAACCTATCAGCCACCCCTATTGCAGGCCCTAACAATCCTGAGGGCAGGTTGCTTGGTTTACTATGTGAGGGGGTGCTTCTGCATGAGCAGGGCCCCTCTGCAGCTGGCAGAGTCTATTCTCTGCTGGTGTTTGTGGATGCGGTTAAACCATATACTCTTAAGTGCATTATAACCTCGTGGTAAATGCTAACTTTGGAATGACTGCATCAAAACATGTCGTATTTAGTGTCAAACAACTTGGAATCATACCCCCACACCAGTAACTGGTGTGGGAGTATGATCCCACCCTTCTAGAGGGGATGACATGTACCCACTGTACTAAACGGTAGAAATCTCCTAAAGCCCTGGCATCACAAAATGGATGCCACCAGCACAGACACTGGGCTGCCCTCCTGCTGCTGACCGAAACTCGCAGTGGAGGAAGCCCCACAAAAGGCATCCTGTCACAGGGAGGTGTCACCACCTCCCAGACAGGATTTAGTGTATTGGAGCTGGGTGGGTGCACTCTTAGAGTGCTTTGAAGTCCTGCACTGGGGGAGCAGTAGGCTCCTCTGTGCATATGCCAGCTCAAACCGGTTCAGAGGCTACCTGCCCCTGCTCTGGCGTGAAACTGGACAAAGGGAAGTGGGTGTAACCACCCACTACCCTGACCCTCCTAGAGGAGTGGTCATAGAGCTAGTCCCTCCCCTATCTTCACTATAAGATAGCAATCATTGCCAATGCAATTCAGATTACCCCCAATGACGCTCTACAAATAAGAATCCTGGCCGTTCGACGTTCCACTATCTCTGGAAGACTGAAGAATCTCCCTTGGAGTCAAGGAGTGACTCCCCTGCGTGGCAGGCTCCTATGACATCAATCATCAGTTGCAAACTTCACCGCTCCCGCCGGAGTCCGAAGTCCCTGCAGCCCCTGAAGTGAATTTCCTGACCTCTCGATGGCCATTTTGAGTCACCAGTGAAGCTGTGGCATCTGGCTCCCACGAGTGACGAGGAACAACAATACCAGGGAACCGTGCACTGATTTCGAGTGCAAACCCTAAACAACATTCTACGAACTTGTGCTTTGGACCATTTGTAGTCCAAGTCTCTAGCAGGTCTTGTACCAAAAATCAGTGGCCTACCCCATCCCAAGTGACCGAGGGCTCCTGTGAAACTTTTCTTGTGAAGGTGTCTTTGCGGTTACTTGCCTGTTGGCTAGTGACTCCCCGGAAGACTTTCCACCCAACTTCAAGGACTCTCCTGGTTGCTCAGGGCCTGCCCTCACTTACCCTCACTGGGTAAGTCCATCAGACCTTGCTGGTCTGCATCACCGACTATCTTCATTTCACATGAGACTTGCAGTTGCCAAGGCTTGTTGGCTCCAATCCGGTTGCTGACACCGTCATCAGCTGCAGATGTTGTGGGATACTCCGAATCCAGCTGCTGGTCATCGTCGATCACTCCTGGAGCTTGTGAGCGAAGAGACAAATCACCATCGATGACCTGAAGCGACGCGACATCTGTGGTCATCCATTCTGTTGGCCACCGGTCACTGGCAAGTGACTTTGAACACTGTCCCCTCAATTTTCAGGTCCTCTTCATCTTCAATCCACCTTCAGATTCCAGCGGACACCTCTTCAGTCGTCTCAAGCAGCAAGTCTTCATTGGTCTCCATTGAAAACAGCTTTGCGACCCGACACCAAAAGACACCTATGCACCCGGCTTCCCTGGGTGAGGTAACTCGTGCACTCCGGTGCCCAAGTGTGTGTTTGCCCTCGAAATACTTACCCTGTGAGTGGCTTGCTTGTTGACTTCTTCGAAGTGCCCTAAAACTTTAAAATACAAACCGCGACTTGCTCCATTGTAACCTATAGGAAACCTGCGGCTGTGTTTAGACACTGCACTGCAGTAGTGAAGCCCCAGCGATTCCCAAGGCCCTAGGCTTTGTCATTTTGCAAGTCGACTTTGTTAAACCATTTTCTTAGTATATGGTCTGGTACGCCTCTAGGGCTCCAGCCATATTTGTGCTTAATTTATTGAGAACTGTTGACATTTGAATGTGTATCTGGGTTCTAATCTCATAAAGAGATTAGTAGAGTGTATCTAGAAATAAATACATATATATTTGATATAGATACCTGTGTGGAGTCCTTTTCATTTGGTAATTCAAGAGATTATAAGGTAAAACAAGCTGCTTTACATTCCTCAGAGACTTAGCCTGGAGGCTGCTCTCCACAGCTACCACTAGGATAGCTTTCTTTAAAAGGTTGTCTTAAACCTATCTACCATAAGAGTCGAATTGGACTGGTGCAAGGTGGCCACTATAACTAGTGACCAGCATATGCCAGGCCAACTTCTCACAGCGAGGAGCCCGGAGAGTCCGCAAAAGGAATGTGTCTTACAGGCTGGGTCCTCGGGCTGCCAATGACAGGAGTCAGAGGGTGGAAACTGTGGGCTGGGCCGAGAGCTGGGAAAGCTGAGGAAGGAACGGAGAGGCATTGGGAGGAACACGGACTGCTCGCAGCCCTCACTCACAGCACTGAGCCCTCGCGGGCAGCAGACACCCGCCACTGAGTGTATAGGAGCACAGGGTGACACTCACACACCGGGTGTAGAAACAGACTGCCCGCAGCTCACGTGCACTCTACAGAGACCTCACGGTAGCAAAAACATCCCTCGGTGAGTGTACAGGGGGCGGCTGTGCCTAGGGCCCTCACTGACTGCTCCCTGTGATCCATCACTCTGAGGGAGCAAATGTTCCTCAGTGAGTGCTTAGGAGCACGGGCTGTGCCTAGGGCCCTCAATGACTGCTACCCGTGAGCCCTCACTCTGCAGAAGCCTCGCGGACAGCAAACATCCCTCGGTGAGTGTAGGGAGCGGATATGCCTAGGGCACTTACTGACTGCTACCCACGAGCCCTCACTCTGGAGAAGCTTCGCGGGCAGCAAACATCCCTCGGTGAGTGTAGGGGGCGGATGTGCCTAGGGCACTTACTGACTGCTACCCGCGAGCACTCACTCTGCCGAAGCCTCGCGGGCAGCAAACATCCCTCGGTGAGTGTAGCGGGCGGATGTGCCTAGGGTACTTACTGACTGCTACCTACGAGTAGTCACCCACTGACCCTTCATAAAAGCACAGTCTGTCCGCACTCTTTAGATAGGACAAGCAAACACACGTCACTGAGTGCACAGCGAGGCAGGGTGTTAACAGGGCCCTCACTGTCTGCTGCGGACAGTCTGTTTCTATGCACAGAGTCGCAACGCTGCTCTCAGCCCTGGCATGGCCACTCCTGGCAGCAGATCCCGCCTGATCCGGCAAGTAGACTGGAAGAGCCACATCTTGGCCTCCAAGTTGCAAACATCTGCGCTGACTGCTTGCCACCACAAGCAGAATCTTATGGAGGCTGTTAGCCCTATGAGGTTAAATGCATACAGCGCCCCAGAGCCAGAGCCGTCCTAACTCGGAAACAAATCCTCCTTCACTATAACCCTTGCATAGGCTGCAAATGTCCATGAAGATGGCTGCACGTAGGGGTGAATGTCAGGAAAAGAGCTGCAGATGTGATGCGTGGGAGCGGAGGGTGGCCCGTGGGCTGCAGCAGGAATGAGGAGTGCAGTCATCCTCTGCTCGGGCTCGGCTGACTTCCCCTCTCTGTGATATCTGGAGCATCCGGTTAGTCAGTTCGCTCCACGCGTGGAAGGTGCCCTCAGGTCTTGGAGCGAGATGGCGCGTGAGTCACCTCTGAGAGAGCGGGGTACGGTCTGCTCGACCCTGAGCCACACCGATGCAGACTGATGAGCAGCCCCATCCCTGGGCGCACCAGAGGCGCTGAAATATCTCATCAGTGCACCTTCAGACCTGTGTTCTTTCTGGAAATGCATTTGAAAATTGTGCAGAGGAAGTTGCGCGCGCTTGCTCGTGTGATGTATACACAATTTAACAGTTTCACTGTAAAGAAGAATATCGTGGTAGACGGTTTAAAAACCTAGCAACAGCCGTAGGAAACGAGTGGTGCGCGCGAGCAGCCCACCTCTCTTTCCTTCTTTCACTTAGTTGATTCCCTGTGAAATGGATCCAAAAAAGAAGAAGCTCGCGAGTGGTGCGCGCGCACCAGAGCGAGCCATGTGGTTTCAATTATCTCGCCCATGTCTGGGCATGATAATTGAAACCACATGGCAGCGGTGCGCGTAATAGACACCAATAGGACATGGGCGGAGCAATGCGCCCGCCTTTGGCCAATTACGTGCTGTCTTTGATAAAAGACGCACGCAAATGCCAATAGCATGGGCCAAAAGGAAAAGCACATGCACGAGCGTGTGCGATTCCTAGGTCCGTTTTCAAACCCCGTACATGAGGACTCTCGCTGTGCGAGCAGCAGTGCTGCACACTGCAACGCTAGGCGCGAGACCTAAAAATGGGCTATTATGCAGCCAGCCATGGCTGCGTCATAGACCTTAGTTTTCTTTTTACAGCCCCGGTGCTGTACTACTCGTTAAACCACATTGGCAAGGACAAGGCTCCAACAGCCTCGAGTGATTGGTATGTAACCAGTGCGCCTTTGTGACATTTGCCTACCTCATGTGTGAAGCTATATTTCAAGTTGCTGAACGGTAAATCCTCATCAAGTTTCGGCTTTGAATTGAGGCTGCTCTTTGCAAAACTAAAAGCACCAAAGCGCTAGAGAGGGGGACGGTTGAGGGAGGGAGGGGGAACGAGGTGACGACAAGGAAGGTGATGTAACAATGCACTCAGATCTGAAGTTTTCGCTCATCACGTCAAACCCATTTTCGTCTTTACGGTGCAGGCGCCTACTTCTTTGCAACAGTTAAAAACATATATGCATACTTTGAAGAAACAACACATACTGATATTTTTGCCACATACTTAATACTGAAATCTCGATATGCCGCTTGCTAGTTCAGAATATCTAAAGAGTGCGTAGTTAAACAATCCTCCTTATGAAACTATCCTTTTTGGTTTTGAAGAGAGTGCCAGGTCAGCATGATTGCTGACTCCCTTATTGAATCTGCCTGAGAGGAAGCCTTACACACAGAGAAAAAGTAAGAACTGGTGCAGGTGGACTTGTGACAACTGAAATGACAAGGTCATACAGTGCATGCTTAGCCAAATCTTTCCAAAAGCCATGATGGATATGTCTTTACTGACACCTGCGCTTTGGCGAGAAGTTCGGGCAGGGCCAAGCTTATTTCCCTTATCAATGGTTGCTCCTTCTTCTTTTAGGTACTGGGCTCAAAGTGCTTGCATTCAGGAAGATGGTGGTCAGAGTTTAAGATGCTCAGGAGTAATCCAGGCCCGGGGGTGATTTTAATTATGCGGACATAATCGGAGTAATTTTGGTAATTCTGCATTACGCTGACGCGAAATTATCGGTCACGCAATGACACCTGCTTGCGTGAAGCGCATTTTGGGGGAAACAATCCAACTGCGAGAGCACATTTATCGACTGCGAAAGGCTGCTTGCTATTTGTGCTCTCCTGCATTTAGCTCCATTTCTCCATGCAAAATGCATCCTTGTGTCCATTTTGTCAAAAGGGTGCATTTTGTGCTAACAAAATAGAATTAGATGCCAGGAGTAAACTGGGAGGGGGGGGGAGGAATACAACCCCAAAAGCACATTTAGTGCTATTTCTTAGCACAAAACTCCTGCTCGCGCCCATTTTGGACACAGGAACATTTTGCAATAAGAAAATAGCACTAAATTCCAAAGGTACTTTGGGTGAAGAATCCTACACCAGGAAGACATTTGGTGAGCACGAGTGTCTGCTCACGCTTACATTTTGTGTTGTTGAATTTAGCATTATTTCTTAGAGCAAAATGCATGCTCGCACCCATTTTAGACGAGAGGGAACATGAAAAAAATAGCGCGAAATGCAGAATTACCCTTCTCACGTAATTATGTATAATCTTGCAGAATTTTTATGTAATTCCCCATGATTAGACTATACTGAATTACAAGAGTTACGTCCACTCCTAGTGCAATCTTAGCACTGGAATCATGCTAAATTTTTGTCGGTGAGTGCGGCAGATTCTCCCCCCTATGGGTCCTGTGTACCTACTGTCCTGTCAACCAGGAGGACTGTGGAAAATTAGGAACTGAGGGGGCATATCAGCAAGGCGAGGCGATAGAATTTTATTGCCTAATTAGCAAGCTCACATGTGAAAACTTGCGTTAGAGTAGGAATTCCTAACGCCCAGCTTTGCATCTCTAATGAGATGCAAAGTGGGCGTTCCTGACCTGACATGACAGGAGAAATGTCGCTAAGCGACATTTCTCCTATCATCAAGCCCCACGCTATGAAGCATAGCGGCAAGAAAAGTAGCGATAACCCCTGTTATCGCTACTTTCCTTACGCCTGCTTCAGGACTGACTTAGCCATGATATCCTATGGAAGGTGGATATCATGGCTAAGTTTGCGGGGCCCTATCATCAAGCTAACGCCACATTGCATGAGATTATCGCTGGGTTTCCAGCGATAATCTCACGTTAGGCAGTTAGCGCTAGGATTTTTATCGCTTTTGAGATAAGCGTTGCTAATAGCACGCTATCTCAGCGATAAAAATCCACGCTAGCCGGCGATAATTATCCTAGCGCTAAGTGCGCTTAGCGATAATTATTGCCGGTTGTTGCTGATATGCCCCCAAGAAAGATGTGGAGGTGGGTCAACGCCCTCGCCTCCCAGAGGACTTTTTACGGTGGACCCTGCTGTCTGGGCAAACATACAGGACACTGACGGGGCGTGGCAATGTCCCATGTGCCGGGTTTCTGTAGGACTGCTTACAGTCTTAAGAGAGGTTTTGCTATTGCTCTCAAACGTGACAAACGGATCGTCTCGCCTCACCTCTCCAACCTAATATTCTGTCAGCTTTCCTTTAGCTCTCTGCCCTCCCATACAAATACAACAAGCATTTGCAATGCAATAGGCCTCGCAATTACACGAGGTTGACCTATTGGCACTGTAAATGACAATGCCTTTTATGTATGTGTTGTTTTTAAAACAGATAATTAAAAGGGATTGTCATTTGCAATATAAATAGCTTAAACTCTCGCCAAAGCGAGACCTATTGCATTGAAAATGCTTATTTAGAACAGAAACCGAAACTAAAACTATAGCCAGAGTGTAACTCCACCATCTGCTCTTCCTTGGGCTCGTATGACAAGTTCCCTACGCAGTTCGAGTTACTTTCCGTGTTGCTGCACTTCCATCGTTCTCGAAGGCAGAAACAACAGGTCTGTAGAATTTTCATACCGTCGACTCTTGTGATGTTCACGGTTCCTTCCCGTTGCAGCCAGGGCCGGACTGGGAACCAAAACCGGCCGGCCGTGGCAAAGTGCTCGCCCCCCCCCCATTGGGGCTTGGGGGTGCCACCGAGCTCTTTGCCACGGCCCGTTTTCGGCCGATTTTGTTACAGGGTCGATAACGGCCCTGTAACAAAATCGGCCCCCAGGGGCCCAAAAACGCCCCCTGCGTGCGGCTCACCGGGGGATTGCCCGGTGCCGCTACGGCCAGTCCGGCCCTGGTTGCAGCTAACAGTTAGGTGGCCATACTACTATTCTGGTTGAAGCAGCAGCCTTAAAACTTTAAAGTCCACTAAATGCACGAGGAATAACAATTGCTCTGCTCTTCGTCTTCTTACTCTAGGTTCTTTCCTGTAACTAACGCTTCCATGGTGAAACCAGAGAAATGTGTGGATAAAACCGGCGTCCTCACCGACCACGAGCAAGTTCTGGACACGCGCTGTACCGGAGAGGCAGCACCGCTGGCTAGCGCCTCAACTCATCCGCAGCCGCCGGAGACTGAAGAGAGACGTCACGGTCACAGTGCCTGGAGGCAGAAGTGTGCATCCTACGTGCTGGCACTTCAGGAGGCTCTGGACCCGCGCTGTAACGGCGAGGCAGCACAGCTGGCTAGCGCCTCAGCTCATCCGCAGCCGCGGGAGACTGAAGAGAGATGTCACGGTCACAGCGCCTGGAGGCAGAAGTGTGCGTCCTACGTGCTGGCACTTCGACCTTGGAGTTTCAGCGCCTCGCTGATCCCTGTGGTACTGGGCAGTGTCTTGGCGTATCGAGCTCAGGGCAGTGTACATTTTCTGCTGTCGCTGGTGTGCGCACTGGCTGTCCTCGCTGTGCACGGTGCTGGGAACCTGGTGAACACCTACTATGATTTCTCCAAAGGCATTGACCACAAGAAGAGCGACGACCGGACACTGGTGGACCATATCCTGGAGCCCCAGGAGGTGGTGCGCTTTGGGGCCTGTCTGTACACTCTGGGCTGTGTCTGTGCAGCCTGCATGTATGGCTTGTCCACCCTGAGGCTCGAGCACTTAGCTCTCATCTACTTTGGGGGCCTCTCGAGCTCTTTCTTGTACACTGGAGGTGAGTGATGGGTGGGGTGACATTCTGAAGGAAAGTAACAGAACTAGCCTTCCTTTTCATTATGCTGGGACTGGTAGATTTGTGCACTATATGGATGTATTTATAAAGTTTTATATAGCGCTAACATGATCTCGAAGGATATCAGGGCGCTTTACAATTTGAGGGAAAGGAAGGTAACAGTTGCAGTACAGGCATCAAAAGGAATATCGATCCAAGCAAATCAGATATGCATACCAAACAGCAAGGTTACAATCGAAAGGGTAAGGTAATAACTGGTACATAGCGAGCTGGGAGGGGAGCAAGTGATCAGTAGAGAAGAATAACACCCAATGCAGGACTTAGGGTGTAAGTCCAAATCAGTAGAGCAGACAATCCGAGACCCTTTTAAGGTAAGAACTTGTTCATGAGGAATCTTATTACTAACCCTGGGCGTAGTTCGCGAAGTAGCGCTACGCGTAGCGAAGCAAAGTGCACTTCGCACTACGCGAGCTACGCGTAGCATGTCACGAACAGCGTAGTACCCTGTTCGCACTGTGCAAGAAGCCGTTTTCAATGATTGCACAGTGCGGACAAGCATCCGGCACTGTGCAATCATTGAAAACGGCGTCTTGCACAGTGCGAGCTGTAGTTTTCTGCCGCTCGAGTAGATTTTTTCTCGGGCGGCAGCTTTCTCAACGCCGACTGGTAGTTTCTCATCGCGAGCGGTCGCGAGCATACGCGACCACTCGCAATGAGAAACCTGACCTCCCCGCGTTGAGAATCTCACCGGGAGGTTTATTTTCCACGCTCGCGATTGGCAACTTGATGTTGCTGATCGCGAACGAGGAAAAAGTCTCGCCGGGATGTCATTTTGCTTGCTTGCGGTCGCCAACTTGACGTTGAGGACCGCGAGCAAGCAAAAAATGACCGCTGCACTACGCAACGCTACGCTACGTGTGTTTGCACTGTGCTACGTGCAATTTGCGTAGTGCGAATTAGCGCAAGCTTCGCAAACTACGCGAGCGTAGCGTATTGCTTTGCCCAGGCTTACTTATTACTTCCAATTTGAAGACAACCTTGGAGGAGATTTTTCAAATTTCCGGTGGGAGAGAGTTCCAGATCTTGGGCGCAGGGCCGGAGAAAGCTCAGTGATCCGTTCTCTTTTTGCGAAAGATCTGTGGTTTCAGGAGGAGAGAGTTAGCACTTCTAGAAGGTCTACCTCCTCCGGATAATTCTAGCTTTTGCGCTAGATAACTGGGGGTTTTGAAATGGAGGGCTTTGTGAGACAGACATGCAATCTTTAGCTGAATTCTTGCTTCATAGGGCAACCAATTTAGGGATTTTAAGACTGGAGATCGTACCTTGTGACAGAGACGCATTGACAATCTTTGTCCATATGGGGGTGACGACATCCTTGATTTCTTCGAAGATGGAAGGTGGTAACAGGTCTCTAAAATGATTAGATGGGTTGATACTCTGAAGAATCTTGTTAATGTCTCTTTCACTGAGTGGAGTGAAGGTGCCCCATGATGCATTTCTCTTGGTGCCCAGGCTAGTCGGTTTGATCTTTTCTGATAGGGCCGGAGGGAGGTGGGGGGTGCAGACCCACCGGATAGCAATAGAGCCTTGCTGGAGTCCAGATCAATATTTATGAGTCTAGATTTCTCAGTAATGAAGTCAGCCAGGTCATCGCATGAAGGTGGGCTGACTCCAGAGACCGAGCAGTTTGGTGCTTTCACCGGTGTTGTTTCACCAGCTCGAAAAGTTTCTTGGGGCAATTAGCGGCTTGATTACGTTGGGATCTGAAGTAGTCGGGCCTTAGCGATCTTGATTTGTTTGTTATAGGAGATCCTTACCGATCTAAGGATTCTTAGCTGGTCCGAGGGTGGTTTCGATCTCCAGGATCGTTCGATTGCCCTAAGGTTGCGGCGTTCCAAGTTTAAGTTGTCGTTGAACCATGGTTTGGATATTTTTGATGAGGCATTTTTTTGTCGGAGTGGAGCAATGGAATCCATGATGCTAGAGATAGTAGAATTGTATAAGTCAGTGAGAGCATGTACCTCAGACATGTCAACTTGTGGAGAGAGGGCATATTTACAGTGGGTTGCTAGATCAGCTGTATTGATATCTCTGAGGTCCCTTTTCCAAATCTTCGATTTCGTTGGTTGAGCCTCCATGTTGATGAAAAAGAAGATGCTGTGATGATCGGACCAATCGCAAGGGGTAATGGTGTCCAGTGTGATGGTGGGATCTTTGGTGATGATGAGGTCCAGAATTTCTTCTTTATTATGGGCTGGCCGGTCACAGTGTTTAATCAGCTCATGATCACTTAAAAAGGATTTGAGGCATGTTACAGCTTGGTCATTGAGGTTGGACCAGTGGAGGTTGAAATCACTGTGGAAGATTTGGACCATAGCGGAATCAACATTGCCAGAGATGATTTCCATTAATTGTTCGATGAAGGGGCGGTTGTCCCCAGGGAGGTGATAAAATGTGTGTAGTTTGCATATCGGAAGGTTGAGGATGGCGTAGAGGACTCTGAGTGGGAGACCGATAGTGTGCTCCGATGTATACAAGCTAGGCCACCGCCTGTCTTCAAAAGTCTGTCTAGACGAATTATGTCATGGGTAGAAGGCACTAATAGGTTTAGGATGGGAGTGGAAGCGGGATTGAGCCAAGTTTCAGTGAGGACGATGATGTCTATCTCAATGTGTTGGATGAGGTAGAATATGTCAGAGGCGTGTTTGCTGGCTGACGTGCAGTTGAGTAGTATGCATTTAAGTTGCACCGGTGTATGAGGGGGAAGAGTCTGAATGATGTTCACTCTTATAAGGTTGTCGTTATTTATGTCTCTGAGGTTGTGAGGGGGTTCTCTGTACTGGTTAGCGTGAATAGCTTGAATTTGCCCAGGAGTAATCTTGTTGGTGTCTAAGAGAAGCAAGTAGGAATTGAGTAGGTACTCGATATCGTTAGACACGAGATAAGCCTTCGCTCTTCTGGAGGGGGAGGGAGCTTTAGGTAGGGGTATGGTTTTAGAGATAGTAAGGGGGGGGCTGACCAAGGCGAGTTCTGTCACTAGTAGGGTCTCTGGGCAAATTTGCAAGGGAGAGTAGGGAACTGATCAGGAGGAGGTGTTCAATTGAAAGGGCTTTCAAATCATGAAGTTTGACGGTGAGAAGGTGCAGCTAGAGAGATACATCGTCCAGGCGCGCTACCAAGTCTGAATGCTGGGGGAGGAGTAAATGTTGAGTGGGTTTAGCAGAACATGGTCCATGGAGGACAGTTGCCAGGACTCCGACTTAGTAGGTGGCGCAGAAAGAGGAATGCGAGACGGTGGAACATTTGATGTGTGCTATAGCGAGAGGGTGAGAGGAGAACTCGCCGCTCGAGAATCAGCCTGTAACGGACTGGAGAATGGCGAGAAGAGCGAACCAGTAGGCTCGCCCACCTTCTGAGTCGGAGGTCTAGTGAATTGGGTCAGTCTGACAGGGGGTTGAGAGGTTCCAAGAACCTCTAAGGGGGGGGATTATTTAGGGAGAATGTGGGCCTTCTGACTGTGGAGGGGGAGGACTGGTTAAGTCCAAAGTGGTGATAGGGTGTTGATAGGGGTCATTAGATTTAGCAGAGACCGCCTTCTTGAGTGTAGGGAAGATGTTGGCCATCATGGCTAGATTGGCATTAGAGGCTTGGATAAGGATGATACCATTATTGTAGAGTGTGATAGTGGGATTAGCATTGAAGGTGAGCGAGGGCGATGTCGTTAATTTGATACCATGAGGTGTTTTCCTAGTGCCTGATATTCGAAGCAGGGAATAAATCGCATGCCGCCAGCATGCTCGTTTTCTGGTATAGAAGATGAAGTCGTTAACTATCCTACCCTTGTTTGTACAGAAGTAGCCATATGAGATTAGAGTATCGGGTCTGCCTTTGAGTTTGCGATGTTTGTGTTTTTTGGCTGCATTTTTGGAGAGGTTAGGCGGGTAGTTAATAATGAAGGCATTGTATCCTGAGGGGTCGAGACTGATCTCCATTCTGATAGTGTCCTAGCAGGAAAGGGGCCCCCAAGAATGAGTACAAGGAGGTGGAGTATTTTTATTTAACAGATAAAGCTTAAATAGCAGATAGTAGCCCTAGTGGATAGGTTGGGAACGAATAGTTACGGGCCATTATTTTAGACTTCGGGGAAGGCTATTTGGCGGATGGAGACTGTAAGAGGAGTCTAGGGGGATGTGGGGTGAGCTGAGAAAAAAATAATAATTAGATGGTGGAAGTGCCATTCCAAGATGGCTGCTTGTTATCCGGTGATGGTTCAGGTCTGGGGTTGTCAGGAATCACGGGAGGTTTCCTCCCTCTACTTCCACAGTGGCTACCATTTTTTCATTACAAACCCATTTGAAAGCAAGTAACCTTTTTAGTTGGAGCAATTGCTGGCATCGCAGAAATTCTAACATGGCTGCCAACTTTCCGAATTCTGCAACAGCATACTGCAGTTTAGCAGTCTAGTGTTTTTAGTACCAACTGCCTGAGGAATGTTCTTCAACATTCCTCAGTGCACTTCACCGAAGAGATTACCAGAAGAGCACCTGTTTTCAAGTCGTCGTGGAAGATAGTCAGGGTAGAAGCGGAACCTCGGGGTTAGATTCGCCGGTCACCATACACTTCAAGATTCAGGTTAGCATTAATACCATCTGTGAAATAAAACTAATCTGAGAGAGATTTTTTCCTGACAAAATTCAACCTCTTAAAAATCATTGTCACGATATTTAAATCGTCTCTAGAGAAATGAAGAAATTGTAATGTAGCTAGAGCCATTCATTGGTTTGACCGCATTTCATTTATATTGAATTTCAAGTGCGAGCGTTCCGTTATTTTCAGCGCTGCACTACACTGAAGTATTCTGAGAAAGCGTTCAAGGTTAACTATCAGTTAATCTAGAACGCAATTATCCAGAGCGAGCCTTCGTCAAACTGTAGACGGCTCGTACGCTCCGGTCCTTGAAACCTGAGACGGAGGCTATGCAGGCGGTCTCCTCACAGCAAAACTAACAGGAAGAAATACAGATAAACGCTCGCGTTTTTAAGCAGCGTTTACATGGAAGACATATGAAAAAAGCCTTTAACTGAGAATGAGCTCGTGTAAAATAAGTTAGGCATTTATATAAGGAAACGCGAGGCAGACTCTGCGTTAGTTTCCTTTTCAGTTGTTAAGTTCGAAGGGTGTTATTTTTAACACATGTAAAGCAAATAAACGCGTTCAATTAGGAGATCCTTATCTTGTTTAGTGGCGCATTGTAAGGCGTTTAAAAGAGAGTAAAAGAACATACAAGAAAATTAAAGGTCAGGAGCTTCTCTCTTTAGGCCATTAAAACTAAATCATTGCTAACAGAATGATAGAGGAGCAATTCCTGGACACTACATATATAGGAGATAAGAATCAATCATCCGGCAACATTCATACAAGGCTTCACCAGATTATCGTACAGTGAGTGGAAAGAAATAGGGATTAAAAGAGGCCACAAACAAACGTTAGAGTTAGGAATATACTCACCCTGATTTTCTCTCACTGCAGTGCTGAATCAGAACCAGAGAGATTAAACCTGTAAAAGAAAAGAACAAGAGAACAGTGTGAAGACGTCACCTCATGTAGAACTACACACAAGAGAGGTAGAAGAGTGGCAAGCCCAAAAACGCCATCCTGGTAAGATAAGTTATCTATAGTTAAAGAGATACAGTAAGTTAAGAATAAAAGGACAGTTAATAATTAAAATAAATGTTATAGCCAGAAGAAAAAGAACAATAGAAGACGAAGCAGATTTGGCAGAGTTTTTTGGAGCTGTCTCTTCTTGTCCCACTCCCCTTTCCCCCCTTGGAACTTACCTGCGATGGAATTCTAAAACCTAGCGGGAAGTTCTGAGAGGGGCATTGGTAACTAGCATCTTTCTGCTCCTGTGCAGTCCTGCGCAAGTTGAAGACACCCTCTGACAGAGTGAAGTGCCCACGTTAGTACAAGCACCCGAGCAGAATGGCAGAAGGATTAGACCTAAAAAGATTAGGTGAAATTTTGAGTAGTATACAAAGGGATTTGGAGGCAGTCAGAGAGGACAATAAAGCCATGAAACAAGAGATCTTAACATTTAAGGCAGGAGCGTCAGGCTTAGGAATTAGTCAAGATGCCACCTCCTTTGGAAACCAAAATCCTAACCCTAGTACTTCATCCTTTGCCCCCACACAAGTCATCCATTCATTGTCCCCAGTAATTCCTCTAGCTCCTCCTGAGAGATTTAATGGAGACCCACAAAAGACCCAAATTTTCTTAACTCAATGTTCCCTCCATTTTATGTGCCGCCCCACAATTTTCCCCGATGCTCAGTCCAGGGTGGCATTCATCTTATCCTACCTCAGTGGGGACGCCGCTTCATGGTCTATGCCATTGGTGACAAAGGATGACCCAATACTCTATAATTTGGATGATTTCAAGAAAGAATTTCTTCGAATTTTTGACCGAAGAACAGCATCACAGGCTTCTGATAACGAACTGTTAGAGTTAAAACAGGGAAACAAGGAACTTGTGGCTTATCTAGCCCAGTTTAATAAATTAGTAGTGGAGACTAACTGGCCCGAAAATAAACAAGCAGCAGTGTTTTACAGAGGTTTGCGAGAAGAACTGAAAGATGCCTTGTCGCAGATTCCAAATCGTCCTACTGATATCTCAGCGTTGGTGGATTTAACCTTGGAAATGGACTATCGACAAGGAGAACGGAAAGGAGAACGAAGAAGGGAGTTTAGATCTAGTATTCCTCGCTTTGATCGAACCAAGACTAAATCTACACGGTCGGCGGAAGGCGCTTCTGGAACAGAGCCAATGCAAATTGGAGTAGTCAGAGGTCCATTCTCAAAAGAGGAAAAAGAGAAGAGAAGATTGAACAAACTATGCCTGTATTGTGGCGGAAGTGGGCATTTCGTTAAGAATTGTCTAAAACGACCAAAGTTGCCGACCAAGGAGAAGGGAAATTAGAGGCACCACAGGTAAGCGGAGTTGGACCTGTGGATGCGAATGGAGCCACAACTCCACCAATTCACCAATTGGCAAACACATTACAAGTTTCTTCACCCCATCTGGTAATGACTGTGACACTAAGGTTCAGAGGGAATATTTTGAACGGAGTAGTTGTCATGGTGGATTCGGGAGCAACCGGAAATTTTTGCGACCGCAAATTTGCTGGCCAAATTGGATTGCAAGCGGTCAAAAAGGAGAAAAGTGAGAAGGTCCGTGCAGTAGATGGTACTGAGTTGACTTCAGGACCAATTACTAGTCACACTGAATTCGTTCATATGACCACGGGAGAAGGACATCAAGAGACATTGCAATTCAACTTAATAGACGCCCCCCAATTTCAATTGATTCTAGGACTTCCATGGTTAACGGAACATAACCCTTTAATTGACTGGGGAGCCCGAACAATTCAATTAAATTCCGAATATTGTGCAAGACATTGTTTTGAAGAATTGGCAAACTCTACAGAGACCGGAGTGGTTACACCGTTATGCTCTAATGGCAGTTCCGTATGTGTGATTCAAACAGTGGAGATACCAGAAGTATACCAGGATTTTGTAGATGTTTTTGATGAAATCAAGGCTGAAACGCTACCACCCCATAGGCCCTATGACTGCAAAATTGATTTGGAGCCTGGAGCTAACTTGCCTTGCAGCAGAGTATACGCCTTAACTGAAAAAGAAAATATCCACCTGAAAGAATATCTAACGAAAAATCTGGAGAACGGATTTATTAGACCATCCCAGTCCCCAGTCTCTTCCCCCCTTTTTTTTTGTTCCGAAGAAGGGAGGAGATCTCAGGCCCTGCATTGACTTTAGGGCCATCAATAGAATCACCGTAAAAAACCGATACCCATTGCCTCTTATATCAGTACTGATCGATCAAGTAAAGGAAGCTAAAATCTACACTCGTCTGGATCTACGAGGAGCGTATCACCTCATTAGGCTTCGAGAAGGCGATGAGTGGAAAACTGCGTTCAGGACCAAATTTGGGCTCTACGAGTACTTAGTGATGCCGTACGGTCTCTGTAACGCACCCGCGGCCTTCCAGTATTTCATCAACGATGTGTTAAGTGACTTCATTGATCGCTGTGTCATAGTCTACATAGATGACATTTTGATTTATTCACAATCAACTGCAGAACATCATGATCAGGTCAGAGCCGTCTTGCAACGTCTACGCGAGAACTCACTCTACGTAAAATTGGAAAAATGCCTATTCAACACCGATACTGTGGAGTTTTTAGGCTTTGTGTTGTCCCCTAATGGAGTTCAAATGGACGAACAGAAGGTGCGAGCAATTACTGACTGGAAATCTCCTACCTGTATCAAGGAAGTTCAAAGTTTTCTCGGATTCTCCAATTTTTACAGAAGATTCATTCATGGGTTCTCTTCCAAAATTTTGCCTCTGACTCGTCTTTTAAAGAAAGGAGTTCTGTTCCAGTGGTCTGAAGAGGCGGAGCAAGCCTTCCAGTTGATGAAGAACAGTTTTATCACAGCACCTGTATTACTCCATGCGGATCCTTCGGAACCCTTCTATTTGGAAACAGATGCTTCGGATCTAGCCATTGGAGGAATACTTTCTCAGAGGCACAAAGATACGGGGCAGTTTCATCCTGTGGCCTTTCGCTCACGCAAACTTAACCCTGCGGAATGCAACTATACAATTACTGAAAAGGAACTCCTGGCTATTAAGGATGCCTTCAAGGATTGGAGGCATTACCTAATGGGGGCTAGACACACTGTAACAGTGTTTACAGACCACCGCAATCTGAAGTTTTTGTGTTCTGCTCGCACTCTTACTCCACGCCAGTTGCGTTGGTCTCTGTACTTCGCGGATTTTGATTTCGTTATCACCTTCCGTCCGGGCTCAAAAAACGGGAAGGCTGATGTTCTTTCAAGATTGGATACTGAAAATCAAACAACAGTCATTGAAAATCAACAAATCATACCCGGAGAAAAATTCATCGGATTAATTGCAGTGGAACCTTTTGAGCAACTTGTTCGCGATTCATTGTCGGATTGGGATATGGAAACCTGGGCCTCCGAAAATCCACTTCGTTCCATCCGCCATGGCCTTCCTTACCACGGTTCCGCTCTGTATTTACCCACCAATGAACTTCGACTAAAGGCAATGCAGGAATGTCATGATAACCCACTGGCTGGTCACAAGGGCATTTTAAAAACTGAAGATTTACTCAAACGAAGTTTTTGGTGGCCATTCATGTGCTGAGATGCCCGTCAATATGTCCTAAGTTGTGAACTCTGTGCACGGGGTAAATCAGATTGACAAGCTCCAAAGGGTCTTCTGCAACCAATGCCTACCCCCCCATGTCCTTGGCACACGGTTTCCCTAGATTTGATTGTAGATCTACTTTCCTCTCAGGGCTATGACACCATTCTGGTAGTGGTTGATACCTTCAGTAAAATGGCACATTTTATACCTTATAAAGGTACACCCACCTCTAAACAACTGGCACAACTTTTCAACCAACACATAATTCGCCTTCATGGCATTCCTAAGGTAATCATTTCGGACAGGGGTTCCCAGTTTCTCTCACATTTTTGGAAGGCTTACACCAAGGGCCTTCATATCGATCATCGTTATTCTACCAGCTTTCACCCAGAAACCGATGGTCAGACTGAATATGTTAATCAGGAACTTGAACAACACCTTCGATTATATCTGTTAGACGAAGAGGGCGATTGGCCTGATCATTTATGGACTGCTGAGTATGCTTACAATAACGCCCTCAATGTTTCCACAGGTCACTCCCCCTTTTTTTATCAATTCAGGCAGACATCCTAATTCCTATGTTAATTTTGACAATGCTAACACGCCTGCTGTTGAAGACATTGCCCAACAGTTTTCTAGGATTCACCACACTGTAACTCAGAATTTAACAATTGCTAAGACTCGTTACAAACACTTTGCTGATGGTAAACGAAAACAGGCACCTGAGCTTCATGTAGGTGATTTAGTCTGGTTGTGTACCAAAAACCTAAAACTCAAGGGTCCACGTAAATTCCAACCCCGTTTTATGGGTCCCTATCCAATTGAGAAGGTTATTAATCCTGTCACTTACCGACTATCTCTCCCTGGTTCCACTAAATTTCATCCAGTCTTTCATGTCTCTCTGCTAAAACCAACCCACCCGGGTTTGCGTAGATCCTCTCCTCCTGAGCCCTTAATACTGCATGGTGAGCCTGAGTATGAAGTCAAACGGATTTTAGATTCCAAATTCATCCGTAATGCACTCTTTTATCTGATTGACTGGAAGGGTTACGGTCCGGATGAACGTTCTTGGGAAAAGAGTGCTGATGTCCATGCTCCTCGTCTAATTAAAGCCTTCCATGCCAAATTCCCTGATAAACCTCATCAGGAGGAAACCCCGTTGGGACGGGGTACTGTCAGGAATCACGGGAGGTTTCCTCCCTCTACTTCCACAGTGGCTACCATTTTTTCATTACAAACCCATTTGAAAGCAAGTAACCTTTTTAGTTGGAGCAATTGCTGGCATCGCAGAAATTCCAACATGGCTGCCAACTTTCCGAATTCTGCAACAGCATACTGCAGTTTAGCAGTCTAGTGTTTTTAGTACCAACTGCCTGAGGAATGTTCTTCAACATTCCTCAGTGCACTTCACCGAAGAGATTACCAGAAGAGCACCTGTTTTCAAGTCGTCGTGGAAGATAGTCAGGGTAGAAGCGGAACCTCGGGGTTAGATTCGCCGGTCACCATACACTTCAAGATTCAGGTTAGCATTAATACCATCTGTGAAATAAAACTAATCTGAGAGAGATTTTTTCCTGACAAAATTCAACCTCTTAAAAATCATTGTCACGATATTTAAATCGTCTCTAGAGAAATGAAGAAATTGTAATGTAGCTAGAGCCATTCATTGGTTTGACCGCATTTCATTTATATTGAATTTCAAGTGCGAGCGTTCCGTTATTTTCAGCGCTGCACTACACTGAAGTATTCTGAGAAAGCGTTCAAGGTTAACTATCAGTTAATCTAGAACGCAATTATCCAGAGCGAGCCTTCGTCAAACTGTAGACGGCTCGTATGCTCCGGTCCTTGAAACCTGAGACGGAGGCTATGCAGGCGGTCTCCTCACAGCAAAACTAACAGGAAGAAATACAGATAAACGCTTGCGTTTTTAAGCAGCGTTTACACGGAAGACAAATGAAAAAAGCCTTTAACTGAGAATGAGCTCGTGTAAAATAAGTTAGGCATTTATATAAGGAAACACGAGGCAGACTCTGCGTTAGTTTCCTTTTCAGTTGTTAAGTTCGAAGGGTGTTATTTTTAACACGTGTAAAGCAAATAAACGCGTTCAATTAGGAGATCCTTATCTTGTTTAGTGGCGCATTGTAAGGCGTTTAAAAGAGAGTAAAAGAACATCCAAGAAAATTAAAGGTCAGGAGCTTCTCTCTTTAGGCCATTAAAACTAAATCATTGCTAACAGAATGATAGAGGAGCAATTCCTGGACACTACATGTATAGGAGATAAGAATCAATCATCCGGCAACATTCATACAAGGCTTCACCAGATTCTCGTACAGTGAGTGGAAAGAAATAGGGATTAAAAGAGGCCACAAACAAACGTTAGAGTTAGGAATATACTCACCCTGATTTTCTCTCACTGCAGTGCTGAATCAGAACCAGAGAGATTAAACCTGTAAAAGAAAAGAACAAGAGAACAGTGTGAAGACGTCACCTCATGTAGAACTACACACAAGAGAGGTAGAAGAGTGGCAAGCCCAAAAACGCCATCCTGGTAAGATAAGTTATCTATAGTTAAAGAGATACAGTAAGTTAAGAATAAAAGGACAGTTAATAATTAAAATAAATGTTATAGCCAGAAGAAAAAGAACAATAGAAGACGAAGCAGATTTGGCAGAGTTTTTTGGAGCTGTCTCTTCTTGTCCCACTCCCCTTTCCCCCCTTGGAACTTACCTGCGATGGAATTCTAAAACCTAGCGGGAAGTTCTGAGAGGGGCATTGGTAACTAGCATCTTTCTGCTACTGTGCAGTCCTGCGCAAGTTGAGGACACCCTCTGACAGGGGTATAGTCTTATAGCTCTTTCACTGTACCAAACCTCTCTGGGATGTAGTCCTCTGTTCCTTTCTATAGTGCAATGAGCAGTGGTTGGTTCTTCTTTTCTGTTTTGTGATGTGCCGTGGATCGTAGTCCTATGTCTCTTTCTCTGAATTGGTGTGAGGTTAGTAGTCCTTTCACAATTTAATTGTTATGGCTGCCATTTTGTGGAAGGGAAATGAAGATGCTTCCACCTGAGCACGTGCCCAAAATGGGGACCTTGCATTGCCCAGCAGGTCATCAAAGGTTTCAAACTGTGCAAGGTGGAAAAGAGTATGGAAAGTTCAAATATGTACATTGCTGTTTCTGGAAAATTGTGAGCAGTGTGAGTGCGTGGATGTGGGCTGGGAGTCCTGTTAAAGGACACCATTAAGGTTTGATGGTAGCTAAAATATTTAGAGATAACCCTCAAATCAAGGGGACAGGGTTCTGTAAACCAAAAACACCCATGTTTCCCCATGATAAATAGCTCTAAGCTCTCATACACTCTCACGTTGCATCACACATTACAACATTACTCAATCAAATTCAATACCACAGGAGTTTGAAAAAATATAGGCAGAGCTTTAATGATAAAATGTTAAAATTAATACATTTTAAAATCTCTTTACATAACATAATAAACATAAAAAAATACAAAAGAATGTAAAACAAGCATTGGCATAGCCAATAGGTCTCGCCTTTGGGACCTTATAAGTGTTTAGCCATGCAACAGTTGATGTTGTTGCACCAAGGATATTGTGCTGCATGACTAAATACTTATAAGGCCCTAAAAGCGAGACTTATTGGTTATGCCAATGCTTGTTTTAATACTCTCTGGCTGCGCCCCCGCACCCCCCCCAGTGTAGGGTTGCCAGAGTGATGTCGGAGGTCATCTCAGAGAGCTAGTTGGCTCACTACAGTTTTAACCCTGGCAACCCTGTGTGCCACCTGCCAAAATGGGACATTGGCCCTGAGTGTCGCAAGCCTTGAACCTAGCAGACCCGCCTACCAGCCAATTACCCCTGTCGTCCCTGGGCCGCAACCCCTGTCCAAAAAGCCCGGTTGCAACTCCAAAGTGACCCCCACCCGAGAAAAAAAAAACTATTTGCCGAATTAACAGATTCAAACTTTTGGCTTTGCCAAGAGTAATTTTTATTTGTGGCCATTATTTTTCTCTGTAGCCAGCAGATGATAGCGTTTGCAGCACCAAGCATACAACTCACTGGGTTCCTTTATTCGTAAAGCACTCACAACCAACTAAATTATCATTTTGCAACATAGTAGTGTGAATTCTCATGTGTACCTGTAGTGTTATCTGGGTATGTGTGCCGATCTGCATAAATCACTTTGTGTGCTCTTCCATCTGTGTAAGGCGTGTGTTTGTCCTTCCCTTTGACAACCCCATACCTACTCGCTTTGTCAAATGCTTGTTTAACACCACGATCTAGAAGTTAAAAGTTGTGTTGCTATTTAACGGCGATTTATGCAGAGTGCGTCTTTTTCCTTCTGAGACCGTTTCCATATATGTTTATTCAAATTTAAAGTTGGTATACTTCATTAAGGGTTTGCTTTTAAGCCGTCTCTGAAAGTACACCTCTCCCGAGTCAACAAGCAGAGATTTAAATAAAACGGTGCCTCTTTGCAATTAATACCATCTGTGAAATCAGATTTCGCAATAATTTCCTGGAAGGAAGAAACCGAGAGATGGCATAATCTCGCCACGGTGATGAGAAAGCGTGTGTTCTTTCTGCCAAGGACAGGAAGAACTCGAACCAGGCGACGGCGGCAAAATATAACAAGCATTTGCAATGCAATAGGTCTCGCATTATGAAAGTTGGAGCTATTGGTATTGCAAATAATAATGCAAGTATAATAGCAGCAACTTTTTGAATGTGTGTACCTGTAAAATGTCAGTGTTTGGTTTATTAATAATGCATATCTTCGGAATATGGTTTTGTAAGCTTTATTTTGTAAACATGCATTATTTTGAAATAACATTAGTAATTATTTTGTTATATTAATACACATTGTAATATAAGTATATTTTTCCTAAATAATGTTATATGTGTATCTAATTGTGTAAAAGTAAACAATTTTAATACGTTGGTTTTGGATTTTTGCAATCAGTTTTTGTAGAATAATAGTTCTTGCTGAAAACAGTTTCATAATAAGGTAGATACTAGACATATTGTATTTTCCTAATGAACAGACTACTGTTGATAGATATGTATATGCATTGGTATATAAGGCTATGCTGCTTTTTTAATATATATTATAATGCACCATATTTAAAACACATTTAGAAAGTACTTTGCAATTTAAGTTGTTTTGTTATATAAAATGTCAACACACAATAAAGTATTAGTATACATTGCAATATAGTATTTACAGTTGGCTATATTTGTGGTCTACATAATAAGATACCATAGTTGTATCACGTATTGTACAAACTAGTATTTAGTATTATTTTGTGAAAATTGCAATACACAAGCAAATGCTTTTAGATATACATTTTTATGCATAGGTTGTTCAGACATAGTTATTTTTTGTTGTACATTAAATTTGCTTAATTATTTGTGTGATACATCCATTAGAGAATAGTACATTAAGAGTTATTGGCAGGTGTGGCATTAATGCATCCCCAAAGTCTTCAGTATCCGCACTTATATCCAAGAAATCCATTATAGTAATGTTATGTATTTCCATTGATTGGAAATGTTCTGTTGCTTCGACTTGCACTGTCATAGTACTTATTTCTTGAAAAGATTTTCCAGTCCATATAGTGTAACAGTTATGTTTTCTTTTGGTGGTTGTATCCCCTATAGATAAATGGTTTTAGTAATGGTACTGTTTACAGTTTTTTCAGAAAAATTACTATCTAAATGTATACTTACTTGTATTTGGCTATGACGAGTTGTGTTTAAGATTTTTTCTCCGTTGTATTGATGCACTGTTAAATGTGTTATTTGTACATATTTTCCAATTTCAATCGGGAAGTCTGTTGCTTCTCTCCACAAAGTGATTTTCACAGAGTCGGTTGCATCAGTTATAGTTATGCTTTTTAGTTTCGTTTCTTGTCCTCCAATGAATATTGTTTTTGTTGCTTCTTCCTGCAATATATAATATGCTTTGGTTACTGTTGTATTTACAGAAAAAGTCTTATATATTAATACAATATTATACTGCTTTAAATGTACATGTATAATATATCAAGATTTTTTAAGATGCTTCTAAAGTATTTTTTGGGAAGTAGTTATATGAGTATGTAAGTTACTGTCAGACAGTTTTTAAATTTGCGGTAAAAAAATCCATTATAATATATAATAATATATCTACATTTTACGACATATGACAAGAAGTCCATGCAATATATCATTTGTTTTGTTTAAGTTGTTACAGTTCTGAAATGTAGTACTTTGACATGCATTGTCAGTATTTGTGCTCAGGATAATAAGTTAATGCTATGCATTACTTGCATTCACATCTATGTTGCCATTGTTATAATATATATTTGCTTAGCATTTATTATTATAAGTTATATTTTACTTACCTTTTAGTGGTGTTTCATAGATGTAGCTGCACTAAATCCCTTTATATATATTTTATGGTATATATTGTGGATATGAAAATTATTACTTACTTGTTATGTTCCTGTATATGTAAGTTTTTTCCAATTAAAAAACATTATTTTTCCTATACATTTGATATAAACATGTTTAATGTATATTATATATTGCTTAATAGCATGTTTTTAAATATTGTTTTATAAGTATTTATATTATAAAACAAATATTTAATAGATTAATATTGATTTATAGCTATTGCAGTTTAGATGATAAGTTGTTATATATATTTTCTGCAAATTTATTCTGTCTTTCTTTTACTTACCTTTTAATAATGTTTTAGAGGCTGCTTGGCTTAATAATTATTTGTTAGTAGTAGCTTACTTGTTATGTTGATTTATAGATAAAGTTGTTAGATACTATATATACATATTTTATTTTTTTATGCAACATATACATATGTTTGTGTGTATATTTATATATACAGAGATATATATATAAATATATATATATATATATATATATATATATAAAAGACGAGACACCAGACTTGGAGGCCGCACACGCTGTGTAGTACTTTATTCCTGCAGGCAGCCCTGCTTGACATCGGCAGATGAACAGAAATTTGTTTGCCAGAGTTCAAAATCCTGACGCGTTTCGGGCGTCCTTGCCCTTGGTCACAGGAGATCTGGCTGAAGTGCAACCCAAAACAGTGGGCGAGACTACAAACTTGTGACTTTGAGTTGCAGTATGTTTTGGGTTGCACTTCAGCCAGATCTCCTGTGACCAAGGGCAAGGACGCCCGAAACGCGTCAGGATTTTGAACTCTGGCAAACAAATTTCTGTTCATCTGCCGATGTCAAGCAGGGCTGCCTGCAGGAATAAAGTACTACACAGCGTGTGCAGCCTCCAAGTCTGGTGTCTCGTCTTTTGTATTAATTGCGGCCAACCCAAGGTCGCGGCAGGCCCCCCCACGAAAGAAGTGGTGTCCAGCGTCGTCACTGTACAGCGCAATAAGGAGCGTTGTGGTTTCTGCAACAGGGTAAGAACAGTCCTGCTTTACCCCGCAGCTTCACAGAAACCCACTGTGGTTAAGTATTGCAATGTGTAACCGACAACCGCTATTAGTGGAAAACTTACCTTACAAAAGAACTCCAAGTCCCAAGAGGCAATGCGCAGACACGCCCAGTGGGCGAGACTACAAACTTGTGACTTTGAGTTGCGGTATGTTTTGGGTTGCACTTCAGCCAGATCTCATGTGACCAAGGGCAAGGACGCCCGAAACGCGTCAGGATTTTGAACTCTGGCAAACAAATTTCTGTTCATCTGCCGATGTCAAGCAGGGCTGCCTGCAGGAATAAAGTACTACACAGCGTGTGCGGCCTCCAAGTCTGGTGTCTCATCTTTTGTATTAATTGCGGCCAACCCAAGGTCGCGGCAGGCCCCCCCACGAAAGAAGTGGTGTCCAGCGTCGTCACTGTACAGCGCAATAAGGAGCGTTGTGGTTTCTGCAACAGGGTAAGAACAGTCCTGCTTTACCCCGCAGCTTCACAGAAACCCACTGTGGTTAAGTATTGCAATGTGTAACCGACAACCGCTATTAGTGGAAAACTTACCTTACAAAAGAACTCCAAGTCCCAAGAGGCAATGCGCAGACACGCCCAGTGGGCGAGACTACAAACTTGTGACTTTGAGTTACGGTATGTTTTGGGTTGCACTTCAGCCAGATCTCCTGTGACCAAGGGCAAGGACGCCCGAAACGCGTCAGGATTTTAAACTCTGGCAAACAAATTTCTGTTCATCTGCCGATGTCAAGCAGGGCTGCCTGCAGGAATAAAGTACTACACAGCGTGTGCGGCCTCCAAGTCTGGTGTCTCGTCTTTTGTATTAATTGCGGCCAACCCAAGGTCGCGGCAGGCCCCCCCACGAAAGAAGTGGTGTCCAGCGTCGTCACTGTACAGCGCAATAAGGAGCGTTGTGGTTTCTGCAACAGGGTAAGAACAGTCCTGCTTTACCCCGCAGCTTCACAGAAACCCACTGTGGTTAAGCATTGCAATGTGTAACCGACAACCGCTATTAGTGGAAAACTTACCTTACAAAAGAACTCCAAGTCCCAAGAGGCAATGCGCAGACACGCCCTGTGGGCGAGACTACAAACTTGTGACTTTGAGTTGCGGTATGTTTTGGGTTGCACTTCAGCCAGATCTCCTGTGACCAAGGGCAAGGACGCCCGAAACGCGTCAGGATTTTGAACTCTGGCAAACAAATTTCTGTTCATCTGCCGATGTCAAGCAGGGCTGCCTGCAGGAATAAAGTACTACACAGCGTGTGCGGCCTCCAAGTCTGGTGTCTCGTCTTTTGTATTAATTGCGGCCAACCCAAGGTCGCGGCAGGCCCCCCCACGAAAGAAGTGGTGTCCAGCGTCGTCACTGTACAGCGCAATAAGGAACGTTGTGGTTTCTGCAACAGGGTAAGAACAGTCCTGCTTTACCCCGCAGCTTCACAGAAACCCACTGTGGTTAAGTATTGCAATGTGTAACCGACAACCGCTATTAGTGGAAAACTTACCTTACAAAAGAACTCCAAGTCCCAAGAGGCAATGCGCAGACACGCCCAGTGGGCGAGACTACAAACTTGTGACTTTGAGTTGCGGTATGTTTTGGGTTGCACTTCAGCCAGATCTCCTGTGACCAAGGGCAAGGACGCCCGAAACGCGTCAGGATTTTGAACTCTGGCAAACAAATTTCTGTTCATCTGCCGATGTCAAGCAGGGCTGCCTGCAGGAATAAAGTACTACACAGCGTGTGCGGCCTCCAAGTCTGGTGTCTCGTCTTTTGTATTAATTGCGGCCAACCCAAGGTCGCGGCAGGCCCCCCCACGAAAGAAGTGGTGTCCAGCGTCGTCACTGTACAGCGCAATAAGGAGCGTTGTGGTTTCTGCAACAGGGTAAGAACAGTCCTGCTTTACCCCGCAGCTTCACAGAAACCCACTGTGGTTAAGCATTGCAATGTGTAACCGACAACCGCTATTAGTGGAAAACTTACCTTACAAAAGAACTCCAAGTCCCAAGAGGCAATGCGCAGACACGCCCTGTGGGCGAGACTACAAACTTGTGACTTTGAGTTGCGGTATGTTTTGGGTTGCACTTCAGCCAGATCTCCTGTGACCAAGGGCAAGGACGCCCGAAACGCGTCAGGATTTTGAACTCTGGCAAACAAATTTCTGTTCATCTGCCGATGTCAAGCAGGGCTGCCTGCAGGAATAAAGTACTACACAGCGTGTGCGGCCTCCAAGTCTGGTGTCTCGTCTTTTGTATTAATTGCGGCCAACCCAAGGTCGCGGCAGGCCCCCCCACGAAAGAAGTGGTGTCCAGCGTCGTCACTGTACAGCGCAATAAGGAACGTTGTGGTTTCTGCAACAGGGTAAGAACAGTCCTGCTTTACCCCGCAGCTTCACAGAAACCCACTGTGGTTAAGTATTGCAATGTGTAACCGACAACCGCTATTAGTGGAAAACTTACCTTACAAAAGAACTCCAAGTCCCAAGAGGCAATGCGCAGACACGCCCAGTGGGCGAGACTACAAACTTGTGACTTTGAGTTGCGGTATGTTTTGGGTTGCACTTCAGCCAGATCTCCTGTGACCAAGGGCAAGGACGCCCGAAACGCGTCAGGATTTTGAACTCTGGCAAACAAATTTCTGTTCATCTGCCGATGTCAAGCAGGGCTGCCTGCAGGAATGAAGTACTACACAGCGTGTGCGGCCTCCAAGTCTGGTGTCTCGTCTTTTGTATTAATTGCGGCCAACCCAAGGTCGCGGCAGGCCCCCCCACGAAAGAAGTGGTGTCCAGCGTCGTCACTGTACAGCGCAATAAGGAGCGTTGTGGTTTCTGCAACAGGGTAAGAACAGTCCTGCTTTACCCCGCAGCTTCACAGAAACCCACTGTGGTTAAGTATTGCAATGTGTAACCGACAACCGCTATTAGTGGAAAACTTACCTTACAAAAGAACTCCAAGTCCCAAGAGGCAATGCGCAGACACGCCCAGTGGCCGAGACTACAAACTTGTGACTTTGAGTTGCGGTATGTTTTGGGTTGCACTTCAGCCAGATCTCCTGTGACCAAGGGCAAGGACGCCCGAAACGCGTCAGGATTTTGAACTCTGGCAAACAAATTTCTGTTCACCTGCCGATGTCAAGCAGGGCTGCCTGCAGGAATAAAGTACTACACAGCGTGTGCGGCCTCCAAGTCTGGTGTCTCGTCTTTTGTATTAATTGCGGCCAACCCAAGGTCGCGGCAGGCCCCCCCACGAAAGAAGTGGTGTCCAGCGTCGTCACTGTACAGCGCAATAAGGAGCGTTGTGGTTTCTGCAACAGGGTAAGAACAGTCCTGCTTTACCCCGCAGCTTCACAGAAACCCACTGTGGTCAAGTATTGCAATGTGTAACCGACAACCGCTATTAGTGGAAAACTTACCTTACAAAAGAACTCCAAGTCCCAAGAGGCAATGCGCAGACACGCCCAGTGGGCGAGACTACAAACTTGTGACTTTGAGTTGCGGTATGTTTTGGGTTGCACTTCAGCCAGATCTCCTGTGACCAAGGGCAAGGACGCCCGAAACGCGTCAGGATTTTGAACTCTGGCAAACAAATTTCTGTTCATCTGCCGATGTCAAGCAGGGCTTCCTGCAGGAATAAAGTACTACACAGCGTGTGCAGCCTCCAAGTCTGGTGTCTCGTCTTTTGTATTAATTGCGGCCAACCCAAGGTCGCGGCAGGCCCCCCCACGAAAGAAGTGGTGTCCAGCGTCGTCACTGTACAGCGCAATAAGGAGCGTTGTGGTTTCTGCAACAGGGTAAGAACAGTCCTGCTTTACCCCGCAGCTTCACAGAAACCCACTGTGGTTAAGTATTGCAATGTGTAACCGACAACCGCTATTAGTGGAAAACTTACCTTACAAAAGAACTCCAAGTCCCAAGAGGCAATGCGCAGACACGCCCAGTGGGCGAGACTACAAACTTGTGACTTTGAGTTGCGGTATGTTTTGGGTTGCACTTCAGCCAGATCTCCTGTGACCAAGGGCAAGGACGCCCGAAAACGCGTCAGGATTTTGAACTCTGGCAAACAAATTTCTGTTCATCTGCCGATGTCAAGCAGGGCTGCCTGCAGGAATAAAGTACTACACAGCGTGTGCGGCCTCCAAGTCTGGTGTCTCGTCTTTTGTATTAATTGCGGCCAAGCCAAGGTCGCGGCAGGCCCCCCCACGAAAGAAGTGGTGTCCAGCGTCGTCACTGTACAGCGCAATAAGGAGCGTTGTGGTTTCTGCAACAGGGTAAGAACAGTCCTGCTTTACCCCGCAGCTTCACAGAAACCCACTGTGGTTAAGTATTGCAATGTGTAACCGACAACCGCTATTAGTGGAAAACTTACCTTACAAAAGAACTCCAAGTCCCAAGAGGCAATGCGCAGACACGCCCAGTGGGCGAGACTACAAACTTGTGACTTTGAGTTGCGGTATGTTTTGGGTTGCACTTCAGCCAGATCTCCTGTGACCAAGGGCAAGGACGCCCGAAACGCGTCAGGATTTTGAACTCTGGCAAACAAATTTCTGTTCATCTGCCGATGTCAAGCAGGGCTGCCTGCAGGAATAAAGTACTACACAGCGTGTGCGGCCTCCAAGTCTGGTGTCTCGTCTTTTGTATTAATTGCGGCCAACCCAAGGTCGCGGCAGGCCCCCCCACGAAAGAAGTGGTGTCCAGCGTCGTCACTGTACAGCGCAATAAGGAGCGTTGTGGTTTCTGCAACAGGGTAAGAACAGTCCTGCTTTACCCCGCAGCTTCACAGAAACCCACTGTGGTTAAGTATTGCAATGTGTAACCGACAACCGCTATTAGTGGAAAACTTACCTTACAAAAGAACTCCAAGTCCCAAGAGGCAATGCGCAGACACGCCCAGTGGGCGAGACTACAAACTTGTGACTTTGAGTTGCGGTATGTTTTGGGTTGCACTTCAGCCAGATCTCCTGTGACCAAGGGCAAGGACGCCCGAAACGCGTCAGGATTTTGAACTCTGGCAAACAAATTTCTGTTCATCTGCCGATGTCAAGCAGGGCTGCCTGCAGGAATAAAGTACTACACAGCGTGTGCGGCCTCCAAGTCTGGTGTCTCGTCTTTTATATATATATATATATATATATATATATATATATATACACATACATGCATAGAGGATTAATATATATTAACTATTGCATTATAGTTGTTTAGAGGTGCATATAAATATTGCTATAAAAGTATAGATTTGATATAGTAGATATGCTTTATAAATGAATTGCAAAAGAAAGTATTTCTTATACCTTTTTTGGTAATTTTGGGTAATATACATTGGTGTCTATTTACAGGTGTATATTTGTTTTACTTACCTTTAATAGCATTATTAGGGTGTTTTTCATGTCAATATATATATACACATTTGCAAAAAAATACATTTATTGATATATAGTTGCTGTTAATCATTATTTAGTGATCATTTATAATAATAGTTTTATTTTACTCACCTTTAAAGTGTGCTTCAAGATATACTTTGGGCAAAGAAATATATCTATATATATTTTAATTGTTTGCAAAATACTTCCTTTATTAGATATTAGTTTTTTATTATAATGCTACATCTAAAAGGTGGATATGAATAATTTAATAGTATTATTTATTTTGTTACTGTGTAGTTTATATTTTTATCAATGTATATATATACATATATATATAGAGAGACATAAATATATAATTTCTAGTAACAAATATAAAATATATAAGAATGGGGTACAAAATATATATCTTTGTAAATTCATTTTGATATGCATTAATGGCAAACTGTTTTTAGATGATATTTTCTAATAGCTTATTTTTACTTACTTGTTAACAAAGGTTTCCTTTTATGGTTGCATTAACATGTTTGTATGTAATTGTATATGCAATTTATTTTATTGCATTTATAAGGATAGTCATAAGCATTAACATTTGTAACCACTTCTAGTAACAGTTATACATTAGTTATATAAAATAGTCATATTAATAAGCATTTTTAATAGTATTGTGTTTCACGTTTCTGTGGTATAACAAACAATAAAAATACATTCACATCTATGTTGCTATTGTTTTAATATATATTTGCTTAGCATTTATTATTATAAGTTATATTTTACTTACCTTTTAGTGGTGTTTCACAGATGTAGCTGCACTAAATGTCTTTACATATATATTATGGTATATATTGTGGATATGAAAATCATTACTTACTTGTTATGTTCCTGTATATGTAACTTTTTCCAATTAAAAAACATTATTTTTCCTATACATTTGATATAAACATGTTTAATGTATATTATGGTGCCGATTACGATCCTGTAAAGACCGGGTACGAACCGTCGGACGGAGCATATTATCCGTCCGATGCGTACCCGGTCGTAACAATATACAAACATGTAAGTACGATTCGCACGGAAATACTATTTCCGTACGAATCGTACAAAACCCCGACCGACGAAAATAAACATACAAATGTGATCCGGGAAAGCGCTGACGTGACGTCGGGACGCACGCAGCCTGCCATTCACGAACCAGGAAGTATGATTCGCACCGACGTCATCCCGCACGGAGAATATTTTCCGGCAGCCAAAAACTGCCGGGAAATCAGGACGACGCGAACAAGAAGTACCTGCACGCGACGGACAGACATGGACCCGAACCTACGTGTCATCCCGGCCCTCATAGCAGTCGACCTCCTCTACAGGTTACGACGCAGACGCCGCAGAAGGTCAGAACAACAAAGGGAGGGGGGAGGGGGGGGGCAGGAGCAGGGGCAGGCCACAAAACCCCCACCAAAGTCACACAGCACACATGCCCTGGACATACCTGACCCCCAGGCCCTGGTCACTACGAGGGGGTGGGGGCGTATCCAGCAAAGCCAGCGTCCGCCACAACGGAAGTGGTTGACGACGCGAACCGGCAACACAACAATACAGGTACGTCCCGTACCCACGCCTTAAGAGCGTGGGTACGAGTCGTACCATGCCCACACCTACGTCACCCCAACAATGGCGGTACGGCTGTACCCACGTAGCAAAGGCCTGGGTACGGCCCGCACAAGCATTCCACAGCGTGGGTACGGATATGTACAGACCCCCCACCCCAACAGTGTAAGTACGACCCGTACCCTCACCCGCGTATGTATGGAGCGTACCCCCACCCCAACCGTGTATGTACGACCCGTACCCTCACCCGCGTATGTATGGAGCGTACCCCCCATGCCAACAGTGTACGTACGGACCGTACCCCCACCCCGTATGCATGGAGCGTACCCCCCACCCCAACAGTGTAAGTACGACCCGTACCCTCACCCGCGTATGTATGGAGCGTACCCCCACCCCAACCATGTATGTACGACCTGTACCCTCACCCGCGTACGTATGGAGCGTACCCCCCATGCCAACAGTGTACGTACGGACCGTACCCCCACCCCGTATGCATGGAGCGTACCCCCACCCCAACCGTGTATGTACGACCTGTACCCTCACCCGCGTACGTATGGAGCTCCCGAGAGCGCATCACCCACTTCTGATTATACTCCCTCTGAGGCGGAAAGCCGGAGGTTAGCACGCTGCATCAAAAAATTGTATTTTAACGCTGTCACCACTATTTTTCACTTACTGTTGTTTTTAATTTCGGTAACTGACCACGAAGCTCCCCTGAGCAGAAGCGCTGCAGTCAAGCGCTCAGCCTGCCCTCCTAGACCCTCCAAAACACAGCGAGCCCACGCTGCCTGAGAGGAAAACGCCCACACCGCCAGCGCGGTCGAAGGCGAAGCCACGCCCACTGCGAGGCCACGCCCACCGGACTACTTAAACGCTCCCGAGAGCGCATCACCCACTTCTGATTATACTCCCTCTGAGGCGGAAAGCCGGAGGTTAGCACGCTGCATCAAAAAATTGTATTTTAACGCTGTCACCACTATTTTTCACTTACTGTTGTTTTTAATTTCGGTAACTGACCACGAAGCTCCCCTGAGCAGAAGCGCTGCAGTCAAGCGCTCAGCCTGCCCTCCTAGACCCTCCAAAACACAGCGAGCCCACGCTGCCTGAGAGGAAAACGCCCACACCGCCAGCGCGGTCGAAGGCGAAGCCACGCCCACTGCGAGGCCACGCCCACCGGACTACTTAAACGCTCCCGAGAGCGCAACACCCACTTCTGATTATACTCCCTCTGAGGCGGAAAGCCGGAGGTTAGCACGCTGCATCAAAAAATTGTATTTTAACGCTGTCACCACTATTTTTCACTTACTGTTGTTTTTAATTTCGGTAACTGACCACGAAGCTCCCCTGAGCAGAAGCGCTGCAGTCAAGCGCTCAGCCTGCCCTCCTAGACCCTCCAAAACACAGCGAGCCAACGCTGCCTGAGAGGAAAACGCCCACACCGCCAGCGCGGTCGAAGGCGAAGCCACGCCCACTGCGAGGCCACGCCCTTAACATCTACTACAAATGTGTCGGCCATTCCAGCGCAGCGGACGAGCGCCGTTTGCGCGCCGAAGGCGCGCCTAAGGCAAGCCCGTCTGCGCCCGTCCGCGCACGACCGGGCCTAGGGCCAGACTATATGCCTGTCCCAGCCGCCTCTAAGGTAAGCTATTCCCGCAGAGAGCTCCTCAGCCTTAGACCCACTAAAAACAGCTCATGTCTGGCACTACACGACCCCACTGTCCCTTTTCGCCGCTGTGACAAATGCAAACCAGGCAATCTCTCCCTTCCAAAACCCCCCGTCCCTCCCCCTGTCCTTAAAATCTCGACCCTTAACTGCAGATCACTTCCCAAACATGCCCTGCTTATCAACCATCTTATTGTCGACCTTAAACTGGACATACTTTTCCTCACAGAAACCTGGATTACGGAGCATTCCAACGCTGACGTCGTCCTAGCTCTCCCCCCGGGCTTCCTCATCATGTCTCAACCCCGTCCCCTAGGTAGAGGAGGTGGATTAGCCATTATCCACAGGGACCACTTTATCTGTCGATCCAAAGACTGCGCGATCCAAGACTCAGAGAGCTGCCTCTTCACGATTCAGCTGTCTTCGACGAACTCCCTGTCAGGCCTTCTGGTGTATCGGCCGCCCGGCCACTCTGGCCCCTTCACAGCCGCCCTCCTGGAAACCGTTTCCTCCGCGGCACACCTGACACCTAACTTCCTTATAACAGGTGACCTAAACATCCATCTCGAGGATCCCCTTGACACTGGGGCAACCGACTTTATTGACGACCTAGCGGCCTTGGGTCTGCTTCTCGCCAACTCTGAACCAACTCACACGAAAGGGCACCTTCTCGACCCGGTGTTTTCCAACATCCCTTCCCTCCTTTTCATTAACTCCCAACCCCTCCCGTGGACGGACCACTTTCTAGTCACGACCCATCTCCCTGGAGCTTTCAAAAAGCCTCAAAAACCCCCCACCTTCACCAGAGACAGAGCGTGGGCCAGACTCTCGGTGGAGGATTGGTCCACAGCCCTGGACGCTTCGACCCCCAGTCTTTCGGAGGACCCCTCCACCGCCGACTCCCAAGTCAGAGACTGGATATCCTCCACTCTCGATAATCTTATCCCCATAAAAAATCGGGAGATCAAAAACAGGATAAAAGGCCAGGCCCCCTGGTATACTCCTGACCTCAGGGATCTACGCAAAGAGTGCAAAAAGGCCGAGAGGCAGTGGAGAAAGGACTGGCTCCACAGTAACAAAGACCTCTACAATAGTGCAGTTAGACGCTACAAATCAGCTCTCAAACTTGCTAAGGCAGGATTCTATGACAACAGAATACAAAACGCCACCAATTCCACAAAAGAAGCGTACCTGATTGTCAAAGAACTCCTCAACATTCCATCAGCACCCACCGTTTCCCATGCCCCCCCAGACAGAAGTAATGACTTTGCCTCCTTCTTCGACTCTAAAATCTCGCGAATATTGGACTCTCTCCCCAGCATCACCCCCCACATCTCCACTGATACTGAGGTCTGTATCAACAGCCCGCGGCTGTCCTCCTTTAGAGCAACCTCCCTCATTGAGGTCTCCGCCACGTTAGCCAAAATGAAAAGCGGCTCTCCTCTTGACCCAGCCCCGGCCAGACTATTAAAAGCTGCCGCCCCCAGCATAGCCTCCACCATCAGGGATCTCATTAACATCTCCTTGCGCCAAGGCACAGTGCCGCCCAACTGGAAAAATGCGGTTGTCAAAGCCCTGCTAAAGAAACCCCATCTGAATCCTGACGATATGTCTAACTATAGACCCATATCACTCCTTCCCTGCATCAGCAAGATGGCGGAGAAACTAGTTAATTCCCAACTCTCCCAATTCCTTGAGACCAACAAAATCCTGCGCCCATCTCAAACTGGCTTTAGGCCCGGCCAGGGCACGGACACAGCCCTCCTCTCCGTCATTGAGGAATCAAGGCGCATTCTGGATTCAGGAGGATCAGTGGCAGTGATCCTCCTGGACCTCAGTGCCGCCTTTGACACGGTGGATCACCGTGTCCTTCTACATCGCCTGGCCAGGGCAGGAATTGTGGGCTCAGCACACGCCTGGATTAACTCCTTCCTATCAGGCCGTTCATTTCAGGTGTGGGACGGCAACTCTCGCTCAGACCCCCTCCCACTGACTTGTGGAGTCCCGCAGGGGTCCTCGCTTAGTCCCACCCTGTTTAATGTTTACATGGCCCCCCTGGAAGACGTCGTGACCCCCTATGGGATCAAAATTGTCAACTACGCTGACGACACCCAACTTGTCGTCTCCCTCTCCCAGCTGGACAAACACCCAGACAGCCTGCGGAACTGCCTCCAAGACATCTACTCCTGGATGTGCGAATCTCCCCTAAAATTGAACGGTTCTAAAACCGAAATTATGCTCCTGGGCAACAAATGGTCATCAATCCCCGCTTCGGTGTGGCCGGACACCTTTGGTGAGATACCCACTCCAAAGTCAGAAGTCAAAACGCTAGGCGTTTGGCTGGAACCAAGCCTCACCATGAAGACCCAGGCAACCAAGACAGCTGGATCATGCTTTGGCCTCCTGCGGTCAACCCGAAAAATTCTCCCTCTCCTTCCTCCAATATCCAGGAAACTGCTGGTTCAAGGGCTCATCCTAGCCAGACTCGACTACAGCAACGCTGTCTACCTCGGTGCACCGGAGTTTACCTTAGCCAAACTCCAACGGGCACAAAACGCCGCGGCAAGGATTTTAATGGACCTCCCCCCCAGAGCCTCTGCCAAATCAGCCCTCAAGGCCCTGCACTGGCTCCCTGTCCGCCAACGAGTTGAGTTTAAGGCAATGTGCACCAGTCACAAACTCATTAATGGTGCCGGCCCTGCCGCCCTGAAAGACCTTGTCGCCCCCTACAAAGCCCCTAGGGCACTGCGCTCGGACGACGAGCATTTGGCCATCGTCCCTAAATTTAAGAAGGCTCGGACCGGTGGCCGTCGCTTCTCGGTCAAAGCCTCCTCAGGCTGGAACGCACTGCCTCGCCACTTGCGTCTGGAACCCTGCCACGCCCTCTTCCGGAAAAAACTAAAAACTTTCTTATTCCCCAAATAATCCTCCGGTCCCCCCTCCTCTTGGGATATCACAGTTCTATAGCGCGGGGATGCCTCCGGGTCACCAGGCGCTTTATAAATTTATAAATAAATAAATAATAAATAAATTTATAAATAAATAAATAAATAAATGGAGCGTACCCCCACCCCAACCGTGTATGTACGACCCGTACCCTCACCCGCGTATGCATGGAGCGTACCTCCACCCCAACCGTGTATGTATGACCCATACCCTCACCCGCGTACGTATGGAGCGTACCCCCCACCCCAACAGTGTATGTACGACCCGTACCCTCACCCGCGTATGTATGGAGCGTACCCCCACCCCAACCGTGTATGTACGACCCGTACCCTCATCCGCGTACGTATGGAGCGTACCCCCCATGCCAACAGTGTACGTACGGACCGTACCCCCACCCCGTATGCATGGAGCGTACCCCCACCCCAACCGTGTATGTACGACCCGTACCCTCACCCGCGTATGCATGGAGCGAACCCACACCCGTGTATGTCCTAAGCGTACATATCCTGAAATAGGAGGGTTGGGTGCAGAGTCCTCCCAGCAGTGCCCAGACACAGGAGGGGTGGGTGCCTAACACTCCCAGCAGTGCCCAGACACAGGAGGGGTGTGTGCAGAGTCCTCCCAGCAGTGCCCAGTCACAAGAGGGGTGTGTGCAGAGTCCTCCCAGCAGTGCCCAGTCATAAGAGGGGTGTGTGCCTAACACTCACAGCAGTGCCCAGACACAGGAGGGGTGGGTGCCTAACACTCCCAGCAGTGCCCAACAGTGTATGTACGACCCGTACCCTCACCCGCGTATGTATGGAGCGTACCCCCACCCCAACCGTGTATGTACGACCCGTACCCTCACCCGCGTACGTACGGACCGTACCCCCACCCCGTATGCATGGAGCGTACCCCCACCCCAACCGTGTATGTACGACCCGTACCCTCACCCGCATACGTATGGAGCGTACCCCCATGCCATCAGTGTACATACGGACCGTACCCCCACCCCGTATGCATGGAGCGAACCCCCAACCCAACCGTGTATGTACGACCCGTACCCTCACCCACGTATGCATGGAGCGTACCTCCACCCCAACCGTGTATGTACGACCCGTACCCTCACCCGCGTACGTATGGAGCGTACCCCCACCCCAACAGTGTATGTACGACCCGTACCCTCACCTGCGTATGTATGGAGCGTACCCCCACCCCAACCGTGTATGTACAACCCGTACCCTCACCCGCGTACGTATGGAGCGTACCCCCCATGCCAACAGTGTACGTACGGACTGTAACCCCACCCCGTATGCATGGAGCGTACCCCCACCCCAACCGTGTATGTACGACCCGTACCCTCACCCGCGTATGCATGGAGCGAACCCACACCCGTGTACGTCCTAAGCATACATATCCTGAAATAGGAGGGTTGGGTGCAGAGTCCTCCCAGCAGTGCCCAGTCATAAGAGGGGTGTGTGCAGAGTCCTGCCAGCAGTGCCCAGACACAGGAGGGGTGGGTGCCTAACATTCCCAGCAGTGCCCAGACACAGGAGGGGTGTGTGCAGAGTCCTCCCAGCAGTGCCCAGTCACAAGAGGGGTGTGTGCAGAGTCCTCCCAGCAGTGCCCAGTCATAAGAGGGGTGTGTGCCTAACACTCACAGCAGTGCCCAGACACAGGAGGGGTGGGTGCCTAACACTCCCAGCAGTGCCCAGACACAGGAGGGGTGTGTGCAGAGTCCTCCCAGCAGTGCCCAGACACAGGAGGGGTGGGTGCCTAACACTCCCAGCAGTGCCCAGACACAGGAGGGGTGTGTGCAGAGGCCTCCCAGCAGTGCCCAGACACAGGAGGGGTGGGTGCGTAACACTCCCAGCAGTGCCCAGACACAGGAGGGGTGGGTGCCTAACACTCACAGCAGTGCCCAGACACAGGAGGGGTGTGTGCAGAGTCCTCCCAGCAGTGCCCAGACACAGGAGGGGTGGGTGCCTAACACTCCCAGCAGTGCCCAGACACAGGAGGGGTGTGTGCAGAGTCCTCCCAGCAGTGCCCAGACACAGGAGGGGTGGGTGCCTAACACTCCCAGCAGTGCCCAGACACAGGAGGGGTGTGTGCAGAGTCCTCCCAGCAGTGCCCAGTCACAAGAGGGGTGTGTGGAGAGCCCTCCCAGCAGTGCCCAGTCATAAGAGGGGTGTGTGCCTAACACTCACAGCAGTGCCCAGACACAGGAGGGGTGGGTGCCTAACACTCCCAGCAGTGCCCAGACACAGGAGGGGTGTGTGCAGAGTCCTCCCAGCAGTGCCCAGACACAGGAGGGGTGGGTGCCTAACACTCCCAGCAGTGCCCAGACACAGGAGGGGTGTGTGCAGAGGCCTCCCAGCAGTGCCCAGACACAGGAGGGGTGGGTGCCTAACACTCCCAGCAGTGCCCAGACACAGGAGGGGTGGGTGCCTAACACTCACAGCAGTGCCCAGACACAGGAGGGGTGTGTGCAGAGTCCTCCCAGCAGTGCCCAGACACAGGAGGGGTGGGTGCAGAGTCCTCCCAGCAGTGCCCAGACACAGGAGGGGTGGGTGCCTAACACTCCCAGCAGTGCCCAGACACAGGAGGGGTGTGTGCAGAGTCCTCCCAGCAGTGCCCAGTCATAAGAGTGGTGTGTGCCTAACACTCACAGCAGTGCCCAGCCACAGGAGGGGTGGGTGCCTAACACTCCCAGCAGTGCCCAGACACAGGAGGGGTGTGTGCAGAGTCCTCCCAGCAGTGCCCAGACACAGGAGGGGTGGGTGCCTAACACTCCCAGCAGTGCCAAGACACAGGAGGGGTGTGTGCAGAGGCCTCCCAGCAGTGCCCAGTCACAAGAGGGGTGTGTGCAGAGTCCTCCCAGCAGTGCCCAGACACAGGAGGGGTGGGTGCAGAGTCCTCCCAGCAGTGCCCAGACACAGGAGGGGTGGGTGCCTAGCACTCCCAGCAGTGCCCAGACACAGGAGGGGTGTGTGCAGAGGCCTCCCAGCAGTGCCCAGTCACAAGAGGGGTGTGTGCAGAGTCCTCCCAGCAGTGCCCAGACACAGGAGGGGTGGGTGCAGAGTCCTCCCAGCAGTGCCCAGACACAGGAGGGGTGGGTGCCTAACACTCCCAGCAGTGCCCAGACACAGGAGGGGTGTGTGCAGAGGCCTCCCAGCAGTGCCCAGTCACAAGAGGGGTGTGTGCAGAGTCCTCCCAGCAGTGCCCAGACACAGGAGGGGTGGGTGCAGAGTCCTCCCAGCAGTGCCCAGACACAGGAGGGGTGTGTGCAGAGGCCTCCCAGCAGTGCCCAGACACAGGAGGGGTGGGTGCAGAGTCCTCCCAGCAGTGCCCCGACACAGGAGGGGTGTGTGCAGAGTCCTCCCAGCAGTGCCCAGACTCAGGAGGGGTGGGTGCCTAACACTCCCAGCAGTGCCCAGACACAGGAGGGGTGGGTGCCTAACACTCACAGCAGCGCCCCTGCAAAGAAAAGGGTGGAGTACCCACAGATCCAATGCCCACAAATGTCAGTCAGGTGCACAAAGATCCTGCAGTACATGTACCACATGTGTGCGAGGCTGAGAGTATACACATGCATAGCGCCGAAAAGAAAACATGTCCACATGAAGTCATGACAACAGTCTACATACACAAGTACAGTGACCACCAAGGACGCCACGAATGATGCAGGTGGAGACATCGCTCAGCATGCATGGCCCAAGTATAACGAGTCCGTCACACACCCAGCCAATGTAGACACAGCTCAGCACCACATATTGGAAAGACCCTGCAGGGAAGATGTCAGGTTACACAGAGGAAGGAACACACCTTGGGACGATGTCACCATGCAGTAACTGCTTACATGAACAAAGTTATGTAGCCAACAGCTTGTGATGGCACACAGATACCAGGATCCACCCTATGACCAGCACAAGACTACAATTCTCACACACCCAACACATAATCACCACCCAAAATAATGGGGCCGGTCCACCAACAGCAATACCAGACAGACAGTAGTGTACTAAGGAAAAATAAATTGCTTTATTCAGCATCCAAAAATCTGTTTGTCCCTTGAAAGTTCATAGGGCAATCCAAAGTTCAAATCCAGGTGGGGGACACAGTGGGACGCGTGTCCCCTAGCTTGCCTGCACAGTCAGACTCTTTCGTCTTCCAGAGGGGGGAGGGCATCATGTGGGGGGGAAGGACCAGGCACCGCAGGGACATGAGGGCGAAGGGTAGGCGTCGTGGGTGCAGGGATGGAGGACTCCACCACAGGGGGTGGGGCAGGGCCAAAGGCGGAGGCCAGGATGGCGCTGCACACCTTAGCAAGGTCCTCCAGCGACTCCCCTGCACCCGAAGGAACCACAGGCCCCAAGGAGGGGGGGGGGGTCAGAGGGATGGGTCGCAGCGCCAATGGGGGAGGGTGTGGACAGGGGGGGGGGACTCAACCACCCTGACCGGGGACTCCCTTGACCGCTTGCGGGGTGGTGTCACTGTGGGGCTCAGGGACAGAGCGGCCATGAAGGAGTGTTTGCCGGATATGTGGCCAGGAGAGCTGAGGGGAGGGGATTTGGAGGGAGTGGATTTGGTGGAATGCGGACTCCCACTCTGGCTGCGTGTCTTACATTTACCCCCCGACCCAGTGGGTGTGCCTACTTCACCCTGTGTGTGCGTGCCAGGAGGTGTGCGTTTGACCTTCCCTGCTGGTGTGGTGCCTGTGTCTGTTGTGGTGGGTGCATGCTGACGTCTGGGTGTACGTGGGACAGGCATGGGAGTGGGAAGTGTGGATGGGTCAGGGGTAGGGGGTTGGACGAAGCGCTGCAGGAGACCCACTGCTGCAGTCAGTGTCGAGTCAATGGACCTCAGCAAGTTGCGTTGGTCAGCCTGCGATGAGAAAATGCCCTCCAAGTATGCCTCCATGTTGTTCAGCACTTGGCTGTGGCCATGGAGGACATTAAGCATCGCAGCCTGACCAACCTGCAACTGCCGCTGGATGTCCACAGACTCGGCATTGGCGGCAGCAGTGGAGACTGGGGCAAGGGGTGCGGTGCCTGGCAGGAAGGAGACATGCGGTGACTGGGCACGCTGGGAAGGGACACGAGCAAGTGGGAGGCGGCTGATGGCAATGGAGGGGGCGGGGAGAGATGTTGTGCCGCTGTCAGCTGCTGGTGCAGCCTCCGCCCACTCGGAGAGATCATCCTCGGACCCGTCAGCTTCATATTCTGTAGTGGCAGTGGACAGGTCCTCGGCCTCACTCTCCTCCGCCTCAGTTCCACTCGATGTGCCAGCCACGATGTCACCGCTGGCACTGGTGCTCGGTCCCTCCGCTCCGTCTGTGCCGATGTCTCCCTCCGTGTCCCCCGACGATGCTGTGGGCAAGGTGAAGAGACAGCAATTAATCATACACCTGTATACATATGTCACATGAGTCCAATCTACATAGGTTACAGTGCATAGCCTGAAAAGAAAGATGAGTAACATCTACAAAACAAGGTACATATGTAGGGCATGCAACACACAGTTGGTTGACCCACCATGCCACTGAAAAACTATGGAGAGCATGACACAATAGCAAATGACATGAAATGGATTTTGACAGAGGAGCCAGGCCCTGGGGACAATCCAGCACTGCATCTGCACCACACAGCGTCGCCGAAAATAGGGATGAGCAGGGACCATATCCATGAACTTGAGGCACATGCTGCATAGGTAATACTGAAAACATGCCCACCATGACTGGCTCAATGCACCTTGAGTGTATGTCCAGACAAACATCACACACTGGCCAGACCTAGCAAGGAGATATCAGGTTTTGACATGTAGGCTTTGCCCGCACCAACCACCCCCTACATGAGACAATTAGTTGAGACACAGGAAGCACTTACATCTCTTAGTCTGGGTGAAATACACATGGGCTGCATAAATGCAAGATTGGACACCAAATACCCAAGGTGCGCCTGTCCAAATAATCTTGTACAAATGGTCATCATCAGATGATTGTAACAAGACACACAGGCACTGGCCACCGTGAGTATGAACAAGGAAAATCAGGTCAGGCTGTACAGTGGACACTTGTACTACATTTTATGTCAATATACATGGTGCCAGGGGACAATGGCACAGAGCACAACCTATGCTGTAGACACAGAGTGTCCGCATTTTGTGATGACACACATGACACCTATGAAAATATGCCCCAGGGGACAGTAGTGGCCACACAACTCCATGGTCCTGAATGGGAATGACTGCAACACACGCCAACATCCCTGCACCATGTGTATCGCACACTCATGCACATCATGTCACAGGCCACAACATAGGACATGCGTGCTGTAAGGCATGACACTTGAGAGACTAACTCCCATGTCTGGACTCAGCATCAGTGCCAACTGACATGGAACCCACAAGTACTGAACTGGACAGGGCACAGGCAAGGTCCCAAAACCTGTTACACACCACCCCCACACATGATGCTACAGGCATTGTTCACGTGGATAAAGTGCCAGCCTAGATAACCTTGTGAAGGAGTGACTACACACAGACCAGGGAACACATTGCAAGGAGGGGAAGGGAGGCAGGAGAGCACCGCTATACTGTGGGTAACAGGATCTGCACAGCACCTTTAAACCCTGGCAGTGTATCCATGCAACTGTGCACTTACAAATGCTGGTGACACACAACAAACACACATGTACCTACCCCCTTCCTGCTGCTGCTTCTCCTGTAAGCACCTGTCCAAGTCTGGAAAGACCACCGCCAGCACACGCTTGTGGATGTGGGTCAGACGGCGGCGCCCGCGGTTCTTATGGGTCTCAGGTGAGTCCCCCAGCAGGACCCGTGCGATCCTCCGCGTCCAGCACCGGATATCCTGCCAGCGTTTTCTCACCTGGGCCAGGCGCCGCTTGCGACCCTCCGTCATCCTCACGGCACTGACGGCGTTCATCCAGATCTGCTTCTTGGCAGAGGCGCCTACCTGTGAGGATGAACAAGTGACACTACATCAATACACCTGGCACATGTCACAGAGACACATATTAGAACAAATTTGCTGTTTACAACAAGGCATAGTATGCATCCAACGCATTGCATCTTTGTCATAGGGACATGATCCTCTGGGGAAGGGCAAAAGCAGTACGTGCCATTGAAAGTACACAGGTGGAATGAGGGCAACGACACAATCAATGATGCAGGCTCACACTGTGCATCACAAGCTACACCAGGATTATGTGCAGCACCTCTAAGCAGTCACATGCCACAGGCCACTGACGCTACCTCAGCAGAGTACACAGACACACACAGGCACAGGACATTCACCTGCCATTGCCAAATGCAGCGACAAACCTCACTCTGCACATGTGCCACTAGACAGGGGGGGGCTCACAGGTGTGGGGCTGGCTCTGCACGTCAGACACACAGCACTGCTCCCTGCTCACATTAGATGGGCAGGGTATATCCATCCCTCATGCAGCCCGGGTGCTACACTCCACATATGCTCCCACCCACATGACAGGGTACTTACACACACACCCATGTCCAGGGTACGAACACATCATGTGGACACTCTCAGCACAGGTACACAGAACTAACACACATCTGTGGGTACAGTCACCTGTCACACTGGGCTGACCACATAATCAAATGAGGACTGTAGAGGCTACATTCCCAGGAGGACAAGACAGGCAGAATGTGGCATGCACCATGCAGTGATTGTCACAGTAAACACAATGCAAGTGAGGACGGCAGACATGCACCACAGCATGCTCTGGCTGGGAGACATCAGGCATTCCCCCCCTGGGACCCCCCTACAGTACATAGCATGTGTGTCACACCTGGACACAATGCCAGAAGTCACAGTCACAAAAAAGGGACACAGTCTGTGCTAGTATACTCTGCACTCACCTGATACCCTGGTCGCCCATACAGCAGGGGGTACTGTGGGAGGATCACATCCAGCAATGCCAGGTTCTCCTCCAGGGTGAAAGGCTGTGACCTCTCCACAGACCTTGACATGGTTCCAGGGAATCAGGAGCAGCAGCTGGGTCGTAGAATCCAAAGATGTGCAGGCAAGTGCTCCCTCATGGGACCTGGCTGCCTTATATCTGCCTTGCTGGCCTGTTTCATGCACTGGAGTACAGAGTGATTGGTCACTCACATTTGCATCCTATGTTTCCTCCAATCCCTTCAAACCTAGCACAGTCAGTGGGTTTTTATTGTTTTTTTTCTTGAGCATGATGTCAACTCCAGAACCACATTGCAACAAAGTAGATTCATTCAAACTGACTTCTGCTGTGCACCTTCCGGAAAAAATTCAAACTTTAAACTTGGTCTCCATGACAACCAGCATGCATGTAGGCCTTTATACTTGTCCCTCATGTGTCCCCTATGTAATTTGGAGTTTCACACACAGGTACGGTGCGTACCGGGGCCCTAGGGCACCCCAAATGCATAGCAACGGCCCGTACAGGCGTGTGTACGGTCCGTATCACTATGGGTACGCATACGCGAGCACACCCATAGTGATAGTGAGCGTACAGGCGTGTGTACGGTCCGTATCACTATGGGTGTGCTCGCGTATGCGTACCCATAGTGATAGTGAGCGTACAGGCGTGTGTACGGTCCGTATCACTATGGGTACACATAAGCAAGCACACCCATAGTGATAGTGAGCGTACAGGCGTGTGTACGGTCCGTATCACTATGGGTGTGCTCGCGTATGCGTACCCATAGTGATAGTGAGCGTACAGGCGTGTGTACGGTCCGTATCACTATGGGTGTGCTCGCGTATGCGTACCCATAGTGATAGTGAGCGTACAGGCGTGTGTACGGTCCGTATCACTATGGGTGGGCTCGCGTATGAGTACCCATAGTGATACGAACCGTACACATGCCTGTACGCTCACTATCACTATGGGTACGCATACGCGAGCACACCCATATTGATACGGACCGTACACACGCCTGTACGCTCACTATCACTATGGGTGTGCTCGCGTATGCGTACCTATAGTGATACGGACCGTACACACGCCTGTACGCTCACTATCACTATGGGTACGCATACGCAAGCACACCCATAGTATTACGGACCGTACACACGCCTGTACGCTCACTATCACTATGGGTGTGCTCGCGTATGCGTACCCATAGTGATATGGTCCGTACACGCGTGCGTATGCTCTCTATCACTATGGGTACGCATACGGCAGCACTCCCATAGTGATAGGGAACATACACAGGCCCTCTGAGCGAATGTACGGTGCCTTTCACACATCACAGTGGTGACAGGCAGCACACAGGAAGGAATAGAGCTGACATACTTGTCCATGGATGGACATCAAGGCATTGTCTGGGCAGTACTACATGTGTGGGGCACAGGTGTGAAAGGCTGTGATGTGGCACATTACTTCCTGAGTCGAGAAGGCAACAGATGTATGATGAGATGTGTACAGATGTTATGTGTGACGGTGCAATGTGTGCCAGGCATGCCCTTAACTCCTTTGACATGTGTGCATGTCGTACTGCACACTTGGGATGAGCGTCACTGGCATGGCACAGTCAACAACACACGCAAGTGTCCCCTGATGCCCGCTACAGGGGTTACCACACCAGACATGTGACTACCCACGGTGCACGATGTGTCTATGTCATGTATGTGTGGGGTGTTCCCATTAGCTTGATGTTGGTGCTCCCTCAAAAGCATCAGCTGTTGCAGCAACCAACATGTGTCTGTGTGTAGATGGACATGGCACACTGTTACGCACACCAGGCCACATGTGGTATCGGATGTGAGGTGCGTATGTATGCATGGGACACAGAGTAGCGTAACAAGGACATGTCTGCATCCTCTCAATGAATGTGTGGTGAGTCATTACATGTACACCTTATTGGCAAGGTGTGTGGGCTGTCCTAGTGTAATGTCATGTGACCTGTGGCTCTAGTGTTCCGCTACCTGTCTCTGAAATCGACATCCTACTTCTGCTGATGTGTTGATGTATGTCACTCCTGTGTTGCGTCTGGCTGTTCACTTACACTGGGACACAGCTAATCCCATGCCATGGCATGTGGAGGTTCACAATCTCCATGTGTAGCTGGGTCTTAGTAGGAGCGTCACCTGTCAGCCATACGTGTCCAGGGCATGTGGCACATACCTGACTCCGTATGTCGCATATGTGTATTGACAGATTAACATGTGCTCAGTACAAATAAATTGTTGTTGTAGTGCACTCACTCTTCCTTTTCACTTCCAAATGACTGCAGAGCGCCGCCTCTTCCCCGACCAATTCCGGACTTGGCTGACATGCGGGAGAATGACTGTATACGGTGCTACCGCTTCCCCCAACCGTTGATTGAGGAGTTGACGGCAAGGCTGGCACCACACCTGCAACCGCTGCGCAGGTATCCTACGGCACTGACACCCAAGCTGAAGGTAATGGCAGCCCTACATTTTCTTGCCACGGGTACCTTTCAATATACCATAGCTCATGTTGGTGGCATGTCCCAGAGCATGTTCAGCCGTGTGCTGCATGATTTCTTAGAGGCCATGTTGCTTCACCTGGATGAGTTCATCCATTTCCCAACTCATGAACAGTTGACTGGGGTCAAGCGTGGATTCTATGCCCTGGGAGGGATGCCCCATGTCATTGGGTCCATAGATGGGACACATGTGGCTTTGGTACCACCACAGGCACAGGAGGTAGCGTACAGGAATCGCAAACATACCACTCCATCAATGCCCTTGTGGTGTGTCTGTCCAACATGGTGATTTCACATGTCTGTGCTCGTTTTCCAGGATCAGCACACGATGCCTACATCATGAGGCATAGCAGGGTGCCTGAAATGATGACGCAGCTGCGCAACGAACGAGCATGTGTTGTTGGTGGGTACACTCTGTCTGTCCTGTATTTTGCGTAGACTTCCAGCACAACCGCTTCTCCTGTCCTACTTATGTCCATGTGGTTTCCATGTAGGGGATGCTGGCTATCCCAACATGCCATGGCTGATCACACCTCTCCGCAACTCCATCACGCCGGCCCAGCTCCGCTACAACACCGCCCATGGCCGGACAAGGCGAGTGATAGAGAGGACATTTGGCCTCCTGAAGAGCTGATTCAGATGCCTCCACAAGACCGGCTATATTTATACTTAACAAGGGGAAACCCGTGAGGTAGGAAGGACCTAGGGTACTTACTAGTTTGAAAAAAAAAAGGTCCTTCAAAAGCAATTCAGTATGGGATAAATATAGACCTGAATCGGCTCTATATAATTATGCAATGCCCAGCCGGACATTGAGGTTTAATGATCAAGAAAAACAGATAATTTAGACATACGTTAGAATATTGAGTGGGACACAGTCCTGCGTCCTTCAACACTTAACAAAAAATACAAACAGTCAAACATATAAGACATTTATCAGGCTGAAGAGAGAAGCTTATAGCCAATACGAGATTCAAGGGCAAGCTTTCACGGTAGTACAATGTCATGCACAATTTTAACATATGCGTTTAACATGCATGTTTGTACATAGGGTCGACGCCGTTTCGATCTATTCAAACAATACATAGATCATCATCAGGACTAGAGAATACACAAGCCTGAGAGTGCAATTCCTGTAAAAAAATATAAAGGGGGAGAAATGGAAGGAGAGAGGAGAATTCCATTAAAACAACCTATAGATACTGAGAATACTCAATAATGACAGTGGTCATGCACGACATGTCCTTAGTGAATTACGAGCCAAGGGAGGCCGGTTGTGAGAGCGAAGGAACCACAACTAATTTCCAATTGAGGACAAAAGTTCAGAAAGGGACATAACAATGAATTTACAAGGGTGAGCGAGGCGGTAGCACTTGGATCGCAGTAATTAGACTGTGAGAAAGCGGTGGGCGAGCCACAGCGTGCAATTTGATGGTAATTGTCCGCAGTTGAGGGTGTGAACGCAGTATTGAGGAGATGTGGTATACTTGTGCGGTGACCTATTACGAGATGGAATAGGCGAATTGTCAGTGACGTGAGGAATAAAAGTGGGGGAGTAAGCAATGAACGTGAGCCGATCGGCGTCGTGAAGGAGGAACCAATTTAAGCATGGAGACTAACCAGAATCGGAGACGAACAATTCCTATTTACTATTAGAACGGAACCGAATACAGTTGTTGGTTCGGGGGTCCAGCGGCCAGGAGGAGATTCTCAGAATGTGGCAACGCTGAAAACTAAGGAAGGGAGCAAAAATGAGGGATGGCGATCAAAGCATTGGAGGAGGAATCAGTGGGTGGGAATAGGGACTCACCACTTGCTCGTCGCGGCGTGCAGAAGGAGCTGTAACAATATTCAGCTTCCGGGTAACGCGGCTTGACAATCCAAGGTCCGCCTAAAGAGGAGCGCAATGCGGGAGTTAGAGACGGGGGGAGGGGGGCCATGGAAAAGGGGTGAACGCGCCACACAAGCACTTACCAGAAAACGAGTGAACTGCACGATCGCAGGTTGAAGGTAGAGAGCTCCGCTTAGTTAATAAAGCAAGCCCGGGAGGCATGTGACCGTACCAACCTTGTCATGTGACAGGACGTGCAAAGTGTGTGGAGACGGGGAATCCGTGAGGGGATTAACGGCGGCCATATTGGGTCAGTGTTGGTGAATAGGAAGTGATGAAGGTGATAGGAAAAACGAGGAGTACACTGTTCAGTTAAACACGTAATACCATTACAATTAAGTTGCAAATGTTGCAGGCAGAATGGAATATGTGCCAATTGTGAAAACATTATATACATTGTTAAGTGTTGAAGGACGCAGGACTGTGTCCCACTCAATATTCTAACGTATGTCTAAATTATCTGTTTTTCTTGATCATTAAACCTCAATGTCCGGCTGGGCATTGCATAATTATATAGAGCCGATTCTGGTCTATATTTATCCCATACTGAATTGCTTTTGAAGGACCTTTTGTTTTTCAAACTAGTAAGTACCCTAGGTCCTTCCTACCTCACGGGTTTCCCCTTGTTAAGTATAAATATAGTTAGCACAATCGCTGGATTGTAAGGGATGTTCTCCCTAATTCCCTCAAACTGAGTGGATTGTCCTTGTTCTTCTTCTAATTCCTTTTTCTAACAAACCTTTGACTGTAAACTTAATATGTCAGACCATGCACCTCTATACTCAGACGAATATATAAAGAAGATCTGCGAAGGTCCCTCCTTATTTACTGATTCAACTGATAACACTGTCAGTCTAAACATTTCCCTGTCAGAACAATTAGAGAAATGTAAGAAAAAGCAGATCCGTCTTCAACTTATGGTCCGTATGTTGACAGAATACCTAAAAGCTGACATCATTCCAGTTGGGCTCCAAGTAAGAAATATTCCCGGTATTTTCACAGATAACCCTAAATACATTAATAACTTCAGTTACATTGGCACAACATGTTCTAGGCATTGGTTAGTCTTGGGTATTGATATTGCAACCGAGACATTAATCACACTTAATGAGGAACTGACTGAGATTGAGAAACAGATCAAGGAATCTAGTTCAGTCACTGAGGCAAAAAAATTGATTGACTCTGTACAGAAGACTGTTGATGAATTCCAGAGAATTGAACAAAATAAGAAGTCTCTCAAAGTCAAAAAGGATATTAAAGCATATTCAGTGGAACGCATATACCCCTATCTTCAAAAAGACTTTTACACCAACAGGTCATATTCAAACCCTCAAAACAGCAGACCCTGGGGTCGTTTCAACAAACGCAATACCTTGGTTGGCTTCTCAGATACCTCAGTAGAATCCTCCGACAACTCTGACTTAGGTGAGGGTCCCAGTACTTCTTCCAGGAATCAGAATTTTTTAGGAAGAGGTCCTGACAGAACTGCCAAAACGGGGACGAGTCAAACGGGCGCAGAGATGGTACAACCCACCAGGCGAACGCCAGACCAGACAGAAATTTTACCAATGGTAAATTCTGCTATTACCACTACCTCACAATTGGCAACTATCCCTATTTTTAATTTGTCATCACACAACCTACTTGACACAGAATTATCCCTGCTTAATAAAGGGCTCTCATTTGTCCCTACCACGCATCCCAACTACCTTGACCTTCATGCTGAGCTACTCAGATTTTTTAGACGCCTCCGTCTGCATGCTTATTTTTTGAATAATGCAACACCAAATCCCACTGCATATACACCATTCCGCCCCCCTTCTACCTTTTTCCCCACGGCCAACATGGTACCGGTGGAAATTGTCACCTTTGAAAAAATGGTGCTCAAAGACCTTAATGCTCTTAAAGATAAGAAGAAGTTTATTCCATTCAACATAACTTTTCAAGAAAAAAAGGCTATTGAATCCTTAAAAAGTAACAACTCCCTTATTATTAAATCTGCAGACAAGGGTGGCGGTATTGTTCTACAAGAACTGGCTGACTACAAAGCAGAGGTATTCCGTCAACTCCACAACACAGAACACTACTGCAGACTACCTAGGGACCCTACTATTGAATTACAGGCTCTTATACTCCAAATCACTACTGAAGGCAGAGATGAAGGCTTTCTTAGCTCTAAAGAATTCCAATTCCTCAATGCAAAATCACCCAGAATACCGGTTATCTACACTCTTCCGAAGATACATAAACACCTCACTTCTCCTCCTGGCCGCCCTATAGTCTCGGGTTGCGGTTCTATTTTAGAACCACTAGGCCAGTACGTCAATTATTTCATCAAAGATTTCGTACCCCAGACTCAATGCTACATTAGGGATAGCATGGACATGATCAATTTGATTGAACACCATCCCTTTAATTCTTCTGAGCACCTCCTTTGCACTCTTGACGTGGAATCACTCTATACAAATATTCCACAGACCTTTGCCCTCCGAGTGATCCAGCAAGTCCTTGACTCTAGACCGAGACCACATGCAGTTCCCACATTATTTATTTTGAAATTGCTTGAAATGTGCCTTTCTAGGAATTTCTTCTGTTTTGATGACTTATTTTTCCAGCAGGTGAAAGGCACGTCGATGGGCGCTATTTTTGCCCCGAACTTGGCCATTCTCTGCATGGATTTTCTTGAAACTAACATCATTCTGTCACCCACTAACCCCTTCATATCTGGCGTTAAATTATGGCGTCGATACATTGACGGCGTTTTCTTGATCTGGCACAACAGTACTGACTTACTGACCAATTTTCAGCATTGGCTCAACAACAATTGTTTAGGTCTCCAGTTTACACTTTCTACTGACTCCTCATCCATCCCCTTCCTAGACCTGACTATATATCACTCCGATGGTGAACTCCTCACCAAACTCTACAGGAAACCTACCGAACGGAACACACTGCTGAGATATGAGAGTAATCACCCCAGGGCCCTGAGGGATTCTCTACCGTACTCCCAATTTTTGCGTATTCGGCGCAATTGTTTTTCAAAAGAAAACTACTTCACCGAGGCCTCAGTCCTCTCTGAGAAACTGAAAGCTCGAGGTTACCCCAAGCGACTTGTTCGCAACGCCCAGAAACGGGCCTGGTATTGCCCTAGGGAAACCCTGCTCACACCCAACCCCAAAAAAGAAACCAAAAGGATTGTATGTGTGACCACTTTTTCGGTCATTTCCAACCATGTGCGTAAATCTGTTCTCAAGCATTGGCCCATTATAAATGCGGGTAGTCTTAATCTGGAAAGACCATTATTTGCTTTTCGTAAAAATCGAAATTTGAAAGACCATCTAGTGCGTGCTGCGATCCCCAGAAAGACACCTCCGACAACCCTGAATGCACACTGGGGCCTCACGCCCTTGGTTGGTCACGCTAAATGTGGTAACTGTAATCTGTGTGACTATACATTAGAAGGCAAAACTTTCTCTTTTGGCAACATTGTCATTAATTCTAATGGGTTCTCGAACTGCAACACATGCAATGTGATTTATTTGATTCAGTGTCCATGCAACAAGAACTACATTGGTCAGACAACCCAGAAGATCAAAACAAGAATCGGACAACACCGCAGCAGGATTCGCTGTAATGTCCCTAACTCACCACTGGTTGAACATTTCAAACAGGCCAATCACCAAGACAACGAGATCAAATGGACTGTTCTACGAATCATCAAGCTGCCACCAAGAGGTGGCGATCTGGCGCAAATCCTCAATAAAGAGGAGTTGAAGCTCATTATTCAGTTGGACACAATCCGCAATGGTCTTAATAGGAATGAGGACTGGCTATCTCTTATTTAATGAATCTGGAAACTCAACTGTTGTTTTAATGTTTTCACAATTGGCACATATTCCATTCTGCCTGCAACATTTGCAACTTAATTGTAATGGTATTACGTATTTAACTGAACAGTGTACTCCTCGTTTTTCCTATCACCTTCATCACTTCCTATTCACCAACACTGACCCAATATGGCCGCCGTTAATCCCCTCACGGATTCCCCGTCACCACACACTTTGCACGTCCTGTCACATGACAAGGTTGGTTCGGTCACGTGCCTCCCGGGCTTGCTTTATTAACTAAGCGGAGCTCTCTACCTTCAACCTGCGATCGTGCAGTTCACTCGTTTTCTGGTAAGTGCTTGTGTGGCGCGTTCACCCCTTTTCCATGGCCCCCCTCCCCCCGTCTCTAACTCCCGCATTGCGCTCCTCTTTAGGCGGACCTTGGATTGTCAAGCCGCGTTACCCGGAAGCTGAATATTGTTACAGCTCCTTCTGCATGCCGCGACGAGCAAGTGGTGAGTCCCTATTCCCACCCACTGATTCCTCCTCCAATGCTTTGATCGCCATCCCTCATTTTTGCTCCCTTCCTTAGTTTTCAGCGTTGCCACATTCTGAGAATCTCCTCCTGGCCGCTGGACCCCCGAACCAACAACTGTATTCGGTTCCGTTCTAATAGTAAATAGGAATTGTTCGTCTCCGATTCTGGTTAGTCTCCATGCTTAAATTGGTTCCTCCTTCACGACGCCGATCGGCTCACGTTCATTGTTTACTCCCCCACTTTTATTCCTCACGTCACTGACAATTCGCCTATTCCATCTCGTAATAGGTCACCGCACAAGTATACCACATCTCCTCAATACTGCGTTCACACCCTCAACTGCGGACAATTACCATCAAATTGCACGCTGTGGCTCGCCCACCGCTTTCTCACAGTCTAATTACTGCGATCCAAGTGCTACCGCCTCGCTCACCCTTGTAAATTCATTGTTATGTCCCTTTCTGAATTTTTGTCCTCAATTGGAAATTAGTTGTGGTTCCTTCGCTCTCACAACCGGCCTCCCTTGGCTCGTAATTCACTAAGGACATGTCGTGCATGACCACTGTCATTATTGAGTATTCTCAGTATCTATAGGTTGTTTTAATGGAATTCTCCTCTCTCCTTCCATTTCTCCCCCTTTATATTTTTTTACAGGAATTGCACTCTCAGGCTTGTGTATTCTCTAGTCCTGATGATGATCTATGTATTGTTTGAATAGATCGAAACGGCGTCGACCCTATGTACACACATGCATGTTAAACGCATATGTTAAAATTGTGCATGACATTGTACTACCGTGAAAGCTTGCCCTTGAATCTCGTATTTGCTATAAGCTTCTCTCTTCAGCCTGATAAATGTCTTATATGTTTGACTGTTTGTATTTTTTGTTAAGTGTTGAAGGACGCAGGACTGTGTCCCACTCAATATTCTAACGTATGTCTAAATTATCTGTTTTTCTTGATCATTAAACCTCAATGTCCGGCTGGGCATTGCATAATTATATAGAGCCGATTCTGGTCTATATTTATCCCATACTGAATTGCTTTTGAAGGACCTTTTGTTTTTCAAACTAATCCACAAGACCGGCGGCGCCCTCCCATATGCCCCGGCGAAGGTCTACAAAATCTTCATGGTCTGCTGCATGCTGCACAACATGGCAGTTGAGAAAGCTGTGCCACTCATCCTGGGTCAACATGATCAGGACCATCCACCCGTGGAGGACGAAGGGCTTGGCAATGGGGCTAGTGATGTGGAGGATGTGGTTCCGCAAGAGGACATCCGGAGTCGGCTCATACGCGACTTCTTTGCTTAGTGGTGAGTACCAGTGTCTGTGTGTGCACGCATTGGTCCCCGTGTGGCATGTGTTGCGATGTGTGTGTCCATCTGCATGTATGCCACGTGAGTCAGAGGTGTGTGTGGATGTGTCACTGGAGTGATGGGGCCAGTGATGAGTGTATTTCCCCATTCATAATTGTGACCTAGCATGTTGTCATCCTTACATGTGTCGAGTACATGCACATGCAAGTGGCTGTGCTTTTTGTGGCTGACTTCTTGTGTGTCTCTCATCCCCAGGTACTTGCGCATGCCATCTGCTGGTTGCATTGTTGTGGCAATGCTATTCCTCATGGACACGTCATCGTGTGCTGACTCAGCGTTACACACACGGACAAGTTTGGAAGTCTCCTTAGGGTAAGGGATGCATCAGGGGTGTATTGGGTGTGGCAGTTGTTTACGATGTGTGCACACTGCCCCTGTCGATGTTTGGTTCCTCTGCAGACATGTCGCATCACCATGGGACACATGACATGTAGCTGGGTACACCTGAATAGATGGCCAGACTTGTTGACAGTCATCTGTGATGGGATAGTGGATTGTGATGATGGCATCAATGTGTGTAACACTGCCCTCGGACACATACGGTTTGCATTGGCTTGACATGGTGTGGGACTTCCACATCAGAGGATCAATGGTGTATGGCAGCGTCTCCGTGAGCAGCAGGGGGTGTTTAGCTGTTACCCGACACTTGTGTGCCAGTTCCATGGCTATCACGCATTTGTGCTGCAGAAGGGGGGTTCCAGTGTTGGACCCACATGTTACTCCACATGACCTGTTTATGTGTACTCCGAGTTGCCTCTGCATTCCCGAATACATGAATAATAAAGGTGTCCCTATGCCTCCAAGGTGCCTATTCTCAGTCAATGCTGGTGTGTTGCCACGGTGCATCCGGCATGTCTGGCATGGTTTTCCGTGATAGTGGCTATGTGTCTATGTGTCGAGTAGCAAGATGCAAGCTGTTTGTGTGGGATTAGACTGTGTATTGTGCATGATGTCCATGACTGTGTGGGTATTGTGACATGTGCCATCCCCATGCATCCAACGTTGGCCAGGCCACCATTCTCTGCATCCACCTGACTCAAGCATGCAGGACATGGTTCTGCCACCTGTCCACACATACCTGGGTGCCCCCCAGGACACTCCACATGATCCCTGACCTCTGCGCATGGCTGTCGCTGTACTCAATATGTCTGTCGGCACGGTTGTGCGGCCACCCCCTCAGCTGGTTGGGCCCATCACGGGTGTGTATGGTGCTCCATGTCCGTGTTGTCTAATAAATTGTGACCCATGTGTGTCCTGTGCCAGACTCAGGCCCCAGGGTGTGGATGGTTGAAGTCATATGAGAACTCAGGCATGGTTAGACTTAACAAGACACATGTAAGGTAATAATGCAAAATGTAGGCATCATCTCTTTATCGTGTAACTTTTTATTTTTGTTGCGGTGCGTGGGGGGGGGGGGGGGGGGTATGACATGAGGGGATTTCCGGGAGTGTGGAATCCAAAGTTCACTAGGGGAGTTGGTGTCCTTGCCATTGGAAATCCTCAGAGTCCATGCCACAGTCATTGTCAACATTGGTCAGACAGTGACCAGCAAGTCCATGTGGCAGAGAATGTCTTTTGCTGATGTGCTGCTGTTGGTCCAGTGGGCCAGGTGCCAGGCCAGGTGTCCTGGGAGATGGTGCTGTTGCGCTGACCCTCACGGTCTTTTCCGTGGACGACCCGCCCTCCTGCGGGAACCCTCAGAAGCAGGCCGTGACGATGTTTGGGATGCTCCGTCGGATGTCTCCTCCTCCTCCTCCTGATCCCTCCCTGTGGGTGGTGATGTTCTACGCCTGGTGGCACAGGGAGGGTTGCCCATGTTGTCAGCTATCCGACGGAGTGTACTGTGAATTCCCGTGAACACCGTCACGAGCTCAGCCTGTCTGTCCTCCATCCGCCCTTGGTGTCGCAGTAGACAGGCATGTGGCTCCGCATGTTGCTGGGCCTGCTGGGTCTTGATCTCCTCGAGGATGGACACAACCTGGGCCATGCCCGTGGTGTCCTGCCGGTATGTGTCCAGGATGTTTCTGACATGGGAATATACCGGTTCCGCAGCCAACTGGTCAGGTTCGCGCCTCCGCCGTCCTCCACTCCCACCACCCCTGCCCACTTGCACCTGGCCTGCCCTTGTGGGCACATCGGGTCTCCGGGACCCCTGAGGGGTGGCATTTACGTTGTCGCCTGCCTCCTCCTGGGTGCCCGGTACACCGTGTTCCTCCTGGTCAGCCTGGCTGCGTCGTGGTGGTGGGGCAGGGATCCTGGGTGTCTCCTGGGATGTGGCAGGAGTGGGGGTGGTGGTTGGCCCAGTTGTACCTGACGCAGGTGCTGCAGGTGGTTGGACACCAGAGGGGCCAGGTTGGTCGGGGTCGTCCACAGAGTGGTGAGAGTCGTCGCTGCCGGTGGATCCGTCATTCCGCAGAGCCGGGTCCTGTGAGTCTTCCCCCCCAGTGTTGGGGGGTGATCCATGACGTTGACCTGTGTGTGAGAGAGACAATGTTAATTTTGTTCCATGCAACATCCATGTTTCATCTGTTTCTAAGTTGGCACATTTCCTCTGGGAATTTGGATATGTCTTGCATTCCACTCACAGTGCACTTGTGCATGGGTATGTCCCTTGGCCACAGCTTTTGAGACTTTACCTATGTGTGACACAGTCTTACTTGCTGCGTCAATTGTGACTGCAGTCAGCAGTGGAGTGAGCAGGTGTGGCGAGCCATGCATTGGCGCCTTCCGTGTTGCACTGTATGTGGGCACATGGAGTTGTTCCACACACTTATATAATGCAGGTAGCTGGCGTTGTGCTCGTGCACAGGTTGAGACATGGCCCAGTGTTTTGCCATGGAGAAGAGAGGGGGATTCAGGCACTGGCCACCCTTGTCTACATGCACGCAGTCCACCTGCTGACGAGCAGACATTCCCACACCCCACAAGGCTGAATTGGTCTCCCTGTGTGTCCCTTTCTCACTCCCTCTCTGTCCCCCTCTCCCTCCCTCCCTGTGTCAGCCTCCTCCCTCTGTCCGTCTCCCTGTGTCTCCCTCCCTCTCTCTCCCCCTCTCCCTCCCTCTGTGTGTCACCCTCTGTCACCTCAGCCCGGCTTCCTAGGCACACACTTTTTGCAAATCTGTGAATGGCCCCTGGCTTGTTGATGTGAGTTTGTTTCTGATCTCCAGGCACCCATTGGGTGTAGTGTCTGTGTCTGCGCTGCTGCTGTGGTGGTGTGTGCTGCCACTCTTTCACAGTGTTGGCTGTTCATTAGCTGCTGTCATGTGCAAAAACGTGCCTTCACCCCCATGTCTTAATGCAAGGCGTCCGCCATTTGCTGGCAAGTCTTTCCTGTGTGGGGACACACAGTTTGTCTGGCTGTGACCTAGGCCATATGGGCAGAGGGCATTGTTGTCTGCTTCTGAGTTGCACTATGTGATTTTTGGGGCCCACACTCCCGCCATCCGGATTTCCGTGTCTTGTGTTAGTGTTTTCTGTGGCCTGTGACTTGGCATTGTCCAGCTGGGTGCATGGGACATGGTGGCGCGAGTGGCATGTGCGTGTTCATGGAGTTTGGTTGAGTCATGCGATAGCTTGGGGTGGTTGTTGACTGATTGTGAGTTTGGTTGTGGATGACGTTCCCTCCATGTGAGGTGAGTTGTTTGTGTACTCACCCGGGTCTTGGAGTCCTTCTAATCCGTCCACTGACATCACCGGCAGTATGGTCATCACCCTCTCCTCCCAGGGATGGTATTGTACGGGTCTGCGGGGCGGCCCTCCTCCAGTGATGTTGGCCTGGTTGTGGTCGTCGGTCATTTTGGCTCGGACCCTCCTCCGCAGATCATACCACCTGGCTTGGCATTCATGCCTGGTCCTTCTGGTGGACGCAACAGCATTCACAGCATCGACAATCGTCTGCCACATGGCTATGTTTTCGGAAATGCTGGTCTGTCTGACCAATGTTCCAAAGAGGTGTGGCTCGACTCTGAGGATTTCGTCGACAAGGACCTCCAACTCTTAGCTAGTGAACTTTGGATTCTTGTTAGTGGGCATGGTGAGGGGTGTGGGTGTGGATGGTTGTGGGGGTGTGGGTGTGGATGGTTGTGGGTGTGTGGGTGTGGTTGTGCAGGTGTGTGTGTGAATGTGATGAGGGGGTGTTTGTGAAGGTGGGTGTGTGAAGGTGTGCAAGTGTAAGGTGTAGTAAAGGTTCAAGTATGGTGCTGTAGGTTGTCTGTGGGGTCTGGCAGCAGTGAGTCTGTTGCAAAGGCTCATGGTTTGTGTCTGTGGGCCCTTTTTATTGGTCCATTGGTGGGTGTGGCTGTGTTTGAACTTTGGGTGGGTGTGTTATAAGGAGTGGTTGTGTTTTGGGCCTCTGTTTGGGATTTTGGCAGTTGCAGGTCAGTGAATGTGTTGTATTTGTGCTTGTTGGACATGTTTTGTGGCTTTGTGCCATTTGAATAGTGTATTCTTGTGTTGTTGTGCTTTGTCCTGGCTGTGTACGTGCGTTTTTAGCGTGTGTACGGTGTGTACTTCGGCAATTTTGTTGTACAGTGCTGTCCTTGTGTCTGGCTTGGTACGACTCGTACATGCGCGATGTTGTGTGAAGGTGCTGGTGTTGGGGCCTGGGGTGCGCTCCGTACTTAGCATGTTGGGGTGGGGGTACGCTCCATACATAGGCGGGTGAGGGTACGGCTCGTACATACACGGTTGGGGTGGGGGTACGCTCCATACGTACGCGGGTGAGGGTACGGGTCGTACATACACGGTTGGGGTGGGGGTACGGGCCGTACATACACGGTTGGGGTGGGGATACGCTCCATGCATACGCGGGTGAGGGTACGGGTCGTACATACACGGTTGTGGTGGGGGTACGGTCCGTACATACACGGTTGGTGTGGGGGTACGCTCCATACGTACGCGGGTGAGGGTACGGGTCGTACATACACGGTTGGGGTGGGGGTACGGTCCGTACATACACGGTTTGGGTTGGGGTACGCTCCATACGTACGCGGGTGAGGGTACGGGTCGTACATACACAGTTGGGGTGGGGGTACGGGTCCTACATACACGGTTGGGGTGGGGGTACGGTCCGTACATACACGGTTGGGGTGGGGGTATGCTCCATACATACGCGGGTGAGGGTACGGGTCGTACATACACGGTTGGGGTGGGGGTACGCTCTATACATACGCGGGTGAGGGTACGGGTCGTACATACACAGTTGGGGTGGGGGTACGCTCCATACATACGTGGGTGGGGGTACGGGCCGTACATACGGGGGTGTACATACACGGGTGGGGGTACGTCTTGTACATACACGGGTGTACATACACAGGTGTACATTCACGGGTGGGGGTACATCTCGTACATACACGGGTGTACATACACGGGTGGGGATTCGACTCGTACATAGGAGGGCTGGGGGGAGTGTTGGGCGCGTATGCGGGCACATGTCTCCATGGTTGCTATGGGAGTTCGGTGCGGACGGTGTTTTTTCCATCCGGTTGTAACATCGGACGCACGGGATGGATCGTACTAGCGCGGTCGGACTTCACTTTTCACATTTGTATGGTAAATCGTCCGAGGATGTGTCGGACACATTTTCCGACCCGAGGACGTGTGGGGAATTATTCCCAATGCGATTCGTATGGACTTTTTCACATGCGATTCGTACTTGGCAGTTTGTACGGCACTTGTACGATTCGTATGGTAAAAAGACCGGATACGAGTCGTACGGGGAATTTTTTTACAGGATCGTAATCGGCACCTATATATTGCTTAATAGCATGTTTTTAAATATTGTTTTATAAGTATTTATATTATAAAACAAATATTTAATATAGATTAATATTGATTTATAGCTATTGCAGTTTAGATGATAAGTTGGTATATATATTTTCTGCAAATTTATTCTGTCTTTCTTTTACTTACCTTTTAATAATGTTTTAGAGGCTGCTTGGCTTAATAATTATTTGTTAGTAGTAGCTTACTTGTTATGTTGATTTATAGATAAAGTTGTTAGGAACTATATATAAATATTTTATTTTTTTATGCAACATATACATATGTTGTGTGTATATTTATATATATACAGATGTATATATATATATATATATATATACATACATGCATAGAGGATTAATATATATTAACTATTGCATTATAGTTGTTTAGAGGTGCATATAAATATTGCTATAAAAGTATTGATTTGATATAGTAGATATGCTTTATAAATGAATTGCAAAAGAAAGTATTTCTTATACCTTTTTTGGTAATTTTGGGTAATATACATTGGTGTCTATTTACAGGTGTATATTTGTTTTACTTACCTTTAATAGCATTATTAGGGTGTTTTTCATGTCAATATATATATACACATTTGCAAAAAATACATTTATTGATATATAGTTGCTGTTAATCATTATTTAGTGATCATTTATAATAATAGTTTTATTTTACTCACCTTTAAAGTGTGCTTCAAGATATACTTTGGGCAAAGAAATATATCTATATATATTAATTGTTTGCAAAATACTTCCTTTATTAGATATTATTTTTTTATTATAATGCTACATCTAAAAGGTGGATATGAATAATTTAATAGTATTATTTATTTTGTTAATTTGTAGTTTATATTTTTATCAATGTATATATATACATATATATATAGAGAGACATAAATATATAATTTCTAGTAACAAATATGAAATATATAAGAATGGGGTACAAAATATATATCTTTGTAAATTCATTTTGATATGCATTAATGGCAAACTGTTTTTAGATGATATTTTCTTATAGCTTATTTTTACTTACTTGTTAACAAAGGTTTCCTTTTATGGTTGCATTAACATGTTTGTATGTAATTGTATATGCAATTTATTTTATTGCATTTACAAGGATAGTCATAAGCATTAACATTTGTAACCACTTCTAGTAACAGTTATACATTAGTTATATAAAATAGTCATATTAATAAGCATTTTTAATAGTATTGTGTTTTACGTTTCTGTGGTATAACAAACAATAAAAATACATTCACATCTATGTTGCTATTGTTTTAATATATATTTGCTTAGCATTTATTATTATAAGTTATATTTTACTTACCTTTTAGTGGTGTTTCACAGATGTAGCTGCACTAAATGTCTTTATATATATATTATGGTATATATTGTGGATATGAAAATCATTACTTACTTGTTATGTTCCTGTATATGTAATTTTTTCCAATTAAAAAACATTATTTGTCCTATACATTTGATATAAACATGTTTAATGTATATTATATATTGCTTAATAGCATGTTTTTAAATATTGTTTTATAAGTATTTATATTATAAAACAAATATTTAATATAGATTAATATTGTTTTATAGCTATTGCAGTTTAGATGATAAGTTGTTATATATATTTTCTGCAAATGTATTCTGTCTTTCTTTTATTTACCTTTTAATAATGTTTTAGAGGCTGCTTGGCTTAATAATTATTTGTTAGTAGTAGCTTACTTGTTATGTTGCTTTATAGATAAAGTTGTTAGGAACTATATATAAATATTTAATTTTTTTATGCAACATATACATATGTTTGTGTGTATGGATTATATTTCTTTCTTAATATAAGTCACTCGACCTGTAATGATTTTAGCTAATAGTATGTTTTCTACTTCTATTACATGGTTGGTAGTTTTGGCGGCACTCTCTGTTATTTAAACTCTATGACCCTTGTACATGTCATGTGATCAAGAACGGTTCTCCAGTCGAAACGCGTCATGCTGTCGTGTGAAAAATAAAAGCACTTTACCTTATAGCCACGGAGTGGTCTGTTCCTGCTGCTTGTATCATTGGGCCTTCTGAAGGACTTTGGAAACCATATATATATATATATATATATATATATATATATATATTTACATACATGCATAGAGGATTAATATATATTAACTATTGCATTATAGTTGTTTAGAGGTGCATATAAATATTGCTATAAAAGTATAGATTTGATATAGTAGATATGCTTGAGAAATGAATTGCAAAAGAAAGTATTTTTTATACTTTTTTTGGTAATTTTGGGTAATATACAAACAAACAATAAAAATACTTTATTTAAAAGTGATATATTTTAACTTACCTCAGATATTTTTCCGGACACACTTAATAGCGTTTTTTCATTTGCTTCTCTCACTGTCTTTATAGGAGACAGTGGTGGAGCTGGTGGCTGCAAAATATATTCAGCTTGTTGAATAATAGCTGGTGGTATTGTAATTGGCGGCATCCTTGAAAATTTTGTTTGTTTGGTTATAAGTAATATAGCATTTTTGATGAGATAATTACGAATTAGCATTCCACTTTGCTCTTTGGTTTGAGTATAATAATCTTCATTGTAACATGTAGCTTTAATAGATCCAGTTTGATCTGCCAGAGCCATATGATACAATACTTTGTTTTCTTGTTTGGCATTGCGATAATAGGCTTTTGTTGAACATTTAATAATGTTGACACGTACTGCCTTTTGGTATGGCTTTGCATCTTCTTGTTTCATGTCTTTCAATTCTTGAATGGAAATCATCTGTAAAACAATATGCATTAATGAATAAAGATTTAAAAAGTTATGTTTAAACAAGATTCGCTAATATACTTGCATGTAATACATTTTTGTCAAATAGCTATCCATATTGGTTTGTGATCACTGTAATATGATTCTAATGTTCCATAATATGGTACATCTGTGTTCGTATAAATATGATCCAACAAAGAATTGTAGTCTGTTGTGAGTGTGCTTATTTTTTAAATGCAGTTAAAATTTTCTATCATATAATTTAATAACAAATTGGTATTGTGTGTTGGTTTTTTAAAATCTATATTAAAATCACCCATTATTATATATTTATAATTGGGGAAAGCATTTAATATGGTTGTTAAGACATTTAGTAAGGTTTGTATTGTGACTTTTGGTGGTTTGTATATAATTACAAAAAGGTAATGTGTGTTATTAATACATTTTGTGAATTTTAAAATGTCAATTTGGTGCTCAGTTGTAAATGTTGGTTGTAATATGTGGTGTTTGTTGTAATATACTGCAATGCCATGGTATGTATGCTTGCTATAATGTTTGTCAAATAACATCATATGATAATGGTCAATTTTAAAGATTTCTGGATTTGTGGTTTGTGTATTATTTACTTCAGTTAAGCATAATATTTCAGCACTCAATATATTAGTGTCAGCTAGCATTGCTTTGAAATTTTTTGGTAGTGATCGTATGTTATGTACTACAATTGTAAAGTAGTCCTGATATTTGTGAATTTGTGGTATTGATATTTCCAATAACATATATGTTTTTAAGCGTAGCATTTCTTCATGCACTTTTGGGTGTATTAGTATTTTAGTGTCATCAACATTTTTAATATATATGTTTTTTAAAGATTTTGCCCTGCTAATAGCTACATAATGTAAATGGTGTATTTTTGAATTATTAAAATGTATATATAATGGTTCTATTGTTTCGCCTTGTGTTCGATTAGTGCGTGCAGATGATTGGCGTAATGGAAATTGTTTGCGTATTATTGTGATGTATTTTTTTGTGAATCGGAAATGTCGTGATATTGGTACAATAGGTGTCCAATTTTCTGAAATCTGATTATGATATAGGTGTTTGTTTTGTTGTCTTGTATGTTTGCCTACTTTGCTATGATCAAATTGTATCCATACTACAATTGGGATGCTATTAGTACTATCTACATATTCAACTATACCTGTTGCACCATTGGTTAAGCCATCATTTACATTAATATTAGATGTTAAATCATATCGTAATTTTATTGCAATATGCAATATGTTTGCTAAGCCCATTGTTTTTGTTGCGTCTGTTGGTAATTCTTTTAATATTGTTTGCTTTACTTCTTGACTTAAGTCTGCTGCAACTGTATCTATTGCTAACGTTGTATATACTGCATTGTGCTGTACATGTTGCATTAGAACGTTATTATTTATTTCATTGACTTCTTTGTTTGTAGACATTATATATGGTATAGTTTCTATAATACTTGGGTGAGGTACAATTTCTCTTAATTTTATATTTGCTATATCACTTTGTGTATACTCACCTATTCTTATTCTATTTAGCATTTGTGCAAATGGCAAGTCATTTAACTGTCTCATTATTTTTGTGAGTTCATATAATTTAAAATGTGTTTGCCATAAGTTTGTACTTAATGGTCCATATAAATGTCATGAATTGTCAAATATGTATGTGTCGAAAACGGGTTTTAATTGATAGAAATCTCCTATTGCTAGTATAGATAATCCACCAAAAGGTTGGTCAGATGCTTTTATTTCTTGCAATCTATTGTGTATAAAATTGAACATATTTGCACCTACCATTGATATTTCATCTATTATTAGCACTTTTAAATGCATGAGTTGTGTTTGCAGTATGCTTCTGTTTTCATGTGTTAGTTGTTTATATGTTAAAGTTTGTGATACTGGTATTTTAAATGTACTATGTAATGTTTTCCCATTTATATTATGTGCTGCTTTTCTTGTTGGTGCTGTGAGTAATATATATATGTTATCAGGATTTTCTCCTGCTTTAGTATTGTAGTATCATAATAAAGTTTGATAAAGTGCAGTTATAAGAAAACTTTTACCTACTCCTGCACCGCCTGTACAAAAAGTATAACCGGGTGTGGTTTGAGTTTTAATCCAATTTAAGTGGTGATATATAAAGTTAAGTTGTTCAGGTGTTAAATTCTGCATGGTATCATTGTATTCTTTTTCTGCTAATATATTTTTAAGAATATTTCTTCTTCTGCAGTGCTCCTAATACCTAAATCTAATGATATGTCATATTGTATTTGTTGTTGATATTCTTGTGTGTTATTGTCCATATCATCTACTGATACTGCTGCTATAGGTGATAATGGAGGTGTAAGGATAAGGTCATTATTTGTTGATGCATTATAATTGTTTGCTATTTCAGTTTGTTTATTATACTGATAATGATTTGCATCGACTTGCTTTTGTACTTGTAAGTATCTTTCTAAGTATGTGTGTTTTGGTATAATGATTTCGCTTTCTATTCTCCATGGATAATAAAGCATTAATAATTCCCTGTAATAATTTTCAGAGTCATTTAGTTTGCTAAACTTACAGTACCGGATAATTTTTTGTTGTTTACGCTTGATATTTAACATGTTGCTTTTTTCCCCAAGTAAGTTATCTATTTGAATTTCTTCATCATCTGAACTATAGAAGTTAGTCTCCAGAAGAAAATTATCATAATTGTTTTGTAGTGTTTCTTTTCTTTGCTTTGTTCTTTTATTATACTTTGATGCATAGTCGGCCAAAGTACATTGTTCTAATGTTTTTGGACGTTTGCTGTATTTAACAATGATATTGTCAAATTGTATCTTACTTGATGTATCTGGCAATGAGTTAATTGTATGTATGTCTTTCATTAAGTATGTTCTTTTATCTGGCATATTTGTATTGATAAATACAAATGCTCTTGAACTTTTCCTTAATGGAATTTGCAAAATGAGATAAGCTGCTTCTTGTGCACTAATTTCAGTACAATTTAAGAATTTGTTACTTATGTGCTTTAATTGTTCTTTAATGTTTGGATTATGGTATACTTCTTTTGCAGCTTGTGCAATTATTTTGCTTAACCCTTGCTGTGATTTACTAATATATGACACGATATATACAGCACAAGCATAAGCATCTAAAACATACTATATGTCAATGTTAGCTTGCCATGCTTGTAATATTATATTATTATAGTTATTGATAAAACATTCAGCTGGTGTTCTTTTTAAAAGTATAGTTTTTTTATCTATAATTGATTGTATGCATTTTATATATTGGTCTTCAGTTAAGTTCATATGTTGTAAAAATTCTTCAAATGAATAAGTATTAAAGTATTGTAAATCCATTGTTGTATGTATTAAGTCTATGCGCTGCTTTAGGATATTATCTGTCTTGTCCAATTCTATTGGTTCTAGTGTAACAGTATATGCCATAGGATATTTAGGATACTGGTATTTACATGTTCTCTTGTGTTTTATGCGACAATTTTTGGTATGCCCATGTTTTTGTAATGGTAGTAAAGGTTCTATACATGTGTCTACTGTCTTACTACATGTTATGTGGCTGTCAATAAAATGTATAACTTCCTCATCTTCTGCTTTGTTATATTGTGGAGCATTAGTAATCCATAACAATGCATGTATATGTGGTGATCCCCTTTGTTGAAATTCTATCCTATAAAAGTAATCAGCAATTTTTCCTATAGGGTTACTTTTGTGTAGTAATATACAATTAAACAATTTCCTAACTTGATAGTCAAAATGTCGTGCACATGTTATAGGGTTTTGCTGTATTAATGTGCATTTTGTTTCCCAGGACATGCTTTCAAATTGTTCTTTGCTGCATTCATTTTTATTGTTAATACGCAGTAGTATATTAATTAAATAATACAATTTTGTTTCTGCTGCTGATAAAGTGAGAAAGAATGTTGGTATTCCCAATTGCCTTATCATTGCAAATAAATCTTTTTTGCAATTTTCCCAGTATGGAGGTGAACTCCGTATAGTTTTTAGTATTTTGTATCCTTCATTATATTGCAGTATGCCTTGTAGGTTGTCTTTTATATCTTTAACTGTTATAACTTTGCCATCATTAAAATGTTTTTTTAGTGATATAAATATTTTGTCTTGGATTTGCTTTATATGTAATTTTTTTAGCTTAAAGAATATATTTGTTATATAATTAGCCACCCTTCTGTCACAGCTTCTTAATTCCCATTGACATATTGTACTGTAATGTACTGGTATATGTCTTTCTTTGTTAGATGGTCTACGTTTCCCACCAAATATTGTTGGAAATGCTAGATATTCAGAATCTTTATCTTCATATAAACCACGTGGTGTCTTATGTTCTGCAGGGGCTAAACTTAAAATATTTATATTATCGATAGGTGTTGTCTCATTTGTTAATAATGTATCTAAGTTGCCCACTGGTATGTTATCTGTACTACTTGATGTATTATTTGCCTCGGAAGTGTTAATATCACTGTTTGTTTCTTGTGGGGCATATTCCCAATCTGTATTGACTGTTACTCCATATTCTTTGAATAAATTGCTATTGCACGCTAACCATATAGCTGCATTTTTTACTACATTTGGGTGCCGATTACGATACTGTAAAAACCCGGTACCAACCGTCGGACGGAGCATATTCTCCGTCCGACGCGTACCCGGTCGGAACAAGATACAAACATGGAAGTCGATTCGCACGGAAATACTATTTCCGTACGAATCGTACAAAACACCGACCGATGAAAATATACATACAAATGTGATCCGGGAAAGCGCCGACGTGACGTCGGGACGCACGCAGCCTGCCATTCACGAACCAGGAAGTACGATTCGCACCGACGTCATCCCGCACGGAGAATATTTTCCGGCAGCCAAAAACTGCCGGGAAATCAGGACGATGCGAACAAGGAGTACCTGCACGCGACGGACAGACATGGACCCGAACCTACGTGTCATCCCGGCCCTCATAGCAGTCGACCTCCTCTACAGGTTCCGACGCAGACGCCGCAGAAGGTCAGAACAACAAAGGGATGGGGGAAAGGGGGGAAGCAGGGGCAGGGGCAGGCCACAAAACCCCCACCCAAGTCACACAGCACACATGCCCTGGACATACCTGACCCCCAGGCCCTGGTCACTACGAGGGGGTGGGGGCGTGTCCAGCAAAGCCAGCATCCGCCACAACGGAAGTGGTTGACGACGCGAACCGGTAACACAACAATACAGGTACGTCCCGTACCCATGCCTTAAGAGCGTGGGTACGAGTCGTACCACGCCCACACCTACGTCACCCCAACAATGGCGGGACGGCTGTACCCACGTGGCAAAGGCCTGGGTACGGCCCGCACAAGCATGCAACAGCGTGGGTACGGATATGTACGGACCGTACCCCCACCCCCGTATGCATGGAGCGCACCCCCATCCCAACAGAGTACGTACGGACCGTACCCCCACCCCCGTATGCATGGAGCGCACCCCCATCCCAACAGTGTACGTACGGACCGTACCCCCACCCCCGTATGCATGGAGCGGACCCCCCATCCCAACAGTGTACGTACGGACCGTACCCCCACCCCCGTATGCATGGAGCGCACCCCCCATCCCAACAGTGTACGTACGGACCGTACCCCCACCCCCGTATGTATGGAGTGTACCCCCACCCCAACCGTGTATGTATGACCCGTACCCTCACCCGCGTACGTATGGAGCGTACCCCCACCCCAACCGTGTATGTACGACCCGTACCATCACCCCCGTATGTATGGAGCGTACCCCCACCCCAACCGTGTATGTACGACCCGTACCCTCACCCGCGTATGTATGGAGCGTACCCCCACCCCAACCATGTATGTACGACCCGTACCCTCACCCACGTATGTATGGAGCGTACCCCCACCCCAACAGTGTACGTACGGACCGCACCCCCACCCGCGTATGCATGGAGCGAACCCACACCCGTGTATGTTCTAAGCGTACATATCCTGAAATAGGAGGGTTGGGTGCAGAGTCCTCCCAGCAGCGCCCGGACACAGGAGGAGTGTGTGCAGAGTCCTCCCAGCAGTGCCCAGACACAGGAGGGGTGTGTGCAGAGTCCTCCCTGCAGTGCCCAGTCATAAGAGGGGTGTGTGCAGAGTCCTCCCAGCAGTGCCCAGTCATAAGAGGGGTGTGTGCAGAGTCCTCCCAGCAGTGCCCAGTCATAAGAGGGGTGTGTGCAGAGTCCTCCCAGCAGTGCCCAGACACAGGAGGGGTGTGTGCAGAGTCCTCCCAGCAGTGCCCAGACACAGGAGGGGTGTGTGCAGAGTCCTCCCAGCAGTGCCCAGACACAGGAGGGGTGTGTGCAGAGTCCTCCCAGCAGTGCCCAGACACAGGAGGGGTGTGTGCAGAGTCCACCTAGCAGTGCCCAGACACAGGAGGGGTGTGTGCAGAGTCCTCCCAGCAGTGCCCAGTCATAAGAGGGGTGTGTGCAGAGTCCTCCCAGCAGTGCCCAGACACAGGAGGGGTGTGTGCAGAGTTCTCCCAGCAGTGCCCAGTCATAAGAGGGGTGTGTGCAGAGTCCTCCCAGCAGTGCCCAGACACAGGAGGGGTGTGTGCAGAGTCCTCCCAGCAGTGCCCAGTCATAAGAGGGGTGTGTGCAGAGTCCTCCCAGCAGTGCCCAGACACAGGAGGGGTGTGTGCAGAGTCCTCCTAGCAGTGCCCAGACACAGGAGGGGTGTGTGCAGAGTCCTCCCAGCAGTGCCCAGACACAGGAGGGGTGTGTGCCTAACACTCACAGCAGTGCCCAGACACAGGAGGGGTGTGTGCAGAGTCCTCCCAGCAGTGCCCAGACACAGGAGGGGGGTGTGCAGAGTCCTCCCAGCAGTGCCCAGGCATAAGAGGGTTGTGTGCAGAGTCCTCCCAGCAGTGCCCAGACACAGGAGGGGTGTGTGCCTAACACTCACAGCAGTGCCCCTGCAAAGAAAAGGGTGGAGTACCCACAGATCTAATGCCCACAAATGTCAGTCAGGTGCACAAAGATCCTGCAGTACATGTACCACATGTGTGCGAGGCTGGGAGTATACACATGCATAGCGCAGAAAATAAAACATGTCCACATGAAGTCATGACCACAGTCTACATACACAAGTACAGTGACCACCAAGGACGCGACAAATGATGCAGGTGGAGACATCGCTCAGCATGCATGGCCCAAGTCTAACGAGTCCGTCACACACCCAGCCAATGTAGACACAGCTCAGCACCACATATTGGAATGACCCTGCAGGGAAGATGTCAGGTCACACAGAGGAAGGAACACACCTTGGGACGATGTCACCATGCAGTAACTGCTTACATGAACAAAGTTATGTAGCCAACAGCTTGTGATGGCACACAGATACCAGGGTCCACCCTATGACCAGCACAAGACTACAATTCCCACACACCCAACACATTACCACCACCCAAAATAATGGAGCAGGTCCACCAACAGCAATACCAGACAGACAGTAGTGTACTAAGGAAAAAGAAATTGCTTTATTCAGCATCCAAAAATCTGTTTGTCCCTTGAAAGTTCAAAATGTACAATGCCCATAGGGCAATCTAAATTTCTAATCCAGGTGGGGGACACAGTGGGACGCGTGTCACCTAGCTTGCCTGCACAGTCAGACTCCTTTGTCTTCCAGAGGGGGGGGGGCATTATGTGGGGGGGAAGGACCAGGCACCGCAGGGACATGAGGGCGAAGGGTAGGCGTCGTGGGTGCAGGGACGGAGGACTCCACCACAGGGGGTGGGGCAGTGCCAAGGGCGGAGGCCAGGATGGCGCTGCACACCTTAGCAAGGTCCTCCAGCGACTCCCCTGCACCCGTAGGAACCACAGGCCCCAAGGAGGGGGGGGGGTCGGAGGGATGGGTCGCAGCGCCACTGGGGGAGGGTGTGGACAGGGGGGGGGACTCAACCACCCTGACCGGGGACTCCTTTGACCGCTTGCGGGGTGGTGTCACTGTGGGGCTCAGGGACAGAGCGGCCATGAAGGAGTCTTTGCTGGATTTATGGCCAGGAGATATGAGGTGAGGGGATTTGGAGGGAGTGGATTTTGTGGAATGCGGACTCCCACTCTGGCTGCGTGTCTTACGTTTGCCCCCCGACCCAGTGGGTGTGCCTACTTCACCCTGTGTGTGCGTGCCAGGAGGTGTGCGTTTGACCTTCCCTGCTGGTGTGGTGCCTGTGTCTGTTGTGGTGGGTGCATGCTGACGTCTGGGTGTACGTGGGACAGGCATGGGAGTGGGAAGTGTGGATGGGTCAGGGGTAGGGTGTTGGACGAAGCGCTGCAGGAGACCCACTGCTGCAGTCAGTGTCAAGTCAATGGGCCTCAGCAAGTTGCGTTGGTCAGCCTGCGATGAGAAAATGCCCTCCAAGTATGCCTCCATGTTGTTCAGCACTTGGCTGTGGCCATGGAGGACATTAAGCATCGCAGCCTGACCAACCTGCAACTGCCGCTGGATGTCCACAGACTCGGCATTGGCGGCAGCAGTGGAGACTGGGGCAGGGGGTGCGGTGCCTGGCAGGAAGGAGACATGCGGTGACTGGGCACGCTGGGAAGGGACACGAGCAAGTGGGAGGTGGCTGATGGCAATGGAGGGGGCGGGGAGAGATGTTGTGCCGCTGTCAGCTGCTGGTGCAGCCTCCGCCCACTCGGAGAGCTCATCCTCGGACCCGTCAGCTTCATATTCTGTGGTGGCAGTTGACAGGTCCTCGGCCTCACTCCCCTCCGCCTCAGTTCCACTCGATGTGCCAGCCAAGAAGTCACCGCTGGCACTGGTGCTCGGTCCCTCCGCTCCGTCTGTGCTGAAGTCTCCCTCCGTGTCCCCCGACGATGCTGTGGGCAAGGTGAAGAGACAGCAATTAATCATACACCTGTATACATATGTCACATGAGTCCAATCTACATAGGTTACAGTGCATAGCCTGAAAAGAAAGGTGAGTAACATCTACAAAACAAGGTACATATGTAGGCCCTGCAACACACAGTTGGTTGACCCACCATGCCACTGAAAAACTATGGAGAGCATGACACAATAGCAAATGACATGAAATGGATTTTGACAGAGGAGCCAGGCTCTGAGGACAATCCAGCACTGTATCTGCACCACACAGCGTTGCCGAAAATAAGGATGAGCAGGGACCATATCCATGAACTTCAGGCACATGCTGCATAGGTAATACAGAAAACATGCCCACCATGACTGGCTCACTGCACCTTGAGTGTATGTCCAGACAAACATCACACACTGGCCAGACCTAGCAAGGAGATATCAGGTTTTGACATGTAGGCTTTGCCCGCACCAACCACCCCCTACATGAGACAATTTGATGAGACACAGGAAGCACTTACATCTCTTAGTCTGGGTGAAATACACATGGGCTGGATAAATGCAAGATTGGACACCAAATACCCAAGGTGCGCCTGTCCAAATAATCATGTACAAATGGTCATCATCAGATGATTGTAACAAGACACACAGGCACTGGCCACCGTGAGTATGAACAAGGAAAATCAGGTCAGGCTGTACAGTGGACACTTGTACTACATTTTACGTCAATATACATGGTGCCAGGGGACAATGGCACAGAGCACAACCTATGCTGTAGACACTGAGAGTGTCCACATTTTGTGATGACACACATGACACCTAGGAAAACATGGCCCAGGGGACAGTAGTGGCCACACAACTCCATGGTCCTGAATGGGAATGACTGCAACACACGCCACCATCCCTGCACTATGCGAATCGCACACTCATGCACATCATGTCACAGGCCACAACATAGGACATGCGTGCTGTAAGGCATGACACTTGAGAGACTAACTCCCATGTCTGGACTCAGCATCAGTGCCAACTGACATGGAACCCACAAGTACTGAACTGGACAGGGCACAGGCAAGGTCCCAAAACCTGTTACACACCACCCCCACACATGATGCTACAGGCATTGTTCACGTTGATAAACTGGCAGCCTAGATAACCTTGTGAAGGAGTGACTACACACAGACCAGGGAACACATTGCAAGGAGGGGAAGGGAGGCAGGAGAGCACCGCTATACTGTGGGTAACAGGATCTGCACAGCACCTTTAAACCCTGGCAGTGTATCCATGCAACTGTGGACTTACAAATGCTGGTGACACACAACAAAGACACATGTACCTACCCCCATCCTGCTGCTGCTTCTCCTGTAAGCGCCTGTCCAAGTCTGGAAAGACCACCGCCAGCACACGCTTGTGGATGTGGGTCAGACGGCGGCACCCGCGGTTCTTATGGGTCTCAGGTGAGTCCCCCAGCAGGACCCGTGCGATCCTCCGCGTCCAGCACCGGATATCCTGCCAGCGTTTTCTCACCTGGGCCAGGCGCCGCTTGCGACCCTCCGTCCTCCTCACGGCACTGACGGCGTTCATCCAGATCTGCTTCTTGGCAGAGGCGCCTACCTGTGAGGATGAACAAGTGACACTACATCAATACACCTGGCACATGTCACAGAGACACATATTAGAACAAATTTGCTGTTTACAACAAGGCATAGTATGCATCCAACGCATTGCACCTTTGTCATAGGTACATGATCCTCTGGGGAAGGGCAAAAGCAGTACGTGCCATTGAAAGTACACAGGTGGAATGAGGGCAACGACACAATCAATGATCCAGGCTCACACTGTGCATCACAAGCTACACCAGGATTATGTGCAGCACCTCAAAGCAGTCACATGCCACAGGCCACTGACGCTACCTCAGCAGAGTACACAGACACACACAGGCACAGGACATTCACCTGCCATTGCCAAATGCAGCTACAAACCTCACTCTGCACATGTGCCACTAGACGGGGGGGGGGGCTCACAGGTGTGGGGCTGGCTCTGCACGTCAGACACACAGCACTGCTCCCTGCTCACATCAGATGGGCAAGGTATATCCATCCCTCATGCAGCTTGGGTGCTACACTCCACATATGCACCCACCCACATGACAGGGGACTTACACACACACCGATGTCCAGGGTACAAACACATCATGTGGACACTCTCAGCACAGGTACACAGAAGTAACACACATCTGTGGGTACAGTCACCTGTCACACTGGGCTGACCACATAATCACATGAGGACTGTAGAGGCTACATTCCCATGAGGATAAGACAGGCAGAATGTGGCATGCACCATGCAGTGATTGTCACAGTAAACACAATGCAAGTGAGGATGGCAGACATGCACCACAGCATGCTCTGGCTGGGAGACATCAGGCATTCCCCCCCCTGGCACCCCCCTACGGTACATTGCATGTGTGTCACACCTGGACACAATGCCCGAAGTCACAGTCACAAAAAAGGGACACAGTCTGTGCTAGTGGACTCTGCACTCACCTGATACCCTGGTCGCCCATACAGCAGGGGGTACTGTGGGAGGATCACATCCAGCAATGCCAGGTTCTCCTCCAGGGTGAAAGGCTGTGCCCTCTCCACAGACCTTGACATGGTTCCAGGGAATCAGGAGCAGCAGCTGGGTCGTAGAATCCAAAGATGTGCAGGCAAGTGCTCTCTCATGGGACCTGGCTGCCTTATATCTGCCTTGCTGGCCTGTTTCATGCACAGGAGTACAGAGTGATTGGTCACTCACATTTGCATCCTATGTTTCCTCCAATCCCTTCAAACCTAGCACAGTCAGTGGGTTTTCATGGTTTTTTTCTTGAGCATGATGTCAACTCCAGAACCACATTGCAACAAAGTAGATTCATTCAAACTGACTTTTGCTGTGCACCTGCAGAAAAAAAATCATACTTTAAACTTGGTCTCCATGACAACCAGCATGCATGTAGGCCTTTATACTTGTCCCTCATGTGTCCCCTATGTAATTTGGAGATTCACACACAGGTACGGTGCGTTCCGGGGCCCTAGGGCACCCCAAATGCATAGCAACGGCCCGTACAGGCGTGTGTACGGTCCGTATCACTATGGGTACGCATATGCCAGCACACCCATAGTGATAGTGAGCGTACGCGCGTGTGTACGGTCCGTATCACTTTGGGTGTGCTGGCGTATGCGTACCCACAGTGATACGGACCGTACACGCGCCTGTACGCTCACTATCACTATGGGTGTGCTGGCGTATGCGTACCCATAGTGATACGGACCGTAAATGCGCCTGTACGCTCACTATCACTATGGGTGTGCTGGCGTATGCGTACCCACAGTGATACGGACCGTACACGCGCCTGTACACTCACTATCACTATGGGTACGCATACGCCAGCACACCCATAGTGATACGGACCGTACACACGCCTGTACGCTCACTATCACTATGGGTGTGCTGGTGTTAGAATCCGGGGTCTCTGGTTGGCGCAGGTATGCACTTGCGACAAGCAGGGACCCTTTCCTCTAAGTCAGGGCAAAGGATCACCTCTTTAAAAATAACCCCTGCTCACCCTCTAGGTAACGTGGCGCGAGCAGTCAGGCTAAATTTCCAGAGGGCATAAGGTTAAGCGTTCAAGTTGTCCCACACAATAATCACCACCCCACCACACAAAAGACACAAGGCTGTATTTATCAAAAGTAGAAGTCTTTATATAAAAGGGTTTTCTTTCCGGCAGGTTGCATAAATACAGATCTCTTAGCGAATCTCAATCCAGTTACTTTTAAATACTTAAGGGCAGTCCACAGGTCTTAAAATGGCACAGTTCTCTTTAAAACAAGTTCTTTAGGTCTTCGGGGTACTTCGTAGCGCCTTTGGGGTGCCCTTGGCAAGGTTTCTACAGTGCCTTGCCGTTTCCCACGCTTCCCGCGTGAGCCGGAGTACGCTTGCCGAGTACCACGCTTCTCGCGTGAGCACCGGCAATGGTTTTCAATGCGGGTACGGTCCGGACTGTTAGGGACGCTCCGTACATGGAGGGAAGCACCGGTACGGTGCGAACTCAGCGTCCACAGTATGGTGCGAACTCAGAGCGGGTCAAAAGGCAGTACGGTGCAAACCAGCTTATTGGTACAGTGCGAACCAAGCTATTGATACAGCGCGAACCAGGATATTTGTAAAGGCAGTACGGGGCAAATGTACGGGGCGAACCAAGTTCGTCAGAGGCCAGTACAGTTCAGACCTCGTACCTGGCAGGCAAGTACGGCTAAACCAACGGGCCCAACTTCACGGCTTCACAAGTAGGTACGGTCCGTACAAAAGCAAGTACGGGTCGTACTTCTGACGCGCTGGGCACAATACCTTTCAGAGCTTGGCAGGGGATGTTCGTGGCGGACTGTAGAGCGGTACACGAGTGTCCCACGCCGCGTCTGGGTCCCGGCTCCTCCGTAGACACGGATGCTTCGTGGGGGGGGCACTCCTCGGCTCACAGCACACCAACGAGGGCAGAGGCAGGAGGGGCAGCCTGGGGTGAGATTTCAGCGCAGCGCGCTGTCGGTTTTCTCCAGATGGGGCGAACAGTGCCCAAATCCTCACGGTGATTTCTGCGGCCCGGGGGTCGCAGAGCTCGATGTTTAGACAGGGATCTCCTCCTCACTTTGCGAGCGAAGGCTCACGGGGGTAGTTGCTCACTTTGTTTAGGCTGGTGGCCCTCACGATGTTTACAGGGACTTCCAGCGGCAGATGGTCGCGTTGTTTAGGGAGATCAAGGCACAAGGTCAGCAGGGCAAAATCGCCCACGGCAGTCTCTTCTTCCTCAAAAAGGGGGGGGTAGCGCCCAATGTTCCTGGGGCGCAGTTCAGGAGGCCAGTTCTCTAGCAAGCCCTTGGAGATAGTTCAGCACAAGTTGATGCAAAGTCTTTTCTTTAAGTCCTTTTCCTCTCCTTCCAGCAGACAGGCACCCACTGCAGGCCAGTCTCTCAGGCAGAGAGACAGTACTCCTCCTTCAGCTTCTCCAGGTCCTTCTCCTTCAGGCAGAGGTTTGTCGTAGTGCAAACAGGATCTGATTTCTTAGGAGCCAGGCTCCTACTTTTATACACCAATTCTTTTGTTCTTTAGCGCCAGGGGGCCTGGGCCTGGCTCAGTCCAGTTTTGGAGCACTTTGTTGTGGTGACTCTGCGCTTTCTTTTCAGCAGCAGGGCAGAGACATCAGCCGCTCCACAGGGGGCGGCGCCGGCTTTGTGCTGGCAGAGCACAGGTCTATTCAAGAGTCAGGGTGTACTCCTCCCACCCATCCTGGTGTAATCTCTCTACCCACCACCTGGCAGCCAACCTGTCTCCTGGAATTCCCCAGCCCTGCTCCTTACTGTTGCTAGGCAGAACACACACACACAGCGCAGAGGCGGACTGAATGGCCAGATCAGTAAATACTAACTTTCTAAAAGTAGTATTTACAAACACAGGATATTAAAATAAACTTTACTAAAAGAAATATTTTATTATTCTGAGTTCAGGCGTACTAAACATGACTTTCTACCATGCTCTATGAGTCCACTGGGATTACAGCGTGTAGTAATTCCAGCAGCCCATTCTGGCCTATGGAGAGCAGGTAGCCTTCAATAGTGAAAAACGAAAATGGCTGTAATTCACTATTAAGACATGCCACACACATCAGGGCATGTCCTACCTTATGCCTACAATGCACCCTGCCCTGGGGCCTACTAGAGGGGTGGCTAACATGTAGTTAAGGGAAGGTTTAGGGACTGGCAAGTGGGGGCACTTGCGCAGTCAGCGCGACAGTACCAGACTGCACGCAGGTTCTGCAGTGGCAGACCCTAGACATATTTTACTAGACCTTTGTTCCCGTGGAAGTAACCTCCTACTTATGAAGGCTACAGGTTGGTCCCAGCCCTCCTCAGTCATCTGTGAGAGAACAGCCCCTACACCATGCTCTGATGCGTCTGTCTGCACTAGGAATTCTTTGGAGAAGTCAGGAGTCAAGAGCACGGGCGCCGTGCACATGGCAGTCTTCAGGGTGTCAAAGGCCTTCTGACAGGTGTCAGTCCATATCACTTTTCTGGGCTGCTTCTTTGAAGTTAGCTCTGTCAAGGGGGCAACGATGCTGCCATACCCCTTGACAAACCTCCTGTAGTACCCAGTGAGTCCTAAAAAGGCCCTCACCTCCGTCTGGGTCTTTGGGGGCTCCCAAGCCAGGATGGTTTCTATCTTGGGTTGTAGGGGCGCCACCTGGCCGCTCCCCACCTGGTGTCCCAAGTACACCACGGACCCCTGCCCGATCTGACACTTGCTTGCCTTGATCGTGAGGCCTGCCTTGCGCAGTGCCATCAACACTTCCCAGAGATGTTGCAGGTGTTCTTCCCATGTGCCGTTGAACACTGCGATGTCATCCAGGTATGCTGCGCTGAACTCGGTCAGTCCAGCCAACACCTGGTTGACCAACCTCTGGAAGGTGGCAGGGGCATTCTTCATCCCAAATGGCATGACACGGAACTGGAAATGCCCATCTGGTGTGGAGAATGCAGACCTCTCTTTGGCCCCATCAGTTAAGGCGATCTGCCAGTACCCAGACGTTAAATCAAACGTGCTGAGGTACCGTGCAGCCCCTAACCGATCGATGAGCTCATCAGCTCTGGGGATGGGGTGCGCGTCAGTCTTCGTGACTGAATTGAGTCCTCTGTAGTCCACACAGAACCGGAGTTCGGGTGTGGCACCCGGCGCTGCAGCCTTTGGGACCAAGACCACTGGGCTGGCCCAAGGACTGCTGGAGGACTCAACCACCCCAAGAGAAAGCATCTTTGAGACCTCCTCTTTGATGCAGGCTCTGACCCTGTCAGCTCAGGCAGGTCCCCCAGTTCGGCTATCTGTTCCCCGGTAGGCTCCAGGGCATCCCCCTCAAGGTCTGCTTCCTCCTGGGCCGTGGGAACTTCAGGAGCCGGTTTCCCGTGCCTCCCCTGCCCTCTCTCTAAGGCCGGTTCCTGGGCCTCTCCCTCAGGCTCCAGGGTCCCTTCAACACCCCTACTGGCTGCCATTGACCGGGTGGTCACGCACGCCCAATCAGGTAAACCCACCATCCGCAGATGGGCTGTCTTCTCCACCTTTTCCCAAGGGGAGCTCTCCAAGTCATTCCCTAGGAGACAGTCTACAGGCATGGCAGTTCTCACAGCGACTTGCAGAGTACCAGAGACCCCCCCCCACTCAAAGGGAACTTGAGCCATTGGACAATGACTCTCCGTGTTGTCAGCATTGACAACCCGACAATAGGCATGGGGTACGACCTGCTCTTGAGATACCAGGTGCTGCCGCACTGCAGTCACGCTGGCTCCTGTGTCTCTAAGAGCCTCTACCTTCTTCCCATTGACGGTCACCACTTGCCCATATTTCTTAGTGTTAGAGGGCAAGTTGGCTTAGGGGACCATCTCACTGTCTCCTAGTGAGACTAAGGTCATCTGGACGGGGTCCCACCCACCTTGGACTTCTACCTCCTCCCCAAAGGCTACTCTAGCCACTTGCCTGGGTGGAGCACCAGTGGGTGCTGGTTTCACATACTGGCGACACTTAGAATCACTGGCAAAGTGACCTAGCTCGCCACATTTGTAACATTGAGGGGGCCCCTTGGGAGCAGGTTTACCTGTCGGGGCCCCGGTCTGCTTCGGGGGTGGGGGAGGCTGAGAACCTTTCCGCTGGTTCCCTTGGGTATTACTTTGGGGGCCTTTTGGAAACCCCTTCTGTTTTCCCCTGTCCCCCCCACTCTTCTGCTGGGGACCCTGCCCACCCTTGGTGGAGTCTCCCACGTGACCCTTGTGGACCCTGGTGCTGAGCCAGCGGTCCGCCTCCTCTGCAAGCTTCCTAGGGTTAGTCAGCTTGCAATCTATCAGGTGTTGGCGTAGCTCAGGAAAACAATTATGCGACAAGTGCTCCCATGCAATTAAATCAAAGAGACCTTGGTAATCATTAACTTTGCTACCCTTCACCCAGCCATCCAGTGCTCTGCAGAAAAAGGTTACATACTCCACATACGTACCCCCCGCATTCTTGGTACACCCCCTGAACTTCTGTCTATACATTTCAGGAGTTAGCCCATATCTGGTCATTAAAACTTCTTTCATGTGGGGGTAAGAATTCTGCATGTCTAAGGGCAAATCTAAAAGTGTGTCCCGCCCCTCACTGAGGAACCGTCCCCACAACCCCGCTCCCCAGTCTTTCTCAGGGACCCGGTGGGAGGACATGGCTACCTCATAGGCCCGGAACCATTGCCCTATGTCATCATTCCTGTAGAACTGTTTAACTACATCTTTTGGGATGTACACCCTTGACTCTACCTGCACCGGCGTTGCGCTGCCACCAGAGGGAGTGTTCTCCAAACTTTTCTCTTTTATCGCCAGTTCCCTCATTCTGGCGTCGTGCTCCATCAGAGCCTTTCTCTCTTCCAGAGCTATTTTCTTTTCTTCCAGAGCCATTTTTAGTTTCGCCAAAGTGACTTCTTGTTCTCTTGCAGCCCGTCTGTCTGCCAGCTCTCCTGGCGACAGGTCTCTGCCAAAGCTGTGGACGCTCTCTGCTGGCTCCACTGGCACAAATCCAGGTACAACTTCATCAGCTGCACCCCTTGATTCTATCCAGGCTTTCAGCGCCTTGTAGAGATCCCCCTTGTTCCTGCATCCTGCATGTGGAACCTTGAACTTCATGCAAAAGTACTTGAGTTGGGTTTTTGTGTAGTTGTCCAGCTCTGATGCATCTCATTCCAATTCCATCCCAGAGGCTTCAGATGCTGTGCTGGTTGAGCCCGGCATGGCTTCAACGCAAGGGATCTTTTCTTGGCAGGCGAAAATTAAATGGCAAAGTTCTGTGGCTTAAGCTACTGGACCGTCTACTGTGCAATGGTTAGCAATCACTGCGCAGACACCAAGAACGCAAATCCGTAAATCCGCACCGCTGCCACCAATGTTAGAATCCGGGGTCTCTGGTTGGCGCAGGTATGCACTTGCGACAAGCAGGGACCCTTTCCTCTAAGTCAGGGCAAAGGATCACCTCTTTAAAAATAACCCATGCTCACCCTCTAGGTAACGTGGCGCGAGCAGTCAGGCTAAATTTCCAGAGGGCAAAGGGTTAAGCGTTCAAGTTGTCCCACACAATAATCACCACCCCACCACACAAAAGACACAAGGCTGTATTTATCAAAAGTAGAAGTCTTTATATAAAAGGGTTTTCTTTCCGGCAGGTTGCATAAATACAGTTCTCTTAGCGAATCTCAATCCAGTTACTTTTAAATACTTAAGGGCAGTCCACAGGTCTTAAAATGGCACAGTTCTCTTTAAAACAAGTTCTTTAGGTCTTCGGGGTACTTCGTAGCGCCTTTGGGGTGCCCTTGGCAAGGTTTCTACAGTGCCTTGCCGTTTCCCACGCTTCCCGCGTGAGCCGGAGTACGCTTGCCGAGTACCACGCTTCTTGCGTGAGCACCGGCAATGGTTTTCAATGCGGGTACGGTCCGGACTGTTAGGGACGCTCCGTACATGGAGGGAAGCACCGGTACGGTGCGAACTCAGCGTCCTCAGTACGGTGCGAACTCAGAGCGGGTCAAAACGACCAGCGAACCAGCTTATTGGTACAGTGCGAACCAAGCTATTGATACAGCGCGAACCAGGCTATTGATACAGCGCGAACCAGGATATTTGTAAAGGCAGTACGGGGCAAATGTACGGGGCGAACCAAGTTCGTCAGAGGCCAGTACGGTTCAGACCTCGTACCTGGCAGGCAAGTACGGCTAAACCAACGGGCCCAACTTCACGGCTTCACAAGTAGGTATGGTCCGTACAAAAGCAAGTACGGGCCGTACTTCTGACGCGCTGGGCACAATACCTTTCAGAGCTTGGCAGGGGATGTTCGTGGCGGACTGTAGAGCGGTACACGAGTGTCCCACGTCGCGTCTGGGTCCCGGCTCCTCCGTAGACACGGATGCTTCGTGGGGGGGGCACTCCTCGGCTCACAGCACACCAACGAGGGCAGAGGCAGGAGGGGCAGCCTGGGGGCGAGATTTCAGCGCAGCGCGCTGTCGGTTTTCTCCAGATGGGGCGAACAGTGCCCAAATCCTCACGGTGATTTCTGCGGCCCGGGGGTCGCAGAGCTCGATGTTTAGACAGGGATCTCCTCCTCACTTTGCGAGCGACGGCTCACGGGGGTAGTTGCTCACTTTGTTTAGGCTGGTGGCCCTCACGATGTTTACAGTTACTTCCAGCGGCAGATGGTCGCGTTGTTTAGGGAGATCAAGGCACAAGGTTCTCCAGAGTCAGCAGGGCAAAATCGCCCACGGCATTCTCTTCTTCCTCAAAAAGGGGGGGGTAGCGCCCAATGTTCCTGGGGCGCAGTTCAGGAGGCCAGTTCTCTAGCAAGCCCTTGGAGATAGTTCAGCACAAGTTGATGCAAAGTCTTTTCTTTAAGTCCTTTTCCTCTCCTTCCAGCAGACAGGCACCCACTGCAGGCCAGTCTCTCAGGCAGAGAGACAGTACTCCTCCTTCAGCTTCTCCAGGTCCTTCTCCTTCAGGCAGAGGTTCGTCGTAGTGCAAACAGGATCTGATTTCTTAGGAGCCAGGCTCCTACTTTTATACACCAATTCTTTTGTTCTTTAGCGCCAGGGGGCCTGGGCCTGGCTCAGTCCAGTTTTGGAGCACTTTGTTGTGGTGACTCTGCGCTTTCCTTTCAGCAGCAGGGCAGAGACATCAGCCGCTCCACAGGGGGCGGCGCCGGCTTTGTGCTGGCAGAGCACAGGTCTATTCAAGAGTCAGGGTGTACTCCTCCCACCCATCCTGGTGTAATCTCTCTACCCACCACCTGGCAGCCAACCTGTCTCCTGGAATTCCCCAGCCCTGCTCCTTACTGTTGCTAGGCAGAACACACACACACAGCGCAGAGGCGAACTGAATGGCCAGATCAGTAAATACTAACTTTCTAAAAGTAGTATTTACAAACACAGGATATTAAAATAAACTTTACTAAAAGAAATATTTTATTATTCTGAGTTCAGGCGTACTAAACATGACTTTCTACCATGCTCTATGAGTCCACTGGGATTACAGCGTGTAGTAATTCCAGCAGCCCATTCTGGCCTATGGAGAGCAGGTAGCCTTCAATAGTGAAATACGAAAATGGCTGTAATTCACTATTAAGACATGCCACACACATCAGGGCATGTCCTACCTTATGCCTACAATGCACCCTGCCCTGGGGCCTACTAGAGGGGTGGCTAACATGTAGTTAAGGGAAGGTTTAGGGACTGGCAAGTGGGGGCACTTGCGCAGTCAGCGCGACAGTACCAGACTTCACGCAGGTTCTGCAGTGGCAGACCCTAGACATATTTTACTAGGCCGCTTCTGTGGGTGGCACAACCAGTGCTGCAGGCCCACCATTATTTACAAGCCCTGGCACTCCTGGTGCACTTTACTAGGGGCTGACAGTAAACCAAATGACCCAATCATGGACACCAATCAATGTATACATTTTTAAAAGGGAGCACTTGCACTGTGGCATGGATCAGCAGTGTCACAGTGCTCTGAGCAGCTAACACCAACAAAACACAATGAGGCACATCAGCAAAAAGTGGAAGGGAAACTCACGCCAAGGTGCCAAGTCTAACAGCTGGCGTATGCGTACCCACAGTGATACGGACCGTACACGCGTCTGTACGCTCACTATCACTCTGGGTACGCATACGCCAGCACACCCATAGTGATACGGACCGTACACACGCCTGTACGCTCACTATGACTATGGGTGTGCTGGCGTATGCGTACCCACAGTGATACGGACCGTACACGCGCCTGTACGCTCACTATCACTATGGGTACGCATACGCCAGCACACCCATAGTGATACGGACCGTACACACGCCTGTACGCTCACTATCACTATGGGTACGCATACCCCAGCACACCCATAGTGATACGGACCGTACACACGCCTGTACGCTCACTATCACTATGGGTAGGCCTACTGTGGTAAATATTTCATTACCGGTACTATTTTTTATGCGGTAAAATCTAGTAAGAATAACTCAGTAAATATAAGAGGCAGAATCCGTGGTATTAGAGGTTCTAAAAGGCTTTATTCCTTGACAAAGGAAATACAATTCGAATTGCAGGCTTCTATTCCATCACCACGAAAGTTCAGGAAGGAAGGGCATACATTATTGACAGATAATCAGTTTTATAGGAAAATGCATTACAGTGAAACAGAGGCAAGAGGCGTAACAGCTGATAATACAGATAAACTGTGCATACGTAACTAATAGAGGCGGACATATGGGCGTAATTTAATAAACGTCATTATACATGATGTCACAAGTGGGTGGATCCATAAAAGAATCCTGCGATGTCAGCAGAAATATTTGGCAGAGATGCGCGCGCAGCCGCATGACGTGTGATTGACGTGCAACTAGAGGGTGAAGGGGACTTGACATTTAGCTCTACATGTGGAGACAGAAGTCTGGGGGTCATGTCAACCTAATCCCAAATCATATCTAATATCCTATGTTTAAAGAACTGTGTTATCCAAAAGGAAAGGTCTCTAGGATAGAATCTATTCTATACTGACTGTTAGTACGTGTACAAACGTCTAAATGTCTACATGAAATGCGAGGGGGTAGGAATATTCCATGGTAACGGGGGCTATGAATTACTTGCATGTGGACAGCGAGGCCTGGCCCTTTGCACGGTAGCTGGAGGAATGTTTACCTAAACTACTAGACAGGAATGCATCGGATGAGGAGCGGAGTAGATAATCTTGAAGGTGAAATACAGTTTTTGGCAGGCAACAGGCTGGATCAGGCACCGTTAGCCGCGCAGGGAGTAGGACAAAGTTCATGGATACAGATGTAGGCTCAGACTGGAGCTTTCAGAGGCAGAAGGCAGGAAAAGACTTGATGACAGAATTCTGGGCCTACTCGCCTGAATCTGTAAAATGTGGAAAGTGAACCACATAAAGTCGGTGGCCTTTCATACTTAGGAATGGAATATCTGACCCATTCATGGCGGATCTGAAAGAGGACATGATGACGGTGGACGCACATGTATTTGCGTCTTCAAAACTGGAACTGGAGGGAACATACATGTACTTATAGCATGCACATGGAGCCGTTGGGGTCTACGATAGGGGACATAACTGATCACAAAATTCATATTTCCTCATTCCCTCCTTGTCCCCTACGGACCCTCAGGAGATATCGATCTTCATTAATCCATCGATCTGTTCATATAGCATCATTTGTTCTTCTTTCTTCTTCCGGGATCTTGAACGAAAACTTGGATGTGGGATACACGATGTGGCACACAGACCACAAATCGCTGGCCCACATTGTAGACATAAGCAGCAACTGAATAGTATGAGAAAGCCAATACCTAGGAAGGATAGGATTCTCCATCCCCAGGCTGACAACACGCTCCAAAACCAACCGGACCAAGTCCAGGTGCCTGGACTCTGGTGTATCTGGCTTATAATCTTATGAAGGCGGGTTATGGCTTTATATACCGATGGCGAATTTTCTGGTATGAAAATGCAGCAACTTGATCCGATGATCCTACAAGCTCCGCCCCTATCGGCCAGGATGACGTCAAGGACAAGACGATTTTGAAGCACAACAATCCGCATAGCAGACTGCTCTTCTGTTAAATTGCCTAAGGCGGAAATAGTCTCGTTCACTACTGCTTCAAGGGTTCTGGTTAATCTACGTATCAGCTTACTATTAGTGACTGTACCTATATAGGGAAAGAACCCTTTATTGAAATCTGTGTATTTTTCCCATGCTGTTTCAGTGTAATCGACAATTGGGAGATCTCTCTGTTGTCTATTGTGTACTAAATGGGTATTTCTGTGATAATCAGGAGGAGCTAGGAAAATAGGTGGTAGAAGGAATGCTATGTAACAGGTACCATCCCAATCTAAAGGTAGACATATATATGCGGTCTGGCCACATATGAAGTAGGAATGATGGGAAGCTCTAAATGTAGACTTGCCTTGATCACTGAATTGTATTACAGTGGTGCATTTACTATGGCCCATGTGTATGGAACCATTCTTTCTTACACATAATTCCCCTTTTACTGGGAATACTGACATGGCGGGCAAGATTGGTGTAGCTTCGGATTCAACGTTCAGGATCATGAGGTTAAGTGTAAAATTACCTAATCCATATACTTCATTTTCTAGATCAGTTCCTGTTCTCTTGGGAAGTCCCTCCTTGTTAGGGTGGCAGACTTTAAGCAAAACTAGGTTCAGGTTTCCCCATACCCAGTTGTCTTGATAAACTGCGGAATTTGAATCTAGGGAATTAATCAAACTAAACCATGCTCCACAGGAGCCATTGTGTGTGAACGGATAGGGAAAGAGGGGCAAAACTCCCTTATAGTTCTGATAGGGAGGGAGTCGGCCACATATCCAACAATTTGTGGCATTGCTGGTCTGATGGGAATGATGTAACATACTAATGAATGTGTTGTTGCGCAGCGCAAATCTATAGGACAACTCATGCGGAGGTAATTCGCTAAAAGAATGTTCTGCAGTTACATTGTAAGCACGCTTAAGAATAGGGTAATACATGTGCAATAGTATGCTGGAAAAGATGATCAGAAGACTTAGAAAAAACAAAATTAATAATGTTACTGTGCAGTGACTACGAAGTGATTTACAATACGCATGCTTTTTAAGCTGCATCTGTTGATTTCTTTCTCTATTCCGGTCTAGAGGATACATGTCAGAGACAAATTCAACCGATTCACCTTGGAGAGGACTTAAACAATCAAATTGTCTGACTTGCTAGACCTTAATTTTAGTTTGTAAAGTTCTGGTTTTGACTGCTCAACCAAGGGGAGCTTTGAGTCTGTCTGTGAGGGAATACAAGGTTGAGTATTCACACTGGATGGTAGTCCATAAAATTTCTTGATATGACTCGAGTGCAACCACCCTTTACGTCCCTCGATCTTCACGGCTGTCCTTGTGGTTAGTAGAACTAGCTTCGGTGACTTCCACCTAGGCTCCAGTTGGGTCTTCCGGTCGAAATTCCGGACCAGAACCAGGTCACCAGGAACCACGTCATGGGGCTTCCCCTCAGTATTATCGGGAAAAGCTGCGGCTACCTGTGAACGACAAGATTGTAGTGCAGACATCAAGGAAGCCAGGTAATCTGTCAGCATATTACAGTCAACATCAGTGATTTTGCGAGGTATAGGCGTCCCCCACATATTTGGTGGTCTACCGAAGATCACCTCGTACGGGGATAGCCCTGTTCGAGAATGTGCTACCATTCTTATGTAAAAGAGCGCAACTGGTAAGGCTACTATCCAATCGACACCTTTTTCTCTACATATTTTGGACAATCTAATTTTCAGAGTTTGATTATGGCGTTCCACGAGACCTGCTGCCTCGGGATGTCGGACACAGTGAAATTTCCATTGGTAGCCTAACAAAAGGGAAACGTGTTTCATTAGTTCGGATGAGAACGGCTGGCCGTTATCTGAGTAGACAACACGTGGTAAACCGTACCGTGGGAAGAATTCTCGAACTAACTGTTTGGCAGTAGTCGGGGCAGTGTAATCTGAAACCGGGTAGGCTTCTGTCCAACGGGAAAGAGCACAGACAACCACGAGAACATATTTGAATCCTCGACATCGTTCCATCTGGATATAATCCATCTGGAGGACTTCAAAAGCATGATCGGGAGGTTGAAATCCACCCTGCTCTACGGGGATGCTTTTACCTGGATTAAACTGACAACATATCATACAGGTACGAACTTTTTGTTTAGCTGCTGCTCGCAAGTGTTTGTTGAACCAAATGTGTTGAATGCTATCTAGCATAGCTTTTTCTCCTAGGTGCGCTGGACTATGTATTGTGTTAATGATGACTTGAACCATGGAGTCGGGAAGAAACCATATAGATTTTTCCTTCGTCATCCATCCTTGATCCGTTTGGATCCCTCCTAATTCAGTCCATTTCTTTATTTCTTCTGGTGTAGCATGTGTCTGTATGTCAATTACATCAAGGGCGGGATCCTTAACTGTCATGCAATGTGTGGGTGTCGGAACTATTGTCTTTGTCATGTCAGTTGTGTGAGTCTGTTTCTGAGCAGTCTGTTTAGCTGTTCTGTCAGCTAGGTCATTACCCTGAGAAATGATGTCGGTAACTTGTGTGTGGGCCTTGCATTTCATAATCGATATTGCAGTAGGTAGATGAATCGCGTCTAATAGGGCTTGAATGAGGGGTCCGTGTTGGATGTGGGCACCGTGAGAAGTTAAATAACCTCTCTCTCGCCACAGTACGCCGAAGTCATGGACGACTCCGAATGCATAACGTGAATCTGTGTATATGTTGACTTTCTTATTATTGGCTTGAATACAGGCTTGTGTCAGAGCGATGAGCTCTGCTGCTTGAGCTGACAAAGTGTTAATACAACTTGTTTCAATGACTTCAGTGTCTGTTGTGACTGCGTAAGCGGCCACTAACTCTCCTGTACTTGTTCTCATACATGACCCATCTACATACAATGTCAAGTCTGGATCCGACAAAGGGATATCTGTCAAGTCTTGTCTGGGTTTCGTCGTGATAGTAATGACTTCGACACAATCATGTGCCAATGGATCTGTTCCGCCCACTGGTAACAGTGTGGCAGGATTTAACGTATTACAACGTCTGATTTCTATGTGTGGCTGAAATAATGTCAATTCGTAACCGGTAAGTCTCGCTATAGTCAAGTGTTGTGTTTGTGTGCGGTTCAAGAGAACCTCTACTGCGTGTGGTACTTGTACTGTCAATTGGTGTCCTAACACTATGGCATCGCTTTGTCTGATTGCTAAAGCTGTTGCTGCCACCGATTTCAGGCACGCAGGAAGAGCCTGAGCTACTGGATCTAATGTACTAGAGAAATAAGCACATGGTTTGTGTGATCCTGCTTGTTCCTGAGTGAGTACTGACAAGGCAGTACCTTCGCGTTCTGTAACAAAGAGTGTAAACTGTTTACTGTAACATGGTGTTGCTAAAACAGGTGCTCGGCATAAAGCTTTCTTTAAGCTTTCAAAGGCGTGTGTATGTTCTTGAGTCCAAGGGAGGACAGTCGATGTGGCTGCCTCCTGTGTTGTCAACTGGATGAGTGGTTTTGCTAGAAATGCATATTGAGGGATCCACTGCCTACAGTATGAAGTGAGGCCTATAAAAGCCCGCACCTCCTTTTGTGTCTTGGGTGCTGACATGTTAGCAATTAACTGGATGCGGTCGGGTGTAAGCTGCCTTCCCTCCTTGGACAGCGAGTGCCCAAGGTAAACAACTCGCTGGACACAGAATTGCAGCTTAGAAGGGGACACCTTGTGCCCCTTGTCGGCCACAAATTCCAAAACCGTCAGTGACGCTTTTTCACATTCATGTTCACTTCGGGCGGTGATCAGCAGATCATCGACATATTGAAGCAAGGCAGTGTTAACGGGCATGTGGATACTGTCAAGTTCTCGTTTCAGTGCTTGGCTATAGATGCTGGGGCTTTCTGTAAATCCTTGAGGTGCGCGTGTGAATTTAAAACTTCGTCCATTTAAACTGAATCCGAACAGATATTGACTTTCCGGATCTATTGGGACGCTAAAGAAAGCATTCTTGAGATCAATTACAGTGAAGAACGTTGCTTCTGAGTCAATAGCTGTTAGTAATGAAGAGATATCTGGGACCACAGGGTATTGTGGTACAATACATTTATTTAATTCGCGCAGATCAATAACCAATCGATATACTGGTGGTGCTTTTGGATCCGTTCTTTTAAGAATCGGAATTATCGGGGAATTACATATATTGGAGTCGGTTTCGACAACCACTCCTTGTGCAATGAGCTCGTCAATGATTTGCAGCAAAGCCACAACAGCATCTGTGGTAACTTGTATTGTCGCATTCGTGGTAGTACTACTCCTGTTTTTAGTGTAACTCGATATGGTGTAATGTTCATGCAACCAACATCAGTGGGGCCTTGTGCCCATAAATGTGTAGGTAAATTCTGTAATCGGTGATCCATATCTCTTGACACGTAGTGACCTTTGAAGTCACGTAGAAATAGTCGTACTCCTTCCGGAGAACAACATATTATAGCTCCTAGAGCTTTCAATGTTTTTATACCCAACAAGTTTTCTGGACATGATTTAGTAAGCAATAAATCTGTAGTGCGTGTCAATGGACCGACCGTAAGTGGAAGAGGTTGTGTTACGTCATTAATTATGGGTTTTCCTGAGAATCCAAGGGAAATATTCTGTGAGCCTGAGAGGGGTGCCCCTGGAACTTCACTGCGTCGTATAGTTGTTCTGCTTGCCCCTGTATCAAGTAAAAACTTTCTGTCTTCCCCTAATAGTTCACTATGTACATAAGGTCCCTCCTGGTCGACAGGAACCTCAATAAGGGGTAAGCCAACTTCCCTCTCTAGGCTATTTCATGTATATCGCTGATAATCGGGATAATCTGCTTGTGCATACTGATACATCTGTTGTGTCGTCGCTTGTGTTGCAGCAATAGGCTGCGTTTGTGGTGGTGCTACGGTCTGTTGAGGAGCTGCCTGTTGCGGAGCTAGTTGTTGCGGAGCTAACCTAGGTTGTGCATGCTGAGGGATTTGTTGTTGATTCTGATCCTGTCTAGGTGGACGTGGTCTCTCCTGGGTTCTACCTGTAGCAATATTATGTTTCAGGACTGGACAATCGTGTATATAATGACCTTGTTGTTTACAATAGTTGCATGTCCCTTTCGTAGGACCTGCAAAATCACCCTTTTGATGACCATCAGCTGGGACTGACTGAGCAACAAGCATTTTCATTTTCGTATCTTTCATACGTCTTTGTTCGTGTTCTTGTTCTTCTCTAATTCTATTGTGGTGATATTGTAACATCTGTAACATCTGTGATGGGGTATTACCTTGCCAGGTACTTTCGAATTTCAATACTCTATTCTTGACTTGTAGCAGAGAATTTTCAACTAATTTTGTCACAAACAGATGTGGATATGACTCACTACTGGCTTTTATGCCACTATTTATACCAAAACTTTTTTCAAATCGGGAATAGAAATCACTAGTATCTTCATCTGGCTTTTGTTTACAGGCTGATATTGCACCCCAGTCTTCCTTTTTCGTAGTTAATAAACGTGGCAGTACCTGTACTAGTAGTCCTGCTAGTGCTGTAGTCTTTTCCCCAAGTCCTGCTCCTGCAGCTCGGGCCCTTTCTTCGTTTTCTAATGCTGTCCAATCTATCTTTTGGTCTCCCACCTCCCATTCCTTTTCTTTGAGTTTCTCGTAAACACCGGCGGGTAATAGGACTTTTAATATTTTCATAATGTCGGGGTAGGTATACTCTCCCATGAGTAACATGTCTTTTATCTCGCGGTGGAAACCTGCTGGGTCCTTGTCATGGCTGGGTACTACTTTCTTCATTTCTAATAATTCCAGTTTAGTTATAGGCGTGTACACAAACACGCGTGTAAAGTTATTACCGTCACCTCTGATTGGGTGTACTTCGCGTAACGGGTTCTGTCTATCTATGTGATACATTTTTCTTCCCATAATGGGAACTGGAACGTGTTCTGGGCATACGAAAGCTATATACTGGTTTCGAAATTCTAGAATTTCATTGATTAAATCAGTACCTGACCCTCTCCATTTATTCGTGAGTAGTTCTGTCAATATGTCAGGTAAGGGTCCTGGATCGAAGTGTTGGCTTTTATATAATATAAGGAGGTGTTGAATCATGTATATACTAGCTAAACGCTGTTCGTAGGGGTCAAGATTCAGAAACGTGTGCGCTAGTGCATCATCATTGTATTCGCTGGGACTATCAGCCCATTGTACTGCTGACCTGGCTAATTCTTGTTCGTCCATGGAATCGAGCATATGATACCCCCTTCGATCTCGGAGTAATTTATCAACGGCTTGGAATAGGTGTTCAGGGGATCTTGTATTTAACATAGGATTTGGAAAATGCCTATTATATTCTGGACGTATTGGACGTATCGGGTCATTAAAGCCTCTAGTATTATTATTATGGGGTCTTCCTCTACCTACATAAGCTATCGTTTCTAATTGTTCTGATTCTTGCTCCTCCTCTTCTTCTGATTCTACTCTGTCTGTTTCTCGTCTTTCTTTATGTATTCGTTCTACTTCCTTGCGGATCTTTCGACACATGGCGATTATACACGCCTGTCTATCATGTTTCTCTTCTGATATGTTCTGACCCCATTTGGCAAGTTTTTGCATGGTATCATGATCTGCCCCGGGCCTGTCTTGATTCCTAATTACACAATTTTTGAAAAAACGTAGTAGTTGTCTTTGTACATCCACTTTCTGGTATTCCATAGCTTCGTTAATACTTTCTGAACCTCGCCCTGTTTGGACGAAGCGATATATATTGTCTAGGTGTTCAACCATTCCTGGTATCGTCATTAAATATAATGTAGCTCGTCGTATACGTAGTGATGATATGAGCAGTTTGTCCTGTCTACCTGGCACTGGATCGTATCTACAATCCACAAGCTGTTCTTTAAACATGTCGGATGTCGCTAATTGGGGTGTACGTTGGAGTGCTAAATCTCTAAGGGTCTGTTTATTTCGCGGCGGGGTGGCAAACATATCTGTCGTACCTCCTGTAGCACCATCTGAGGTGCTAGGCACGAAAGGATTCGTTGGACGTAGGATAGAGATTGTAGATGTGGGAAAAACTGTAGACACAGACGGACCTGTGGGAACTTGTGTAGGAGGTTGTAGTTGCGGGGATACAGACGGATGCTCTTGGTGTTGAACACCATCGGCAAGCGGTATGTGTGGTATGGCATTAGCATACTCGGGAGCTACGTCATCTAAATATGAGGAAAGGAAAACGTCCTTTGCTGTTTTGGGATGTGTTTTGGGATGTGCTTTTATCGGGAGCAATGGAGGAGTTAAGTCTTTTGGTATTTCCGGGGTAGCCTTAGGTAACCCTTCGGCCAGAAGAGGATACATACCATTCATAAGAGTGTTTCTTTGTCTATCTACTTGTTCTGATTTTACTCGGGTACCTTCCTCAATTAATAGATTTTCTCGGGTTTTATTTAAATTCTCTCTACCTTTCTCTTCCTGTCTGAGCGCCTTTTCTGTACGTCTATATGATTCTTTACGCCATAATTCAATGGCATCTTTCTGTGACTGTCTGGCTTTCTTTTTCCATAATTCTTCTTCTACTCTCATGATGCAATCTGCATCCCAGGTCCCCGCTGCGGGCCATCTCTGATCCTCTGGTAACTCTTTGGTGTAGTCCACCCATAAATCAAGAAATAATACGGCATCTAGGCCATGCTTATGATACATAAAGTACCCTGGAGTGTCCCTAGGTGGGATGGGAACAGCTTCTTCGAGTAACCCTTTTCTGGTTTTGATCTGTCTTAGTTTCGAAAAGAGCGGCCTTTTTGGACCTTATTACTAGAACACACTTTATACAATGAACACAATAATGAACAGTCATTCACACTACAATATATAGAACGTATTAAAACATTTAACACTTAACAGTTTAACGAACGATAATAACTAATAGAAAACTAGTTACTGACATAATACTGACACTAGATAATACTTGTTTATATGCAAGACATACTATATATACTGCTAAACAGTACAGATACACTGCTGAAACAGTGCAGACCGTATTTGTGTACCCAAACCCGTCTTGACCGGCACAGACTATGTGCACGTTAAATGCCTCCCCGGTAATGGTACTCACCGGGTAGCTCGGAACGGAAGGCCTCGGAACGGAACTGAAACTGGACCGGACTGGACTCGACTCGACTGGACTCGGAACTTCGGAACCTGGTGGGCCTCTGTATACCTCGGATCTTGCTCTCTCAGCTAGGCTCTGGTCGGGATACTTCGCACTTCTCACCGCCTCGTCTGGGTGTTGATCGCAGCCTCAGTCACCCCCGTTTGGCTGGAGGGAGATACAGGAAATCCTGCAGGTACGCGTTTTTGTCCGTTCAGCTGTGGCAGGAGACCGGGCCTGCAACGCACCTCCGGCGCGTGAGATGAGAAAGTGTCCCTGTTCGGGCGCCAATTTATGTGGTAAATATTTTATTACCGGTACTATTTTTTATGCGGTAAAATCTAGTAAGAATAACTCAGTAAATATAAGAGGCAGAATCCGTGGTATTAGAGGTTCTAAAAGGCTTTATTCCTTGACAAAGGAAATACAATTCGAATTGCAGGCTTCTATTCCATCACCACGAAAGTTCAGGAAGGAAGGGCATACATTATTGACAGATAATCAGTTTTATAGGAAAATGCATTACAGTGAAACAGAGGCAAGAGGCGTAACAGCTGATAATACAGATAAACTGTGCATACGTAACTAATAGAGGCGGACATATGGGCGTAAATTAATAAACGTCATTATACATGATGTCACAAGTGGGTGGATCCATAAAAGAATCCTGCGATGTCAACAGAAATATTTGGCAGAGATGCGCGCGCAGCCGCATGACGTGTGATTGACGTGCAACTAGAGGGTGAAGGGGACTTGACATTTAGCTCTACATGTGGAGACAGAAGTCTGGGGGTCATGTCAACCTAATCCCAAATCATATCTAATATCCTATGTTTAAAGAACTGTGTTATCCAAAAGGAAAGGTCTCTAGGATAGAATCTATTCTATACTGACTGTTAGTACGTGTACAAACGTCTAAATGTCTACATGAAATGCGAGGGGGTAGGAATATTCCATGGTAACGGGGGCTATGAATTACTTGCATGTGGACAGCGAGGCCTGGCCCTTTGCACGGTAGCTGGAGGAATGTTTACCTAAACTACTAGACAGGAATGCATCGGATGAGGAGCGGAGTAGATAATCTTGAAGGTGAAATACAGTTTTTGGCAGGCAACAGGCTGGATCAGGCACCGTTAGCCGCGCAGGGAGTAGGACAAAGTTCATGGATACAGATGTAGGCTCAGACTGGAGCTTTCAGAGGCAGAAGGCAGGAAAAGACTTGATGACAGAATTCTGGGCCTACTCGCCTGAATCTGTAAAATGTGGAAAGTGAACCACATAAAGTCGGTGGCCTTTCATACTTAGGAATGGAATATCTGACCCATTCATGGCGGATCTGAAAGAGGACATGTTGACGGTGGACGCACATGTATTTGCGTCTTCAAAACTGGAACTGGAGGGAACATACATGTACTTATAGCATGCACATGGAGCCGTTGGGGTCTACGATAGGGGACATAACTGATCACAAAATTCATATTTCCTCACTACGGCAGCACTCCCATAGTGATAGGGAACGTACACAGGCCCTCAGAGCGAATGTACGGTGCCTTTCACACATCACAGTGGTGACAGGCAGCACACAGGAAGGAATAGAGCTGACATACTTGTCCATGGATGGACATCAAGGCATTGTCTGGGCAGTACTACATGTGTGGAGCACAGGTGTGAAAGGCTGTGATGTGGCACATTACTCCTGAGTCGAGAAGGCAATAGATGTATGATGAGATGTGTACAGATGTTATGTGTGGCGGTGCAATATGTGCCAGGCATGCCCTTCACTCCTTTGACATGTGTGCATGTCGTACTGCACACTTGGGATGAGCGTCACTGGCATGGCACATCAACAACACACGCAAGTGTCCCCTGATGCCCGCTACAGGGGTTAACACTCCAGACATGTGACTACCCACGGTGCACGATGTGTCTATGTCATGTATGTGTGGTGTGTTCCCATTAGCTTGATGTTGGTGTTCCCTCAAAAGCATCAGCTGTTGCAGCAACCAACATGTGTCTGTGTGTAGATGGACATGGCACACTGTTACGCACACCAGGCCACATGTGGTATCGGATGTGAGGTGTGTATGTATGCATGGGACACGGAGTGGCGTAACAAGGACCTGTCTGCATCCTCTCAATGTATGTGTGGTCAGTCATAAAGTCTTTATTCGGTTTTAGTGCAAACCATAAAAGCATACTACAATAAATACATATTAAAAACAAAGATTTCATTATTAATAAAATACCAACATTAAAAAGGGTACAGTTCATTTCTTCAAGGTACGAATTACCACAGTTAAAAAACTTGCAATGTTGAAGGTTTCCCAGACATTATTTAAAAGCTGTAAGTACAAAAAAGCAGGTCTCACTTGAACAAAGCCTTTATCTTTTAAAATTGGGATTAAAAAACGTTTCCTAATGTCAATAAAGTGCTCACAAAAGAAAAAAAGGTGTATAATGTCCTGGGGGGAAAAGTTATCACAGGAACAAGGGCCAGGGTCCAACGCCCTTTTCCAATCTTTCTTAACTCCGATCAATGAGTATAGTTGGTTCAATCTAAATCTGGTTAAAAGAAAACGGTGATTTGGATTTGTTACATATCCAAGATAAGGTTCCATAAGAGGTGTTGTTTTACAGAGTTGGTGGCTCCTAACGGAACCCTTAACCAACTCCTTCTCTTCCCTTGCCAAAGTGGATATGCAACTATAACTTTCTTTGCACCAGTTGATGTCGCCTTTTACCAGGGTCTCGGGAGAAAGATACAGCTCTGGTCTCCCGAGATTTTTGGCCAGGGTCCAAATGTATTTCAACCAGGGTATATACAAACCATGATCGAGCGACAGACAATCTCTCAAAATGATGTGGTTCAAGTGTAAATCCGGGTTAAGCCAGATGCTAATCCATTTCAGCATCGGGGCCAGGGCAATGCTGTCTTCAAGATAACCAATACCTAGTTCCTGATGGACAATATAATTAGCGGTACAAATCGGTACTGAGAGGAGATTTTTTAGAAATCTATCCTCAACAGTCTGAATGCTTTTAGCGTTGTTAATGCCCCAGACCTCAGCTCCGTACAAGGCTATGGAGAGACACTTAGCCTTGTACACCTGGATAAGGGCCTTCAATGGTCTGGCTCCCAGTTTTCTCGCAAAACCCAGGACTCCTACTGTAGCTCTTGAAAACACAATCTTTTTTGCCTGTATTTGGGTAACCCCGGAATCTCGATCATCAAAAAGGACACCCAGATAAGGAAAAGAAGAGACCCTCGATAATTGATGACCCCCACATAAAAAGGTTTTAGATTTGGCAGATTTAGGGCCAATGACCATAACGTGTGATTTAACAAAATTGACAGATAAGTCCAAATCCTTCATAAAATCAGCGAAAGAATTTAATAGTAGCTGAAGGCCCACTCCCGTTCTGGCGATTAAGGCAGCATCGTCAGCATATAAAAGGGCAGGGACCGAATATTTCCCTGCACGGGGGATATCTTTACATGAGGCGACAAGGGTGTTGTCCAAATCGTTTATATATAGAGTGAAAAGGAGAGGTGCCAAAATGCACCCCTGCCTGACCCCATAAGATATGGGTATATCTTTGGTACAATTTCCCTTTTGGTCATAACGAACTGTGGCTATTAACTCTCTATGTAGGTCCGCTAAAAAATGAACGATCTCTTTATCAACACCAAGTTCTAGGAGCATAGGCCATAGTTTTGATCTATTTACACGGTCAAAGGCCGAGGACAAATCCATAAAGGCAACCAACAGGGTTCCTTTTTTGGCCACCGTGTATTTACCAATTAAGAGTTGTAGGTTTAAACATTGGTCTATGGTACCCATCCCTTTCCTAAATCCATACTGGACCATAGAGAGTTTTCCAGATTCCTCTAGCCAACCATTTAGTTGGGCAAGAACAACCCTCCCCAAGACTTTCACTGAGGAGTCTATAAGAGAAATTGGTCGATAGCAGCTCGGGTCGCCTCTGTCCCCCTTTTTAAAAATAGGGACGATGACTGATTTCGCCCATGTTGATGGGAGGCCCTGTTGGCATGCATTTATAAAAACATTAAAAAGAATTTTAGACCAGAGTTTGATATCTGATTTGAAAAGGTCAGCCGGGACTCCATCGGGTCCCGGCGCCTTATTACTTGTCATTTGTAAAATAGCATTTGTCACCTCTAATTCTGTGAAGGTCAGCGTATAATTGTCAAAGTTAAGTAAGGGCCCCGCCCTTGAGCCATCTCCATCATACACCTGTTTAAAATGAGCATACCAAACATCCTCTTGGATGCCGCATTCAAGCTCGGTGTGACTTTTACCGTTAAAAAAAGGTTTATTTACAATGGACCAAAATTTCGCACTATTATTAATGACATCAGTAGACAGGAGGTCATTCCATGCATTTTCCCTAATTTCGGTTTTACGTTTCTTCTGAGCCATTTTGTAGGCCTTCCTACAAATGGCAATTTCCGCTCTGTCAGGTGGAACCACTTTAAGAGCTGACATAAGCTTCCGTTGGGAGGATGAGCAGCTATGATCAAACCATTTCTCCCCAACTTAACTCCTTTGACATGTGTGCATGTCGTACTGCACACTTGGGATGAGCGTCACTGGCATGGCACAGTCAACAACACACGCAAGTGTCCCCTGATGCCCGCTACAGGGGTTACCACACCAGACATGTGACTACCCACGGTGCACGATGTGTCTATGTCATGTATGTGTGGGGTGTTCCCATTAGCTTGATGTTGGTGCTCCCTCAAAAGCATCAGCTGTTGCAGCAACCAACATGTGTTTGTGTGTAGATGGACATGGCACACTGTTACGCACACCAGGCCACATGTGGTATCGGATGTGAGGTGCGTATGTATGCATGGGACACAGAGTAGCGTAACAAGGACATGTCTGCATCCTCTCAATGAATGTGTGGTGAGTCATTACATGTACACCTTAATGGCAAGGTGTGTGGGCTGTCCTAGTGTAATGTCATGTGACCTGTGGCTCTAGTGTTCCGCTACCTGTCTCTGCAATCGACATCCTACTTCTGCTGATGTGTTGATGTATGTCACTCCTGTGTTGCGTCTGGCTGTTCACTCACACTGGGACACAGCTAGTCCCATGCCATGGCATGTGGAGGTTCACAATCTCCGTGTGTAGCTGGGTCTTGGTAGGAGTGTCACCTGGCAGCCATACGTGTCCAGGGCATGTAGCACATACCTGACTCCGTATGTAGCATATGTGTATTGGCAGATTAACATGTGCTCAGTACATATAAATTGTTGTCGTAGTGCACTCACTCTTCCTTGTCACTTTCAAATTACTGCAGAGCGCCGCCTCTTCCCCGACCAATTCCGGACTTGGCTGACATGCGGGAGAATGACTGTATACGCTGCTACCGCTTCCCCCAACCGTTGATTGAGGAGTTGACGGCAAGGCTGGCACCACACCTGCAACCGCTGCACAGGTATCCTACGGCACTGACACCCAAGCTGAAGGTAATGGCAGCCCTACATTTTCTTGCCACGTGTACCTTTCAATATACCAAAGCTCATGTTGGTGGCATGTCCCAGAGCATGTTCAGCCGTGTGCTGCATGATTTCCCTAGGGGCCATGTTGCTTCACCTGGATGAGTTCATCCATTTCCCAAATCCTGAACAGTTGACTGGGGTCAAGCGTGGATTCTATGCCCTGGGAGGGATGCCCCATGTCATTGGGTCCATAGATGGGACACATGTGGCTTTGGTACCACCAGAGGCACAGGAGGTAGCGTACAGGAATCGCAAGCACTACCACTCCATCAATGCCCTTGTGGTGTGTCTGTCCAACATGGTGATTTCACATGTCTGTGCTCGTTTTCCAGGATCAGCACACGATGCCTACATCATGAGGTGTAGCAGGGTGCCTGAAATGATGACGCAGCTGCGCAACGAACGAGCATGTGTCGTTGGTGGGTACACTCTGTCTGTCCTGTATTTTGCATAGACTTCCAGCCCGACCGCTTCTCCTGTCCTACTTATGTCCATGTGGTTTCCATGTAGGGGACGCTGGCTATCCCAACATGCCATGGCTGATCACACCTCTCCGCAACCCCAGCACGCCGGCCCAGCTCCGCTACAACACCGCCCATGGCCGGACAAGGCGAGTGATAGAGAGGACATTTGGCCTCCTGAAGAGCCGATTCAGATGCCTCCACAAGACCGGCGGCGCCCTCCCATATGCCCCGTTGAAGGTCTGCAAAATCTTCATGGTCTGCTGCATGCTGCACAACATGGCAGTTGAGAAAGCTGTGCCACTCATCCTGGATCAAGATGATCAGGACCATCCACCCGTGGAGGACGAAGGGCTTGGCAATGGGGCTAGTGATGTGGAGGATGTGGTTCCACAGGAGGACATTCGGAGTCGGCTCATACGTGACTTCTTTGCTTAGTGGTGAGTACCAGTGTCTGAGTGTGCACGCATTGGTCCCCGTGTGGCATGTGTTGCGATGTGTGAGTCCATCTGCATGTATGCCACGTGAGTCAGAGGTGTGTGTGGATGTGTGTGGATGTGTGTGGATGTGTCACTCAAGTGATGGTGCCAGTGATGAGTGTATTTCCCCAGTCATAATTGTGACCTAGCATGTTGTCATCCTTACATGTGTCGAGTACATGCACATGCAAGTGGCTGTGCTTTTTGTGGCTGACTTCTTGTGTGTCTCTCATCCCCAGGTACTTGTGCATGCCGTCTGCTGGTTGCATTGTTGTGGCACTGCTATTCCTCATGGACACGTCATCGTGTGCTGACTCAGCGTTACACGCACGGACAAGTTTGGAAGTCTCCTTAGGGTAAGGGATGCATCAGGGGTGTATTGGGTGTGGCAGTTGTTTACGATGTGTGCACACTGCCCCTGTCGATGTTTGGTTCCTCTGCAGACATGTCGCATCACCATGGGACACATGGGACACATTACATGTAGCTGGGTACACCTGAATAGATGGTCAGACTTGTTGACTGTCATCTGTGATGGGATAGTGGATTGTGATGATGGCATCAATGTGTGTAACACTGCCCTCGGACACATACGGTTTGCATTGGCTTGATATGGTGTGGGACTTCCACATCAGAGGATCAATGGTGTATGGCAGCCTCTCCGTGAGCAGCAGGGGGTGTTTAGCTGTTACCCGACACTTGTGTGCCAGTTCCATGGCTATCACGCATTTGTGCTGCAGAAGGGGGGTTCCAGTGTTCGACCCACATGTTACTCCACATGACCTGTGTATGTGTACTCCGAGTTGCCTCTGCATTCCCGAATACATGACTAATAAAGGTGTCCCTATGCCTCCAAGGTGCCTCTTCTCAGTCAATGCTGGTGTGTTGCCGCGGGGCATACGGCATGTCTGGCATGGTTTTCCGTGATAGTGGCTATGTGTCTATGTGTAGAGTAGCAAGATGCAAGCTGTTTGTGTGGGATTAGACTCTGTATTGTGCATGATGTCCATGACTGTGTGGGTATTGTGACATGTGCCATCCCCATGCATCCAACGTTGGCCAGGCCACCATTCTCTGCATCCACCTGACTCAAGCATGCAGGACATGGTTCTGCCACCTGTCTACACATACCCGGGTGCCCCCCAGGACACTCCACATGATCCCTGACCTCTGCGCATGACTGTCGCTGTACTCAATATGTCTGTCGGCACGGTTGTGCGGCCACCCCCTCAGCTGGTTGGGCCCATCACAGGTGTGTATGGTGCTCCATGTCTGTCTTGCCTAATACATTGTGACCCATGTGTGTCCTGTGCCAGACTCAGGCCCCAGGGTATGGATGGTTGAAGTCATATGAGAACTCAGGCATGGTTAGACTTTACAAGACACATGTAAGGTAATAATGCAAAAAGTAGGCATCATCTCTTTATCGTGTAACTTATTATTTATGTTGGGGTACGGGGGGGATGGGATGACAAGAGGGGCTTTCCGGGTGTGTGGAATCCAAAGTTCACTGTGGGAGTTGGTGTCCTTGCCATTGGAAATCATCAGAGTCCATGCCACAGTCTTTGTCAACATTGGTCAGACAGTGACCAGCAAGTCCATGTGGCAGAGAATGTCTTTTGCTGATGTGCTGCTGTTGGTCCAGTGGGCCAGGTGCCAGGCCAGGTGTCCTGGGAGATGGTGCTGTAGCGCCGACCCTCATGGTCTTTTCCGTGGACGACCCGCCCTCCTGTGGGAACCCTCAGAAGAAGGCCGTGACGATGTTTGGGATGCTCCATCGGATGTCTCCTCCTCCTCCTGATCCCTCCCTGTGGGTGGTGATGTTCTTGGCCTGGTGGCACAGGGAGGGTTGCCCATGTTGTCGGCCATCCGACGGAGTGTACGGTGAATTCCCGTGAACACCGTCACGAGCTCAGCCTGTCTGTCCTCCATCCGCCGTTGGTGTCGCAGTAGACAGGCATGTTGCTCTGCATGTTGCTGGGCCTGCTGGGTCTTGATCTCCTCGAGGGTCCCCTTCATCTCGTTGAGGGTGGACACAACCTGGCTCATGCCCGTGGTGTCCTGCCGGTATGTGTCCAGGATGTTTCTGACATGGGAATATACCGGTTCCGCAGCCAACTGGTCAGGCTCGCGCCTCCGCCGTCCTCCACTCCCACCACCCCTGCCCACTTGCACCTGGCCTGCCCTTGTCGGCACATCGGGTCTCCGGGACCCCTGAGGGGTGGCATTAGCGTTGTCGCCTGCCTCCTCCTGGGTGCCCGGTACACCGTGTGCCTCCTGGTCAGCCTGGCTGCGTTGTGGTGGTGGGGCAGGGATCCTGGGTGTCTCCTGGGATGTGGCAGGAGTGGGGGTGGTGGTTGGCCCAGTTGTACCTGACGCAGGTGCTGCAGGTGGTTGGACACCAGAGGGGCCAGGTTGGTCGGGGTCGTCCACAGAGTGGTGAGAGTCGTCGCTGCCGGTGGGATCGTCCTCCCGCAGAGCCAGGTCCTGTGAGTCTTCCCCCCCAGTGTTGGGGGGTGATCCACCACGTTGACCTGTGTGTGAGAGAGACAATGTTATTTTTGTGCAATGCAACATCCATGTTTCATTCGTTTCAAAGTTGGCACATTTCCTCTGGGTATTTGGATATGTCTTGCATTCCACTCACAGTGCACTTGTGCATGGGTGTGTCCCTTGGCCACAGCTTTTGAGATTTTACCTATGTGTGACACAGTCTTACTTGCTGCGTCAATTGTGACTGCAGTCAGCAGTGGAGTGAGCTGGTGTGGCGAGCCATGCATTGGCGCCTTCCGTGTTGCACTGTACGTGGGCACATGGAGTTGTTCCACACACTTATATAATGCAGGTAGCTGTCGTTGTGCTTGTGCACAGGTTGAGACATGGCCCAGTGTTTTGCCATGGTGAAGAGAGGGGGATTCAGGCACTGGCCACCCTTGTCTACATGCACGCAGTCCACCTGCTGACGAGCAGACATTCCCACACCACCCAAGGCTGAATTGGTCTCCCTGTGTCTCCCTTTCTCACTCCCTCTCTGTCCCCCTCTCCCTCCCTCCCTGTGTCAGCCTCCTCCCTCTGTCCGTCACCCTGTGTCTCCCTCCCTCTCTCTCCCCCTCTCCCTCCCTCTGTGTGTCACCCTCTGTCACCTCAGCCCAGCTTCCTAGGCACACACTTTTTGCAGATCTTTGAATGGCCCTTGGCTTGTTGATGTGAGTTTGTTTCTGATCTCCAGGCACCCATTGGGAGTAGTGTCTGTGTCTGCGCTGCTGCTGTGGTGGAGTGTGCTGCCACTCTTTCACAGTGTTGGCTGTTCATTAGCTGCTGTCATGTGCAAAAAGTGCCTACACCCCCATGTCTTAATGCAAGGCGTCCGCCATTTGTTGGCAAGTCTTTCCTGTGTGGGGACACACTGTTTGTCTGGCTGTGACCTAGGCCATATGGGCAGAGGGCATTGTTGTCTGCTTCTGAGTTGCACTATGTGCTTTTTGAGGCCCACACTCCAGCCATCCGGGTTACCGTGTCTTGTGTTGGTGTTTTCTGTGGCCTGTGACTTGGCATTGTCCAGCTGGGTGCATGGGGCATGGTGGCGCTAGTGGCATGTGCGTGTTTATGGAGTGTGGTTGAGTCATACGATAGCTTGGGGTGGTTGCGTGCATGATTGTGAGTTTGGTTGTGGATGACGTTCCCCCCATGTGAGGTGAGTTGTTTGTGTACTCACCCGGATCTCGGAGTCCTTCTACTCCGTCCACTGCCACCACTGGCAGTATGGCCATCACCCTCTCCTCCCAGGGATGGTATTGTACGCGTCTGCGGGGCGGCCCTCCTCCAGTGATGTTGGCCTGGTTGTGGTCGTCGGTCATTTTGGCTCGGACCCTCCTCCGCAGATCGTACCACCTGGCTTGGCATTCATGCCTGGTCCTTCTGGTGGACGCAACAGCATTCACAGCATCGACAATCGTCTGCCACATGGCTGTTTTTTCGGAAATGCTGGTCTGTCTGACCAATGTTCCAAAGAGGTGTGGCTCGACTCTGAGGATTTCGTCGACAAGGACCTCCAACTCTTGGCTAGTGAACTTTGGATTCTTGTTAGTGGGCATGGTGAGGGATGTGGGTGTGGATGGTTGTGGGGGGTGTGGGTGTGGATGGTTGTGGGTGTGTGGGTGTGGGTGTGCAGGTGTGTGTGTGAATGTGATGAGGGGGTGTTTGTGGAGGTGGTTGTGTGAAGGTGAGCAGGTGTAAGGTATAGTAAAGGTTCAAGTATGGTGCTGTGGGTTGTCTGTGAGGTCTGGCAGCAGTGAGTCTGTTGCAAAGGCTCATGGTTTGTGTCTGTGGGCCCTTTTTATTGGTCCATTGGTGGATGTGGCTGTGTTTGAAGTTTGGGTGGGTGTGTTATAAGGAGTGGTTGTGTTTTGGGCCTCTGTTTGGGAGTTTGGCAGTTGCAGGTCAGTGAATGTGTTGTATTTGTGCTTGTTGGACATGTTTTGTGGCTTTGTGCGATTCGAATAGAGTCTTCTTGTGTTGTTTTGCTTTGTCCTGGTTGTGTACGTGTGTTTTTAGCGTGTGTACGGTGTGTACATGGGCCATTTTGTTGTACAGTGCTGTCCTTGTCTCTGGCTTGGTACGACAGGTACATGCGCGATGTTGGGTGACGGTGCTGGTGTTGGGGCCTGGGGTGCGCTCCGTACTTAGACTGTTGGGGTGTGTGTTCGCTCCGTACATACACGGGTGGGGGTACGGTCCGTACATACACTGTTGGGGTGGGGGTACGCTCCATGCATACGGGGTGGGGGTACGGTCCGTACATACGTGGTTGGGGTGGGGGTACGCTCCATGCATACGGGGTGGGGGTACGGTCCGTACATACACTGTTGGGGTGGGGGTACGCTCCATACATACGCGGGTGAGGCTACGGGTCGTACATACACGGTTGGGGTGGGGGTATGCTCCATACATACGCGGGTGAGGGTACGGGTCGTACATACATGGTTGGGGTGGGGGTACGCTCCATGCATACGGGGTGGGGGTACGGTCCGTACATACACTGTTGGGGTGGGGATACGCTCCATACATAAGCGGGTGAGGGTACGGGTCGTACATACACGGTTGGGGTGGGGGTACGCTCCATACATACGCGGGTGAGGGTACGGGTCATACATACACGGTTGGGGTGGGGGTATGCTCCATGCATACGGGGTGGGGGTACGGTCCGTACATACACTGTTGGGGTGGGGGTACGCTCCATACATACGTGGGTGGGGGTACGGTCCGTACATACACTGTTGGGGTGGGGGTACGCTCCATACATACGCGGGTGAGGGTACGGGTCGTACATACACGGTTGGGGTGGGGGTACGCTCCATACATACGCGGGTGAGGGTACGGGTCGTACATACACAGTTGGGGTGTGGGTACGCTCCATACATACGCGGGTGAGGGAACGGGTCGTACATACACGGTTGGGGTGGGGGTACGCTCATGCATACGGGGTGGGGGTACGGTCCGTACATACACTGTTGGGGTGGGGGTACGCTCCATGCATACGCGGGTGAGGGTACGGGTCGTACATACGCGGTTGGGGTGGGGGTACGCTCCATGCATACGGGGTGGGGGTACGATCCGTACATACACTGTTGGGGTGGGGGTACGCTCCATACATACGCGGGTGAGGGTACGGGTCGTACATACATGGTTGGGGTGTGGGTACGCTCAATACATACGCGGGTGAGGGTACGGGTCGTACATACACGGTTGGGGTGGGGGTACGGTCCGTACATACACTGTTGGGGTGGGGGTACGCTCCGTACATACGTGGGTGAGGGTACGGGTTGTACATACATGGTTGGGGTGGGGGTATGCTCCATGCAGACGGGGTGGGGGTACGGTCTGTACATACACTGTTGGGGTGGGGGTATGCTCCGTACATACGTGGGTGGGGGTACGGTCCGTACATACACTGTTGGGGTGGGGGTACGCTCCATACATACACGGGTGAGGGTACGGGTCATACATACACGGGTGTACATACACGGGTGTACATTCACGGGTGGGGGTATGTCTCGTACAGACACGGGTGTACATACACGGGTGGGGGTTCGACTCGTACGTACACGGGTGTACATACACGGGTGGGGATTCGACTCGTACATAGGAGGGCTGGGGGGAGTGTTGGGCGCGTATGCGGGCACATGTCTCCATGGTTGCTATGGGAGTTCGGTGCGGACTGTGTTTTTTCCGTCCGGTTGTAACATCACACGCACGGGATGGATCGTACTTGCGCGGTCGGACTTCACTTTTCACATTTGTACGGTAGATCGTCCGAGGACGTGTCGGACACATTTTCCGACCCGAGGACGTGTGGGGAATAATTCCCAATGCGATTCGTATGGACTTTTTCCCATGCGAATCGTACTTGGCAGTTTGTACGGCACTTGTACGATTCGTACGGTAAAAAGACCGGATACGAGTCGTACGGGGAATTTTTTTACAGGATCGTAATCGGCACCAAAGTCTTACATTTTCGAAATGCGTATATGATTTATAGCTTAATCTACGCTTTAGTTTAATTGGGATTGTCATATTATCATTTATTTGCCTTGGTAAAATTGTAACAGTTGTCATAACATCAGATGGAACATTAACAACTGCACCTGTTAATGATTTCTGAAAACCACGTGGCAATGTTCTTATTTGCAAAAAAGGTATTCTTGGTGATACTAACCTTTCTTCTAAGTTATGCAAATATAGTTCAGGTGGTATATCTGGAAAGCCCATTCCATTATACACAGAATATGGCGGTATTTTGTTCTTGCTAATATATTTGTAACATGTAGTGCATATATAGCTTGTTTTATGTTTACTAATGTTACATAATATAAAGGTTTTCTGTTTATCAATATTATGTGTTCCTTTTATTGTTTGTTTGTGCCAAATTTGGTTACAAATAGTACAAACATATTCTGGGCCATAATGTATTTCTGTATGAAAGTTATTGATTATAAACATTTGTAATGTTCTTTGTGTGCTTATGTTATTTGTACAATTTCGCCTAATGTTTCCAATAAAAGGTTCATTCTGACATTAGTTTCCCTGCGAACAGCTTTTAATTGCTTCAACTAGTTTTTCAGTAACTATTGGTGTACTATTGTTAATGTTATTTGTTATTTCAATATTAGTTTCGCCCTGTATATTAATAGTGTTTGTTTGTATACTTTTAGACAAAATAGTTTTTGTTGGGTTGGGCAATTGTTTTGTATAATGAACATCCATCTTTTTGTGACTTTTTTGACTCTGTTTTAAAATTATAATTTTTTGTGCTTTTGTAAAGTATTTTTGTTTGATTGTGTTTACATTAATTGGTAATATTGTCAATAGTATAATACTTGCATTGCAGGGCATTACATTATTTGCAAGTTTTATTATATGTTGTGTACGATTATCAAAGGTGTTTAATGTTATAGCTATACTCTTACAGTTAATATGTAAACTTTTTTTATTGTTTGCTGTATGTGAATAAAATGTATAATAGAGGTTGTTAGTTTTGCCAATAGAAATTATATTTGTATGTAGGCATATTACTATAGAATTATATATAGCTAATGCACTCTGCAATGCTGTTTTGATGGCTTCCTGTAATGTATTATCTATTGATATACTATATAAATATGGTTTCCTAACTTTTATTGTATATATTGTATTATTGTGTTTTATGTAAGTAGGTATATCTTGTAATTCTATGTCTGTTTTGCTATAAGACTTTATCAGTTCTATATACATTGTATTGCCTAGATCCATTATATTATATAGATCTTCTGCAATCCACATGGAAGCACTTTTTTGGTGATTATATCTAATAGCAAATACATTATTGCAATTATATTTGTTGTCTATTAGATCTTGTTTACACTGTTCATGTTCTATTTGGAAATGTGCTTCTATTTGCACTTGACTGGTTTCATCTGTATTACATATATTTTGTTTTTTATACTAACTGTTTGTTTCTTGAGGTGTTGGTGTTTAGTATTAGTGTTTTTTTTTCTATATTCATATGATGTACTACATTAGTAAGTGTTTTTGATGTGTTTAGAGCATCTATTGTTGTACTTTGTTGTATGTTTTTGTTTGTGGAAGTATTACTAACATCTAATGGTATCTTATGTACATTTGCATCTAATGGTTTATTTTATGCAAGTATATTTGTATTTGGTGTGTTACGCATAATTTTATATTGTGTTACATCATTTTCTAATGCTTTACTTTTTTTAGTTCTTTTAAGTGGTTTACAAATAATTGTGTTTGGATTATGTCTTTTTTTAATGTTTTTTTTTGGGTAGTAATTGTATGTGGTGTATTTAATAATGATGGTGATTCTTGTGCATGCTTTTTTGTATTAGTATTTGTATTATGCAACTGTGATGTTGATATTTGTTTAGCAAAACATTTTGCAGTGTTATCAAGTTTTGTGAATAAGCCAGTATTATGCATAAATAATTTAGGAGTTTTATGTGTCGTATTTTGTTTGTTTATGCGTTCAGCTCTGTTAAAGGACTTTTTTTGTATTGTATTTATATCAATTGGTGTTAATTCAAATGGAACATCTTCTGCATTATATAATTTTATGCAAGCTGCTAAATTGTTAATGTAGTTTATTAGGTCTTCGAACGTTTTTTTTTGTAGAACTATGCATGCTCCATTTTGATGGGGCATTCCATTGCTATCTCGACTATGTGAATCAAAAATGAAATACTTATTTTCATTTTTTATTATAGAGATAACATATATATCCATGCAAAGCAGAACTCCAGAATGTGTTAATGATATAGCTAATGTCGCTTGTATATCTGGATATAATGAATCAAAACGTTTAAATATGTTACCATAGTATGGTTGATAAAGCTTAATAGAATACACATTATCCATATGTTGTATATATTTAGGTAGATCATCAGGATGCATCAGATCTTCTTTGTTAATGGAGTGCATTTCTGTGTATAAAGCATCTCCAAGGTCCGTTATATAATGCAAATCATCAACATCCCATATATTAGCTGGTTTGTCATAATTGTAAAGAATAGCAAATGTACTATTTGGCAAACATTGTTTACCTCTAGAAGTCATTGCAAACTTTGCATGTCCTTGGTGGTAATTGGCTTGTATTATGTTATGCATTGATATTTATTTATACAGATGTGGTCTTAAAAGTATTACTGCTTATATTTGTTTTTCAATATGCTGAAGTGTATAGATATGGAGCTTTATCCGTATATTTATATTAGTGTTTTTATTGCAAGTATATGTATACTTTTATATCTGTTTACCTAATTAATATCAAATATAATTATATGATTTGATGGAGCTATAACATACTGGTATGTATAAACTATCTCTATGTAATTGACATTGATTGATTGTGTAACATAAATCTTACCTTGTCAATATGTTATTCTTTTCTTTTTTACGTATCTGTAAATAAAAAGAAGTATTATTAGATTTTGCTTGCATTTATAAATGTTTATTATATCATAGCGTAAGCTATTTTATAACCGCTTGCAAAGTATTTTTTAACACACTGTAGCATTTATCAGACAGTAGAAGTGTTTGTAAAAAAAAGTCTTTATATTATGATTAAATACCATATACTATAGCTTTGTAAAGTAATAATTTTGCTTACAAAACATAACAAGATATTCGCACAGATAGGCAATAAAGAGTGTTAGATTCTAATAAGATTGTTTAATATTGACTTTGTGAAGTGATCTGTTTAAGAACCGATTTTTGATGCAGAAATGTTGGATTATAGTTACAACTTCTAATGGGGTTTTTTGTGTTTGTGGTTGAAAGTAAAATTTGAGCATGCGAGTAGATTGCTTCAAGAATTTGAAGGATTGTGGCCAATGGAAGGAAGTATGGGTTTTAGCACATCATAATCACAGTGTATTTGTGTAGGCACAGTGCTATAGGGTTGTAAACAAATATGGGGATTGCAATCGCATTTATATACTGCTTACTACCCATGACGTAACATTAAAATACTGTTTAGCAAGTATCTAGCTATATCAGAATTTAAAAATGCTTAGAAACGCATATTTATAAAAAAATATTAAATTAATTGAGGGGTGGATATGATAGACAGTTATTTAGCTTGAAAATGATAGCTGTGGAATAGAGGGGTGGCAACTATATAGCGCTTGGCACCCCAAAGAGGCGTTAACAAATCTTTTTGCAGGAGTGGAATGCTGGTCCAGAAATGTAATAAGATTAGTGATTTAGTAGTATACGAAAATATGTAATGTGAGCGGTAAGCATGCAAGTTTGTTAGTTTGATTGGAAAGGATAGTAGGGATGCAGGTGAGAAAGTTTGAGAAAGGCAAAGTCCTACTAAGTTTTCACCTGTTACTTCATCATAAAGTGCTTTTATATAATGCTTACTACTCCTGACGTGATGCTGAAATGCTTTTTTGCAAGCATTTACTATTCCAGAACCAAAAATGCTTAGAGATGAATTAGTATAGAAAAATATGAAATTAATTTGAGGAGTAGACATGCGAGTCAGTTTTTTGGTTTGAAAAGAATAGCTGGCGAATACAGGAGTGGCAATGTATATAGTGCTTGGCATCTTGTTGAGGCATTAGAAAATCATTTTTCTAGGAGTAGCATGCTAGTGCAGAAATGTAATAAGATTAGTGGTGAAGTAGTATAGGAAAATATATAATGTGAGCGATGAGCATGCAAGTTTGTTAGATTTATTGGAAAGGATAGTAGGGATGCAGGTGAGAAAGTTTGAGAAAGGCAAAGTCTTACTAAGTTTTCACCTGTTACTTCATCATAAAGTGCTTTTTAGTGGGAATTGGGGCTTTTCTGTTTCTTTCTTTTTGCAGGTAAGAATCTGATAATCATAACAGACGTTTCGGCTATGAAATATGAGACATGCCTACTTGTGTAGGCACAGACTATGGACGTGTAAATAAATATAATAATTGGAATTGCATTTATATAATGCTTACTACCCCTGACGTGATGCTGAAATGCTTTTTTGCAAGCATTTACTATTCCAGAACCAAAAATGCTTAGAGATGAATTAGTATAGAAAAATATGAAATTAATTTGAGGAGTAGACATGCGAGTCAGTTTTTTGGTTTGAAAAGAATAGCTGGCGAATACAGGAGTGGCAATGTATATAGTGATTGGCTTTTTGTTGAGGCATTAGAAAATCTTTTTTCTAGGAGTAGCATGCTAGTGCAGAAATGTAATAAGATTAGTGGTGAAGTAGTATAGGAAAATATATAATGTGAGCGATGAGCATGCAAGTTTGTTAGATTTATTGGAAAGGATAGTAGGGAGACAGGTGAGAAAGTTTGAGAAAGGCAAAGCCTTATTAAGGTTTCCACCTGTTACTTTATCATGAAGTTCCCTCCAATAGGAATTGTGGCTTTCCTGTTTCTTTCTTCCTGCGAGTCAAATAAATAATTGTAACAGAAGTTGTGACTATGAAATACGATATGTCGCCTATTTGTGCAGGCACACACTATGGGTCTGTAAGCAAATATAATAATTGAATGTTGCGTTTCTATAGTGCTTACTACCTCTGACATAACGCTGAAATGCATTTTTTGCGAACATTATACTATTCCAGAATTACAAATGCATAGAGGTGAATTAGTATAGAAAAATACAAAATTAATTTGAGGGGCGAACATGCAAGGAAGTTATTTGTGTTCTAAAGGATAGCTGAGGAATAAAAGGGCAGCAATCTATATAGTGTTTGGTATTTTGATGAGATATTAAAAAATCGTTTTCAGGAGCAGCCTGCTAGTCCAGCAATTAAATTAGATTATTGGCAAAGTAGTATATGGAAATATGGAATTAATGCTAGCGGTGGTCATGCAAGTTTGTTAGTTTGATTGAAAGAATAGTAGGGAGGCAAGCGAGAAGGTATTAAAAAGACAAAGCCTTATTAAGTTTCCCAACTGATATTTGATCATGAAATGCCTTCCAATAAAAAAGAACTGTGGCTTTTCTGTTTCTGTGTCTCTGCGGGGCAGAATGTTATGATTATAATAGAAGTGTCAGCTAACAAATATGAGACGTTGCCCACCACTGTTAAATGGCAGTACATATTAAGCAGTGACTATGCAACAATGCTGCAAGATTTGTTGCTTCCTGTTTTTTTCTTGGCATGTGCTACAGTTCAACCTCAAAAGATACACCATGCTTATTTGATTAGTAGGATCTTTATATATTCAGTTAGGGCTATAAGTTGGTTGAAAAGAAGGAGGGGCATCTCTCACAGGGGAATGATCAAGCAATTTTAGGTTGTGGCTTAATAATACATAAACTTTAAATATGTGTGTAGCATAGTGTGGCACCTAATATATGTTTTGCTGTTTGTGTTATCTCATCCAGATATATGATGTAAGTAATATTATATGTATAACAAGGCAGGACTATTGGCTTTGTTAATGGCTGTTAGTCGCATAAAATAAATAAGCAGCAATTATGACTTGCTATATTTTATAATGAAAAAACTTTTTATTGAAAGCCCCAATGATACGACAATGATGTTGCTGTTCCTGAGTTTGAAAAAGAGAAGGAGCTAAAGAGACAAGACTAATGTGTTTTAATGATTCCCCTTATCTATAATGCTTGTGTGGCATGATGGCATGCTATAATTTGTTTACTACTAAGAAGAGCAGTGTAAGCACGTACACATTGATATGCTTGCAGTCACTACAAACTGGTAAAAAATGGACTGTGTATGCCAGCAAATAAAACTGAGCTAGATAGAAACCTATTTGGAGGTTCCTTATAACTACCAGTGCTCCGTCCCAATGAATCACTTAAAGCTTTGTATTTAGGTATATTTCCCTAAAGCCGATAGATCCTGTCTACAATAGTTTGGTAAAGTAACAATTTGTTGCTAAAAAATAACAAGCAATTTTGAAAGGATTGAAATTGTGGACATAGAGATGTGCCTGCCGATGCGCGTTTGATGTTATAAGCAGCATAATGAAAATGAGACAGCAGAGATTGTAAGGTTTGCAAAGAAGAGTTACAAATGGTTATGCGCTGCATGCTACTTGTTGCCTGACAGCCGGATTGCATTTACTGCATGTCCACTGCAGGAAAGACATTGAAATAGGAGTTTTGCAGGTAAGTATAGTAACGAGCAACATCATGCAGATATATTCAAAGCAGCAATTTGTACTAATACTCTAACACAAACGATAAAGCATGCTTAGAATTGTGGCTGATTCAACGTTGGACATAAGAACAGATGCTGAGTTCACATGGATGCTGTAATTTGCAAGTATTGTTTGAAGATATATTAAATTTTGCGTATAGTATGTACAGCTTTATAATACACTGCTGGCAAAAATGCCGATAATATTGCATAGCAAAATAGTTATAGTGTATAGCAAGCTAATATGCATGTTTGTGGGCAATGTAGCAACATTTTGTAAATATATCGGAATTATTTATTTTAACGAGCATGCTAACATTCCTGGTAAGTGATGGTTATAATGGTGGCTGATTCGATGTTTTGCATAAGAGCCGTTCCTGTGGCTATTATATAGTTTTCTAAAATGATATACACTGCATGCTTTTTTAACGCTTCTGTTGTTATGTTTTTTTGCTTTTAAGCAAAGGCTTTAAACACGTTTACACGTGTTTACACTATGTCTTCAAACATGCATCTATTTAGTGCGTTGCAGAAAGAGCATTATTGTAAAAGCAAAAATTTAAAACGCATCTTTATTTGTAGACTATTTTTGATAAACAACGAGCATTTATCTTAAAGCTATTCGCCACCGCTGAACGTATGCTAGAGAAAAAAAATATATCACGTGATAAGACCTCGCTGGCGTGCTCGTGCACATTGCTGCTGAGAGCGTTTTGCTGTCGACGCCATACACAGGCACAATGCGATCGTTAGCTGGATGCGCAGATGGAAACTTCGTATCGATGCTTTTTAAATGCTGCTAACTGTAAGTACTTTAATATATTATTATGTTGAAAGAGGCGAGCAGTTTTAGCATGACGGAACAGTTGTAGTAAGGATAAAATAAAGGAAGTTGATATTGTAGAAAGACAAAAGGTATGGCGCAGATAGGGCGTTGGTAATGCAGTGTTTATGTACTGCAATCAGAATAAGAAATAGATCACAGGGGGGTAGGGGCTATAGTTAGATACTAGTGTTGGTGGAAGAGTGCAAAGGGTAAGGACGAAATGCAAATGTAGTTTTGATAGAAATCTTGTGAAAGTAGTGTAGAATGCAGTTTAATAAAGGCGTGGTGAGGACAGTAGCAAATGAAATCGAAAGTAGCAGTGAGATAGACAATTGTATAGTAAGCAATGTAGGGAATGCCGGGCAGTACGTGTGCAGCATGTTCGAAATTGCAGCATGATAGAGAGTTCTAATTGTATGTGGTTTTCTTGCAATAGTATAAAACAAGGTGGACTAGTAAAACGGAGTGTAAGTATACGTAGTAGTAAAAGGAAGTTACATGCGGGCACCTAAATAGAGTTAATTAGCAACTAATATACGGCAGAAGATAGAGCGGCAAAAACATGTGGGAAAACCGAAAGGTGAAACAAAAGCAAAGAGCAAAAAAACATAGGGGAAAGTGGGAAAATGAAATGCATCCTGCTTATAATATCTACTAAATCTGAGGTACTCGGTTTGGAAAATGTTTTTGACTGTAACAGTAACAGATGCTTGTTAACGTAGCATAGACTACAGCATGCGCATAATACAACAGCGGGAGGCGTAATACAAAACTATTAAATATTTCTAAAGTCACAAGATGCAGGTTTTCGGGCATGAGTATTATACATTGGTCGTATAACAACATAGGCAAAACCATGTATCTACAAATTAAATGTTCTCAGTATATTTTACTATAAATAGCAAAACATATTGGTTGCAGGTGCATTATTGTTATTTTATTATCTTTAAAGCTAATAGTGTTGTATATATATTTGTGTAAAAATAGATGCTTTTAAATATAAAAGCAACCCTATCTAACATGTATTCTAAAAAGCATTATACATTGAAACGAAACGTTGGTGTAAGCAATAATATGTATATTGCAAACTAAGCTTTAGCATAGAACTGAATAAATATGTGCCTATCAATATGTTTTGCACAACAAGTACATAGCACGCCATCATTAAGCCAGGTAAGGATATCATATGCGCAAGCTAAAGCAAGTACGTTTAAACCACGCTTTTCAAACCGACAACTAATCACAAAACAAGCGCATAAGTAAATAACATGCTATAAATAAGCTAGTTAATCTGATTATGTGCGCATGATAAACGAAGAATGTCCAAGCAGTGTTTAGCAAGCTGGCAAATAATTAGAAATCAACCACAACAAGTAAATAACACACTACCAATAAGTTAGGTAAAGATATCGCGCACACAAGCTAAACAAAGTATATGTAAACAACGTTCATAAAGGCGGCAAATAAATACAGGCAAGTACATTGTGCTAAGTTTTAAAGTAATAGAAACCAATAGGTATTAACCTGAAAGTCTTTCCTAATATGTACTTTACATACAAGCAAACATTACCTGTGTGAGCGGCAAACATGAAGCGCAAAAATATATTTCCCTTAGAAAAGCAGTTTACCAATGAAATAATACGCAATCGCTAAAACGCTTTATAGGAACAGGAAAAGTGCAATTGCTCAAGCGACGTTAGTAACTGTAAAATTGGGCAATTGCTGAAGTTGTTTTTACTAAGAGCATAATTGCATTGGAATTGCAGTTTATACAAATGTTATTATGTACTCACCGGTATGTTGGTCGAAGTACTATTGCCAAGGATAATTTTCAAAGCAGCTAAAAATCCAAATGACAATATGGCACAGTAGGTTTTTCCCCCTATAATCAAAAAAAGGTGATTGTGAATATACAGGCGGGTGTAAATACATGGCAAGACTAATTTTTAAGTAGCATAATATATGGTAGCTGAACGGGCAAAGCGCATAAAACACATGCATTTGCAACGATATACGTGTAAAGCGAAAGGGCATAGGTATGTTCTGTATAATGTTATGGTATTTAAAATGTATGTTAAAAAGCATCTTAACAGAATGCTGAAAGACATACTATGCAAATAATAAGCGTTTTAAAACAGGGTGAATAATAATACAATGCTCCGTACAGTAGCCATATGTAAGTGACACTTATAGCAAATGTTGCGTAAGCATAACAAATTGTTCAGCAGTTTTATGTAAGTGGGTCCTCCTAAAAAAGGTTGCGTCTGCATGCCTGTTCACATGCGAGTAGCTTTACGGTACTTTTAACAAAGTAATATATGTACAATAGCGCAGCATTTTACTAAAGCAGCATAACATGTAAATAAATAATATCGTAAAAGTAACGTTAAGAGGAAAGTATATATTCCAATAGGGTCCACAGGTTGTTAGCAAAAAAGAATGATCAATTAGTAAGTATTATAAGAATGTACAATAATCAGGAAATTAGCAAGTATTATAAGAATGTACAATAATCAGGAACAGTAAAATAAATATATAATATAAAACTCCGCTAAAACTTACCGCAATAAATAGCAGTACTTAGTTGAATACTAGCTTGTGCAATGGTCACCACAGCTTCGGCGTTCTGAAGAATGTTTGGCGCATCACGTTTTAAATAGACCATTGAACGTACGATAGCCACGAGGAAGAGTCATAAAATGGGGAAAGACACAGTAAAGGAAATGCATGGCGATGGTGTGAAGATAGGCAGGTGCTACAAACAGCATATGGGCATTGTAAATGTGGAGAACGAGTTCCTGCATACGGTGTAACATCAAAAGCGCGTATTTCAGCTAAATGTGTCTGGTTAAGGAAAATTCACAAATAATGCAGGAACGATGAAAAACATGACGACTGTGAACACCAGCTAAAGTATATGTTTGTGTGCAGTACCACTAATATGGACGTACTCTTTTAAATTAAAACTTAGTTGTATTTTATAGAAAAGGTCAATATCATGTGTACAGTGTGTAAACGCCGCCAAATTCAATAAGCTGTAAAGGAGTATAGTAGTATCCCCTCTTTGGTACCACAAAGGATTAGGCAACAATATGAGATACGACCGCGAACATCAGACGAACTATATGTTTGTGTGCAGTACCACTAATATGGACGGACTCTTTTTAACAATAAAAACGTTGGTGAATTTTATAGAAAAGGCCAATACTATGTGCACAGTGTGTAAAGGCCGCCAAGTCCCAAAAAGCAGCAAAGGCGTATAGTAGTGTCCCCCTTTCGTACCAGGAAGGAGCAGGCAACAATATTAGATGTTAAAACAGAATACTATTGAGTATATTTTCAAGGTATGCTGGAAAATTATTATCGTTTTATCGGTAGAAAACTGCTCCTAAAGTGGCAATAATGGCCTAGAATATGGCGCAGATAATACCTATAGAAGTCCAAAGGTATGCAGGAATGATGAAAAACATGACGACTGTGAACACCAGCTAAACTACATGTTTGTGTGCAGTACCACTAATATGGACGTACTGTTTTGAATTAAAACTTAGTTGTATGTTATAGAATAGGCCAATAAAGGTGCACAGTTCGTAAACGCCGCCAAGTCCCAATAAGCAGTAAAGGTGTATAGTAGTGTTCTCCTTTTGCTACCACAAAGGAGCAGGCAACAATATGGTATACTTTCGCGAACACCAGTCGAACTATAAGTTTGTGTGCAGTACCACTAATATGGACAGGCTCTTCTCAACAAAAACGCTGGTGTATTTTATAGAAAAGGCCAATACTCTGTGCACAGTGTGTAAAGGCCGCCAAGGCCCAAAAAGCAGCAAAAGCGTATAGGAGTGTCCCCCATTTCGTCCCACGAAGGAGCAGGCAACAATATTACATATTAAGCAGAATACTATCGAGTATATTTTCAAGGTATTAATGGTGCTGAATATGGCGCAGAGAATCACCATAGAAGTTCATGTTTTCATGGGAACATGAGCTTGTATGCTGATTGTCTACAGCAACATCACGAATAAAATTAGATGCCCAATGAATGTTTATTAAGAGCAAAGCACATTGGACATCCAACGCATATCAGAAAAGCAGTTCCTATAAGACTGAAAGGGAAAAAAAAGCCAAAGTTAGCAATGAGATAAAAACAACGAATTTGTTATTTACCCCCCTTGCGCTTCCTAAGAAAAACATGGCGCCGGTTAGACGGCTGCCAAAGATCTTGCTAGGAGTTGGAGGCACACTAATTGTGGAGCAAAGCAGGAAGCAATTAACGTGGCGCGAAGAATCCCCTAAGCAGATGCTGTTGTGAGGCACTGGATGCTGGCGCGTATGTATGAGCGTTGACAGAGACTAAGCGCAACATCCTCCAGAACGCTCAACATAAAACAGAGGCAATAATAAAAATGTGCGGACACCAACTGACAACAATGGTAAAAGCACGAGAGAGCACCCCGCAATAGGCAATGTCCCCTTGTTTTATAAGCAAAGGATCTTATAACAATGTGCCTTGCTCCCACCATAAAGCACACTAACAATGAAACAACGGTGCAAAATACAGCGATATATATGTAATATATATGTAATGCAAAAAATGCTAAAATTAAGAATGTAGATCACAACTTTGGAAAAGCTTTCTAAATATAAATTTTCCGACGTTTATAATATGACGTAGAGAATCCCCATACAAGCCCAAGTTTTGGTCTGAACATGAGCTTGTATGGTGATTGCCTACGGCATATTATGATGCTTTCCTGCCGATAAAGCTGACATAATTATAACTGGAGACGTTTATAATATGCCCCTATATATATTAATATATAAACTAAATCTCTTTGCAGATATTATAACACGCTGTTGCTAAGTAGCTCTATCAGTAATAACTTTATTGAATTAACACAAAAGGGTTCAGTATAAGGGAAGACACATACAAAACGTTGTTTGCAGGAGCTTATTCTAAAAGCAAGGTACTTCAATACGTAACAGACCAAAAACAGGGAGGTTGCTTGCAGTACTGACGTTTATTAGTTTATAATAGAAGCGTAGTACCCAACAAATACTGTGCCAAGGCCGAAAATTAAACACAGCGGTTCCTGCAACAGTACACAGCCCTGTAATACTGCAATAGTGGTAAATCACAAATTGAAACATGACAAACAAAACTAGATAGCCACTAAATTCATATTTAAAAAGCAGACTATAAGATAGCCTTAACACATATCACAAAACTGGTTTCTGAAAGTGAGGAAATAAATATAGAAGAAATATGAGCCCAACTAAACACTCTTGAGGCTTATTCTCACTACACTTCTTAAGTAAAGAAACACACACGGCGCCACTGAGACGTTTGCGTAAGACCTTGCTATAGAATTGTAGGCAAATTAACTGTATAGCAAGCAGGAAGCCAATTAACGTGAGGCGATGCCAAGAACCAGCTAAACACATGCTATTGTTAAACAGTGGATGCTGGCGCGTCTTTATGAACGCATCCACCAGTTAACAACTACGTGAGGGTGAGACACCGCAAAGGCAACAGAAATAAGAAAAGGCTCTTATAACAAACGTGACGTGACGTGCACGAGAGAGCGCCCAGCAAAAAGCAATGTCGCCTTGCTTTATAGGTAAAAAGGCTCTTATAACAAACGCGACCTGAATTTTAAATGCAGACGTTTATAATATGCCCACGAAACGTGAATTTTAAATGCAGATCTTTATAATATGCCTAGCCCAATAGATACACTGCCAACCTCGTAAAGTAAACACAGCAGGTTTAAGCACGTTCACGAATAAACTATTGCCCACAGACTAATTAACACGCAACATGCAAACTAAACACTGTCGAGATTTATTTCCGCTGCACTTCTTAAGCAAAGAAACACACACGGCGCCAGTGAGACGTCTGCCAAAGATCTTGGTATAGAAATGTAGATACATTAACTGTATAGCAAAGCAGGAAGCCAATTAAAGCGACGCGATGCCAAGCACCAGCTAAACACATGCTATTGTCAAACACTGGATGCTGCACGTCTTTATGAGCGCATCCACCAGTTAACAACTCCGTGATACACCGCAAAGGCAACAGCCTTAACGCCTTGCTTTATAAGAAAAGGCTCTTATAACAAACGCGACCTGAATTTTAAATGCATACGTTTATAATATGCCCACGCGACGTGAATTTTAAATGCAGATGTTTATAATATGTCTATACAACGTGATTTTCAAATGCAGAAGTTTATAATATGCCTATACAACGTGATTTTTAAATGCAGACGTTTATAATATGCCTATACGACGTGATTTTTAAATGCAGACGTTATAATATGCCTACACGACATGATTTTTAAATGCAGACGTTTATAATATGCCTACACAACGTGATTTTTAAATGCAGGCATTTATAATATGCCTACACAACGTGATTTTTAAATACAGACGTTTATAATATGCCTACACGACGTGATTTTTAAATGCAGACGTTTATAATATGCCTATACGAGGTGATTTTTAAATGCAGACGTTTATAATATGCCTATACGACGTGATTTTTAAATGCAGACATTTATAATATGCCTACACGACGTGATTTTAATATGCCTACACGACGTGATTTTTAAATGCAGACATTTATAATATGCCTACACAACGTGATTTTTAAATGCAGACGTTTATAATATGCCTGTACGACGTGATTTTTAAATGCAGACGTTTATAATATACCTACACGACGTGATTTTTAAATGCAGACGTTTATAATATGCCTATACGACGTGATTTTTAAATGCAGACGTTTATAATATGCCTACACGACACGATTTTTAAATGCAGACGTTTATAATATGCCTGCACGACGTGATTTTTAAATGCAGACGTTTATAATATGCCTACACAACGTGATTTTTAAATGCAGACGTTTATAATATGCCTACACGACGTGATTTTTAAATACAGACGTTTATAATATGCCTATACGACGTGATTTTTAAATGCAGACGTTTATAATATGCCTACACGACATGAAAATTAACACGCGAAATGCAAGCAACGCATACACCAAGCAAGCGCGAGCAAGCGCGTACATCAACTGAAATCCACACCAAGCAAGCGCGTACACCAACTCAAATCCGCCGAGAGAGCAAGCGCGTACACCAACTCAAATCCGCCGAGACCATGCGCGTGCCCATCTCCTGTCCCACTTCCGAGGCAAGTCAGCAACAATAGATCTCGCTGGCGACAGAGCTTCGCGCTGCGTTCGCCAGGCGAGACCTAAAAAAACACAACAACAATATACTAGTCACAAAAGCATGGTAGGCGTAGGAAGTCATTGTAGTTTTCAGAAATGAAATCTAACAAGCATTGGCATAGCCAATAGGTCTCGCCTTTGGGACCTTATAAGTATTTAAATATGCAGCACAATATCCTTAGTGCAACATCAACTGTTGAAAGCTAAACACTTATAAGGTCCCAAAGGCGAGACCTTTTGGCTATGCCAATGCTTGTTCTGATGTTGGATGCACTGGGTATAAAGCATGTCATCTGCACATTCCTTTGCGGCATAAAAAAGGTAAATAAAGCAATGTGACTGACGCTCTTTATTTCTGTCAGCCTACTTTGTTGTGCCACTGTGCAGATTCCGTGATCACAAATCCTGCCCGTGCCTGTCAACGGGCGGCTGGGACATATGGAGTGCACGTAATGCCTTAATAAAATATTTCCCAAACCTACCTTCAGGTCGAGTTTGCGCTATATAAAATTAGTAAGAGCAATTTACATATGCATTAAGTAGATGTAACGGATAATTTCCGGTAAATACATTTATTTAAGGTATTCATTTGAAAAATGTAGTCTGCTTTTGTTTTGAACGTTGTGGCACCGGTACCAACAAAGCCCCGGAATAACTGTGTGATCGCTGGCAGGAGCGCTAAGTTAGGCCACACACATAGTGAAGGTAAGGGGCTAGCGGCACGGCACACTTCCTTCGTACACCCAGTGCAGGCAGGGCCATCAATACCGCACACTTTGCACAGTTGTGCTGAAAGGGCACAAATACATTTGTTTTTGCCTGCCTCCAATGGAAAGCTGGACATGGAAGAAGCCCGGCATTGTTAGCACCACTTCTTCTATGCGAGAAGGAGACACGGCCGTGCAGAGCTCATTCGAACATATTTTTTAAAACATGTACATGGGAATTATGCCCCGCTTTTTCTGATGTTGGCTGCGCTGGGCAGAAAGCCTGTCATCAGCACATGCCTTGGCGACATAAAGAAGGTAAATAAAGCCATCTGACTGACGCTCTTTATTTCTGTCAGCCTACTTTGTTGTGCCACTGTGCATATTTCGTGATCCCAAATCCTGCCCGTGCCTGTCAGCGGGTGGCTGGGACATATGGAGTGCACGCAATGCCTTAATGAAATATTTCCCAAACCTACCTTCAGGTCGTGTTTGCGCTATATAAAATTAGTAAGAGCAATTTCCATGTGCATTAAGTTGGTGTAACAGGTAATTTCCTGCCAAAACATTTATTTGTGGTATTCATTCAAAAAATGTAGTCTGCATTTGTTGGGAACGTTATGACACCGGTACAAACAAAGCCCCGGAATATCTGTGTGATCGCTGGCAGTTGCGCTAAGTTAGGCCACACACATAGGGAAGGAAAACAAATGATCACAAATCATGCCCATGCCAGTCAGCGGGAGGCTGGGACACGTGGCTGCAGGCGAGGGAAAGCCACTGACAGTTGATCCTGTGAATTGTTTCGGTCTTTCATCCACTTAAATATGTAAATGTAGGTGGCGCCAGTTTGTATTAAAGGAATGGCTCTGCAGGATATCGCGACCTGTGTTTAAGATAAGGTGTGCTGTTTGAGAGGTTGGAGGGGGGTGTTAGCAGTAAGAGTAATGCAAAATCGCTAAAGGAAGAGGCAGCTGAACATTTTTGTTTTATTTCACCGCCATTAAAGTTAACCAAGCGCGCACGCAAAGAACTGTGAAAGATGAAGACAATTTGGGTGTCATTAAAGAAAACAAACACGTGCGCAATTTTTTTTAAGGCAGTTCGAGTTTGTTTCACCACCATCTAAAGCGCATTGTTATCGTAAAGTGCTTTGTGAACGTTGTTGTCTGCCTACAAGTAATAAGCAAAGAACTGTGAAAGCTGAACACAGTTCTGGTATATTTCACCGGCATTTAATAAAAACAAGTGCGCACGCAAACAACTGTGAAAGATGAAGATAATTCGGGCGCCATTAAATAAAATAAAACAAACATGCGCATAAAACTATGTTAAAGCAGTAAGCAGTTCGGGTTTGTTTCACCACCGCGCAAAAAAATGTTAAAGCAGTAAGCAATTCGGGATGCAAAAAAATGTTAAAACGAAAGTAATAGCGATCGCGATCAAAGCGAAAGTGATCGCGATCGCTTGGACGGGAGCGCTGTGTGGCAAGCACGTGAGTGGTGCGCGCGCAGCTGTGATTGGCGGCTGCGCGCGTGCACGCTCACGTGCACTGAAGCTTTAGGCCACAGGCAGCACTTTAAAAATCCCAACTACAAAATGTCTCTCCGAGCCAGTGCATGCGCTGGCCTCAGCGAGATCTAAAAACGGTTTACAGTTCTTCCACGCCTTACTTTGACAGGGGAGGGGTGAATGAGTGGCAACGCATTACATCAGCAGGAGGTTACACCCACCCTCCCCTTCAGTGCTTAATCACAGCTTTGGAAGGAAGTGACATGCAGTGGTGGGGAGACGCTGGGCGAGGACCACTTTTTTTCTGAGCCCACCCCAGAGGGTGGAGTCAGGATTTGTTTCAGTGCTGGCTGATTTATAGCTCACACAGAGTAGTTGCAGTTTCAGTGGCTGGGCCGCCCTTTCTCCCATTCAGTCTGTGGTACATTCTTAAGTACACATGTCAGGGTCTGGCAGACACAAGGTACGTAGCATCCTTCAACAGAAGTTTCCGTCTTATTAACGTGGTCGATTCAACAGATCTTTCCTTGTTGTTGCTTTGGGTCATTGATAGCAGTCAGCCCGAGCAGAAGTTTACTGACAGAAGCTTATCCCTGCTTGTGCACAAACCCAGACGAACTTGATTCACATTTAAGGCGTGTGTATCGTACAGCGGGGTGGGGAGGCAAGTTAAGGAGGGAAATTGTACCTTTATTACTTAGCTTATTTCTTTATTGTATTATTGCTTTATGTCGGAGTGCCTGAAAGAGACTAGAATGTTCTCATTACAGGTTTGACCCGTGTGTCTCGTGCAGTTTGGGCTCCCGTGGTGTTTCCATGGCTACTACAAAAATACAGTGAAACCGCCTTATAAACAACAAGGAAACGACCCATGCCACATTTTCTATGTGAATCCTGTTTTACCCAGGGGTGTGGTGCTGAATGTTTATAAGCCAGCATGGCTTGCTTTTGCAGGTCACTGTCCTGTTTTGCCCTCCCGCCCCCTAATTCGCAGAGTGGGGCAGGGTGGCAGGAGACGATTGGTGGTAAAGATGGATGCGGGGTGGGGGACTACCAAGGAAACACATTGGTGACAGCCTATTTACAACGGTGTCAGGGGACATGCATACAGCTTCTTGGAGAGGCGATGCTTTCAGCAGCGAATAAACACCAAATAACTGCTTTTCAGTAACGTGACGTTTTCGCCACCCACTTGTTTACGATGTATGCTACAGACAGATCCAAATCTGGAAGGTATGTGAATGGATGCCTACTGTGCATTTTCTTAGCTTTTCTCCTATACCCATATGTAGGTGCTGCATGGTTACTGGAGATGTGCAACATAATGTTCCTATCAATTTGAATAGTCGCCGTCTTAACAAGCAATGCTCGCGGGAAGCCTCGCGCCAGCTCCTGGGGTCGAGCAGTGGCTGCGTGCGAGCACGCAGCCATGCACGCATAGGGACAAAAGAAATGCACGTGCACAAAGATGGCGTTGGGCTGTCCTCATGCGTGTGCATTTTTTTGTCCCTATGCGTGCATGTTTAGCTTTTGTGAATGGCGAGAGCAGCCATCTTTGTCCAACGCGTGCATTCAGCTTTGGCTGAATTGATTCCAAAAGGTGCTCTCCATGGCGAGGGCAACGCATGCGCTGCTTTTGCCAGGCGAGACCTAAAAATATCCAAACCAGTATATAAAGGAGGATAATTTTCAAAACATTCCAATTCACTTTTTCTAATAGGACACACTTCCGTGCCATCAGATGAAGACTGTAATCACTTGCCTTAGAAACCAAAGTTAAGAGGTGGGCTACGGATTGATGCAAGATAATATATTCATTATTTAATGCAACAAGAAACGATCTACAGTAATAACTTTGTTAGCTAAAACTGCATAACACACCCATGAATAATGGGTAGGTGAGGCTGAAGCATCGGATTGGAAGTAGATACTTAAATTAAAATAGTGATGTGCATTTAAAGTAGCGCTGTTCCTTTTACAACCGTCCACTGAGTAGGACATTGGCCATATTATCATTCACCTTAGCATCTATCAGATTGAAAGTGAAATCTCTGTTAAGAACCACAGCATTCACTGACAGAATTAATTACGCCTGTATTTAGTAACAGGCAAGAGTGTAAATTGCTTTTCACCTTCTTTAGACTTAATTGCATCCCTACCCATTTGCTATATGAATCTGATCGTACTTAAACATTTTAGTTGTAATGGAATCAAACTCCCTAGTCAAAGCCTCCACTCTATAGAATGTATTGGATAAAATACCCCTCCCAGTCGTTATAAGGATATTGCAAGTCACAGAGGAGTTCTCTTATAAGGCCATATAACTCCTAGTTAACTTTTAATATCATTTGTATCCTATGGCTGAGAGTATTTTATGTCCCCTAATAAATGCGCCTCCCACCCACTTTCCCATAAACTGCTTAAATTCTTGGTGTTTTTCTCTTTCATATGAAAGCAATAGTATATTTGCAGACACGAATAACAGTAGAATCTGTAATGTGAAGCTAAAAGGACCAAAAAGCAGTTAGTAGAAGTTAAAAAAAAATATTGCAGGCTATTGGTGATTTTTGTATTGCAATGTAAAGTACCTAAAAAAAAACATCAAGTAGGTAATATGAAAATATTAAATCAATCAACCAGTGATTTGTAAAGCGCACAACTCACCCGTGAGGGTCTCAAGGTGCTGGGGGTGGGTGTGGGCAGCTCCGTTAGGTCGTGAGGTCTTCCTGAATTGGTGCAGTGTCTGTCTCCGTCGGAGGTGAAGGCTAGCTGCAAGGTAGGAGAAGGATCTTCCACCTGCTCTGGTCCTGTGGATGCAAGGGATGTTGGTTAGCGAGAGTTCGGCTGAGCGGAGTCTTGGGGGCGTGGAAGGAGATTCTGTCGTTGAGGTATTGGAGTCCGGTGTTGTGGAGGGACTTGTAGGCGAGCATGAGCAGCTTGAAGGTTATTCTTCTTTCAACGGGGAGCCAGTGGAGGTCGCGGAGGTGTTGGGTGATGTGGTTGTACTAAGGGGTATTTAGGATTAGTCTGGCTGTGGCATTCTGGGCGATCTGGAGTTTGTTGAGGAATTTTTTGTTGATTCTGGCATAGAGGACGTTGTCGTAGTCTAGTCTACAGGTGATTAGTGCGTGAGCGACGGTTTTCCTGGATTTGGGGGGGGTGAGATCCACTTGAACGTCTTGCGTAGGATGCGAATTGTGTTGAAGCATGCGGAGGAGACGGCGTTGATTTGGTGATTCATGGTGAGTGATGAGTCCAGTATGATGCAGAGGTTGCGTGCATGGTCCATTGGGGTGGGTGGGTTTCCGAGGGCGAGGGGCCACCAGGTGTCGTCCTATGCAGAAGGGGTGGGGCTGAGGTTGAGGACTTCTGTTTTCTCCGAATTGAGTTTCAGACAACTGTTCTACATCAAGGTCGCAACAGCTTTCATCCCTTCTTGGACATTGTGCCTGGTGATGTCTTGTTCCTTGGTAAGGAAGAGCAAGAGCCGGATGTCATCGGTGTAGGAGCCGATGTTGAGCCCATGGTTTCTGAAGATGGTTGCGAGTGGGGCCATGTAGACGTTGAAGAAGGTGGGGCTGAGGGAGGATCCTTGGGGTACTCTGCATCTGATGTCTGTTGGTTCTAAGAGGAAGAACAGGAGTCTTATTCTCTGTGTTCTGCCCAAGAGGAATGATCATAGTCAGGCCAAAGCCTTTCCCTGGATGCCAGCGTCGTGGAGCCTTGTGGCTAGTGTGCATTGGGAGACGGTGTCGAAGGCTGCTGATAGGTCCAGGAGGAGGAGGGCTGCCGTAAGGCTTTGATCAAGGAGGGCGCTGATGTCATTGGTGGCGGCGAAGAGGGCGGTATCAGTGCTGTGGTTGATGCGGAATCCAGATTCGGAGGTGTCTAGGATGTTGTTGGTTTCTATTAAGTGTGATAGCTGGGTGTTGAGGGCCTCTTTCATGACTTTGGCTGCAAGTGGGAGCAGTGAGATGGGCCTGAAGTTCTTGAGATCCGTCGGGTCTGCGGAGGGTTTCTTTAGCGGGGGTTGACTTTGGTGCACTTCCAGTTGTCAGGGAATGTGGCTGTCTCGAGGGAGCAGTTGATGGTTTGACGTAGCTCGGGTGCAATGGCACTGGCGGACTTGTGGAAGATGTGCGGCGGGTAGGAGTCTGAAGGTGCTTCAGAGAGGATGGTCTTTATAGTGTGTTCTGTCGTGAGAAGGGTCTATTGGGTGGCGTTGCTGGGGTTAGGGGTAGGGGCAGTGCAGGGGTCTTGGTCGTCGAAATTGTCATTGAGCATCTTGATCTTGAGGTGGAAGAAGGAACTGAGTCTGTTGCAGAGGTCGAGAGAGAGAGAGGGACGTCTGTTGTTTCGCTGTTGGGTTTGGCAAATTCCTGTATGATGGCGAAGAGTTCCTTGGAGTTGTGGGCGTTGGAGAGGATTCTGTCTTGGAGGAAGTTCTTCTTTGTGGATTTGATGAGTTGGTGGTGTTCTGTGATGGCTGTTTTGTAGGCGGAGCGTGCTTCCGGGGTTTTGCTGTTTCTCCACGTCTTTTCCAGTCATAGGCAGGAGTGCTTGGATTCTCGGGGAGTCGTGGTGAATCAGTTGGTTTTCCTGCTGTGTCGCCTCGTGGTGTTCTGAGTGGAGGGGAAAGTGTTGGCGCAGTTGGCGATCCATTTGGTGGAAGTTGCTTGCCACTGTGTTGGCATCTGTCGTAGTTGGGGGTGGAGTGCAGGTGAGGGCTGCAGTAAGTTGTTCTTCGGATACTTTGTTCCAGATACTGAATGGGAGGCGGCACATGTGCTAGTGTGCAATGGTGTTTGTGAAGGAGAAATGGATACAGTGGTGTTCGGTCCACAGCAGTTCCATGGTGTGGCTGAAGAGACTATTGTTTCCTCTGGCGAAGATAGGGTCGAGTATGTGTCCTGCTGTGTGGGTGGGGGCGGAGACAAGTTGCTTCAGTCCCATGTTGGTGAGGTTCTCTAAGAGGGCAGTGGTGTTGGGGTCGCTGTGGTTGTCCAGGTGGAAGTTCAGGTCTCTGAGTAGTATGTAGTCTGTTGAGGTAAGGGCGTGGGGTGTGATGAGGTCAGCGATGATGTTGGTGAAAGGAGTGCAGGGTCCGGGTAGTCAGTATACGAGTTTTCCGCGGAGCGTCGTTCTGGGGTTGGGCTGGATCTGGAAGTGGATGTGTTCCATGGGGGGGCGAGGCGTCGTCCGAGTGGGTGGTTACCAATCGGAGGGAGCTTTTGTGTACGATGGCGAGGCCTCCTCCTGGGCGGGTGTGGCGGTCTTTTCTCTGGATATTGTATGAGTTGGGGATGGCGGTTGCGATGTCGCGTGCAGAGCTGGCGTTGGTCCAGGTCTCTGTGAGGAAGGCAACGTCAGGCGTGCGAGTGTTGAAGAGGTCTTAGATTTCCATGGCGTGTCTCTGCAGGGAGCGTACGTTGAGGAGGATGCAGCTCAGTGGTTTGTGTATGGTGGTGTCTGGTGGACTGGGGCGTGGTGCTGGGGTCTGGAGGTGGGTGAAGGTGCGGTGGCAGTGTCTGCAGGAGATCAGGCCTTTGGTGTAGTTCGGCGTCTGGAGCTGGCAATTGTTGTTGCGTCCAAGGTTGAGTGCTGGGGTCGTAGCGGCTGGGGCTTCAGGGGACCAAGGTATCTGGCACTGGTCACAGACTTGCTTGCTTTGGCGCGACTGTGGCACGGCTGCAATTAAGTAGGTGTCGGGGGAGAACGATCAGATGGGGGCCAGCAGGGGGAAAAGGGAAGAGGCAGAAGAGGAAAATGCAAAAAGAAAAAGGCAATGAAAAAGAAGCAGACAAGTGAAATAACAGGAAAAACACAAAAAGGCACACACAAGAGGCAGAAAGGTGAAAGGCAGACAGCGAGATGCAAGGACAACAGGACAGAGCGGAATTGCTGCACGGGGAAGAGCAGTGACACTGACCAAGGAGGTTGGAGGGCTTGCTCCCTTTGATTCTTGTGTAACTATCTGAATAAAGCAAACATTTATTGTTAAAGTGTTCGTAAAGTAAAAAACCCAGAACTAATGGTGTTACTCTAGTTTTAGTTTAGTAATGGATTGCCCCCTGCCAAGAATAAAGGTAAACGCATTTATTTGGCCTCTGCAATAAATGTGTTTCTGTTCTTTCCACATAACTAGTGTGGTTATTTCCTAGCACTGATGAATTATGAATCTCTGCTGTTTTTCTCATATTGGTTTCTTTCTCTTCCTATTGCAGGAATTGGTTTTAAATACGTGGCCCTTGGAGACCTGGTAATCCTTATTACTTTTGGGCCCTTGGCAGTTATGTTTGCGCACGCAGTACAGGTGGGATATCTGTCTGTTGCACCCCTGTTGTATGCAGTCCTGCTAGCCCTCAACACGGAGGCCATCTTGCACAGCAATAACACCCGGGACCTGGAGTCTGATAGGCAGGCTGGCATCGTGTCACTTGCCATTCTTATTGGACCTACGTTCTCCTATATCCTGTACAACACATTGCTTTTCGTGCCATACCTCATCTTCTGTGTACTGGCCACCCGCTATACGGTCAGCATGGTACTGCCTCTGCTCACTATTCCAGTTGCCTTTTCTCTGGAGAGACAGTTCCGAAGTCGGTCGTTCAGTAAAATCTCCCAAAAAACTGCCAGATTAAACCTCTTTCTGGGACTCTTTTATGTGTTTGCCATTTTCTTGGCACCAGCTGGCAGCTTGCCCAGGATCTCACGCTGAAAGTGTTAAAAGGGATTCGACTCCTCTTCAAATGTTGGATTCTGTAGAAGAATTCCTGGAGCACCTCGTTTACCTTCAGTGAATGGTAATACTCGAAATGAGCTGATGTCTCGAGAATAGTTCAGGCATATAGAGCCCAGAAAGAGGGCTACCTCGAACCTTGTAAAGCAGCCCTTCGCCTATTGTAAATCTGCACAGTCGACTGAAGATAGCGCCCCCTTGATTACCGGGGTGGCCTAGAAGTTAAGGGCAGTCAGTCAGTGGAAGCAACATTATAGTCACCACCGTGCCTCTACAACAGGCCTTTTTAGGTCTCGCCTGGCGAATGCAGCGCATGCGTTGCTTTCGCCTTGGCGAGACTCTATTGTTGTCGGTTTCGTTCGGAAGGGAGACACACCATATGCGCGCACGGACAGTCGATGTGCACGCGCATGGCGTCTCCTCTCTGGCTTCATTCAATGCCGCTCTCACGTGCGCACATCTCCTGTCCCTCCCTGTCTCCTGTCCGCTGTGCCTGCGCGGATAGGAGATGTGCATGCGGAGACAGCTTGTTGTAAAGTCTTGCCAAAATGCACTATTATAGACCCTAAGCTTACTGTGGACTCTTGTACCGAGGAAGGTTTGTGAAACCACATCAGATTGGAAAATGTGGATGGATCGGAGCAGCAGAAAGTAGTCCACAGAATCTGAAGAGTTTGTGCCATTCTTAGCCAGGTTATGCAAACATGAATTTTTAGTGTTGTGCTGATAATCAGTCGCCTTCCTAAGCACAAGGCTTCTTTATTCCTTTGCAATGTTACGCGATTTTGTGGGGTTTTTTTTATACTGCAAATGTGTTGTAGGGTATCTGCTGCTAGGTATGAATGGAAGTTGCCTGCTGATAAGCAAGGAGCATTCACTTTCAGAAGGTTCTTCAAGAGTATGGATCTTAGCTTCTTTAGTGGCAAGGACTGAAATCTTGCAGAGCCAATGCATACTGAACCACAGCTCAAAAGGGTTATTGGCTGGTCCGCGACTTTTGTAGCCATGGAGTTTTAGCTCAGATGCTGGTCTATGAACACCTCTTAATCGTAGAAGCGGAGCAATGATGTCCCTTTTGTTTGCTCTTTTTCTAGCTTTCCTTAATTGTTGTCATTGCACACCATTGTAACTCAGGCCCTATCTTTACGGTATGGTATCAAAGTTGTAGGTTTTCTTTCCTTTTATTCATGTCATTTATTTATTTTAATTTTCGTCCAATATAGTTTGGTCCATTTTTTCCCAACTTTTTTAAACAGTATTCATTGTGCATCTTGTCTGGGTTGCTGAATGTTGACGTGGCACTATCGCTACTGTATTTTTTTTAGGTCTCGCAGCGCATGTACAGTGGAATGAAACATAGGTTAAACACGTCTGCCATTCTTTATCCATCACTGGACAAAGGCATGATACATGTATCACAGATGCCCCCTTCTTCTGACATTGCTGGTAGCCAAATGTCCAGGTCTGTGTGAGCACAGATAACATTGTAGCCATAAGATGTTGATTTAATTATCAGGGCCATTGAACATAGACCTATGCTTGGCCTTAACCCAAAGCGCATGAATTGGTCTTTGAAGGTGGTTCCCAGCAGCGTGGATGCTTATTGTTGGACTCCTGCGCAGTCTGGGCCAGAGGGAGTGGCTACCAAGACAGAGCTCAAGTGGGATCCGCGGTAGCATTGGACTGGGCAACAGCGGTGCGCTCAGGCCTATAGTAGTGCTGGACGGAGGAGGACGGAGTCACGTTCACTCCATGAGGCAAAACAGAGCTGGCGAGGTTCTGCTAGGTCTGGCAGGTCGCCATAGAGTGGGAGCTTTGTGCTACACGAGTGTCCGTTCCCTACAATGGAGACAGTATGGATTCTGCGATTCTTCCTGAATAGTCGCCCCCAGAGTTCTGGACAGGTACACACTCCAAGGAAAGGTCCAATGTGGGGAAAAGTAGCAGCAGGTTAGGGGAATACAGAAGACAAAAAAGTGCCTCAGTCACAGAGATAACAGACTTTTGAGTGAGTTTTAAGTATTCACAAGTTACTACCAGAAAAAAAAAAGAAACCGTTGTAAGTCCAGCACTCCACGGGCCAAGCACTGGTACTGCAACCCGAAAAGAAACCGTTGTAAGTCCAGCACTGCACAGGGCCAAGCACTGGTACTGCAACCCGAAAAGAAACCGTTGTAAGTCCAGCACTACACAGGGCCAAGCACAGGTACTCATAGAACATATTGGAGATGTGAACTTCAATCAATCAGTAAGCTTTAGTCAGTTATTTAAAACACTCATAAAAGCACATAAAAAGACAGTACATTACATATGTATTAAAAGATTAAAAAGGAACATATGATAACAGGCTTTAAAAATTGAGTAAATTATGCAAACGTAGTGCATTCTTTAGGAAACGCCCAACTGAGAAACACAAAGGGTCTGGATAACATGCACAAGAAATAAAGTGCATGTTTGTAACAATTAAAACCGCACAACATAAGAATTGGCAATAGAAATTTTATTTTAAAAGGCGCATAATCACAGAAAAAGTTCAAATGTAACCGAATCTGGGTGGAGACTTCATCGCAAGGGCCTGATAACATAATTGCTGAATCACATTCACCAACAGGAAAACACAAGAAATTCCTGATTGCACCTACCGAAATTTGGTTAACTGTGATCTTTCCCATGCATCTTCCTCTAGATATAAGTAAGGTTCCCTTCCAACACCAGCTTGGATCATGACCTCTCCTACAGTGGGCATTTTTTCAATTCAATAACTTCTCGGTCAGCCGTGGAGAATGACAAATCGTTGTTATCGTTTAATACATTGCCCGCGACAATCAAATGCGCAGTTGTACACAGGTCTGATCTGCTCAGGGCTTCCTTAATACATCTCAACCATGGAATTTCAAGGCCTGATCTCGTGTTAGGCTGTCAGCAAAGACCACATGACTCAGTTATGCCTGCTTATTTCCCCATAATGAAATCCAGAGGAGAAGGGGAAGTTATCAATCAATCAATCAATCAATCAATCAATCAATTAATTTGTAAAGCGTGCTACTTACCCGTAAGGGTTTCAAGGTGCTGGGGGGAGGTTTGGGGGGGGTGCTGCTACTGGTCGAAAAGCCAGGTCCTGAGTCGTCTTCTGATGGTCAGCAGGTCTTCAGTTTGTCGTAGGTTAAGGGGGAGGGTGTTCCAGGTCTTGGCGGTGCGGTGGGAGAAGGATCTGCCACCGGAAGTGGTTCTACGGATGCGCGGGACCGTGGCCCGGGCGTGGTCAGCGGAGCGGAGTATCCTGTTGGGTACGTAGAGGGAGAGTCGACTGTTGAGATAGGCTGGGCTGGTTTTGTGGAGTGCCTTGTGTGCGTGGATCAGGAGCTTGAAGGAGATTCTCCTGTCGACGGGGAGACAGTGTAGGTTCCTCAGGTGGGGGGTGATGTGGTCGCGGCACGGGACGTCGAGGATCAGGCGTGCAGAGGCATTCTGGATTCTTTGTAGTCTGTTGATGAGCTTGGACGAGGCTATAAAACGATCCTCAAAATATGTATGTCCTAGCTCCTAATGTGTGCAGAAGTGCATGCCCGATGGCGGTGGTGCTAGCAGTCTCCTAGAAAAGCGCTTCTCTTCCTGCTGTAGTTTTGAGCTATCTTGAAAGCCACAGAAGGCTGCCCTATAGATCATAAACTGGGACACACTTACGTCTTTATACAGGTCCATGGGTACGCCTTCCAGACCTAGTGCCTTGGGGTAGGGGCTCGCAGCAATGGCGTTCACTACCTCTGCAAGCGAGAAAGTGATACGTAGCAATATGGGAGAGGCATCCTGCGCAAGCTCAGCGCCATCCATGCCAAAGTAATACATGTTTCGGAAGGGCTCCACCCAGCTAACAGCACTTATATGGTACCAAGACCATCTGCCTTGTCACTCTTACTTTAATTGGCAGTCGCGATTTCCAAGAAGGCTCTTGTATCTCGATCTTTACACACTTTCACCAGATTATCCCATGTTCCTTCCCCGACGACAGCCTTCTTCCCCTTGTTGGCGATCTTATATGCAGCGCTGAACACTTACTGTGTTAGCTTGGTTCCTAGGGACACAAATCATAGAACTATGTAATCTGTGATTAGCCTACCTACAGACTTTATTGACCAAAGTGGTTGGGGGCTCTACATGATTGTGGACGGACTTGAAAGTTAGCTTCAAGAAGACCTCCACAGTGGGAGTGGAGGGTTGATGGAGTATTGGCAAGCCATCATTAATTAGGTCACAATTAGCACTAATTGTGGAAGCTAACACGGTCAACCATAACACTTTGCCAATGCTCTCTAGATCAGGTATCCCTTTTTCAGCAGGCGATGCAAGGCCTGAAGACAGGGCTCGTCTCCCAAAGTTTTGAGGCATGTTCAGGAGACCAAAATCCATTAAATACCTTTATAGCATATTCACCCTAGTATCTGCTCTTAAAGTGTTTGACCCCTTAACCCCAACTAACAAGCATTTACAATGCAATGGTCTCGGCATTGGTAAAGTTAGAGCTATTGGCATTGCTCATGACATTATTTTTGTTTATGTTTTTGTTTTTAAAACATTTAAAGAAACCGCATTGTCATGAGCAATGCCAATAGCTCTAACTTTAACAATGCCGAGACCGTTGCATTGTAAATGCTTGTTGTGCCTTGTTATCGCGGACCTCGGACACACATACGGATGTGGCATCCCGCGCATTTTGTAATTATTCAGTAACATACCATCACCAATCGCATAAGACGCTAGGTAAAAAAAAAGCAACGTAAACACACTCAAGAATACATACACAAAGGGCCGGGATCGAACCCTTACGCTCTGGTATGCAATTGTAAAGTTAATATTTAGTAATATAAACACTCCGACCCCCCATAAGGAGCTAGAATAAAATACACGTTTTGGGGTTCCTGTAAACCCCAGGGATAGACATGAGCACAGGGCCGAACGCACTGGTCCGGTTATGAAATGACACTGTAAATATGCAATAATTAAAGCCCACCACTCTCCGTCAGGTTCTATTAAAAACGTGTTTTAGACTCCTTTAAAAGTCTCAAACATAGAGCAACCGTTTTTTTCTATTTCAATATGTTGAAAAGATTGTTTTTTTAGATAATGTTTTGCATGATTTGGATGAGAAATGTTTGTACAGATCTGGTCGCGATTTCGCCCAACCGAATGTATTTAAATGTACAGAAAAATGTTTCGAAGTTGAGAAAGGGTCTGAAGGGGCGCACGGGGGCCCTGCACTCGGAGACCACCGCCAAGACTTTGCTGAAAGGGAACACACATGTTTTATTTAATAAAATGTAGATTTGGCCCCTGAACGAAACTCATTGAAGCGTCTGCGTGTCGTTCCCACAGCGCTAGCTTCCTTCATGGCGCACAGAAGATGCACACGCCCCCACACCACCTCCCTACACCCATACCTACGCCGTACGAGGGAATACTATTTTAAAACTAAAACTCAATATTGGGACTAATTTGCAGTTCTCTAAGCGCGAGCTCTACCCCAAGGCACTGGAGAGCGTCACGATAAATATCATCTCCAGCCACAGCCAGTATCCGGGCTTTAAGCCAACATTATGAATTGACGTCTGCTAACATTTACCAACTGTGGCTGTCCTGGCCCTCAAAAGGCTCTATGCTCGTCAGAATCACCAGTGCCCTCGTGTCTGCTCTGCAGGCGTGATCTCATAGCATGCTAAAAGTACCTCTCTATTTCACCACTATACTTTTGAAGGTCCGTGTATTTTCTTTTCTCTGCAGAATGATGCTGTTTCCAATTAAAGGTGTAATTCCGTCCATTGACGGATGGGCGCCATTTTGCCTCCAGCCAAGATTAAGCTGCTAACCGAAACAAGCAGGTTAAAAGTGTGTGTAGCACAGCATATGATTAGACGCGAGGTTGTGAAGCAAACTCCCTCTGACTCTAATCTCAAAAAATGTTGACTCCTTCTGAGGTCCGTAATTGGGTATTTTGGAATTCTTCGCTGCAGCAGGCCTAAGCCTGTCTCTAGACTGTCTTTGAAATGCAGACCCCCGAGGTCAGGTGAAGTAATTGGTTAATTTGGCCGGCAAAGCGAAAATCCAAAGCAGGAATCTTACTATTGTCTCGAAAGAAACGGGCATGGGGCTTGAATAAATCAAGCATCCTTAAGTGATAGAACGTAAACACAGAAAAATACGCAAATCCACCGTAAACAAAAGTGCGTGACACACCCAAAGAGCTGCACACTCGGCTTCCGATCCAGAATCTCCGTGAGTTATGCATGTGCCATATGTTGACGCGATACATACGTCGGATATTTAAAAACAGTTCCCACACATGTGCTGACATTAGGCTCCATGGTGTTCATCCGGGCAGATCTCACAACAAGCACACCACTGCCTTTCTCCGAGGCGAAGCAGAAATGCCTCGGAGAAACGCAGCGTCGTTTTCGGATTCGGGGGCGTGTTTTGCTGTTATCTCCTCCAGCCATTGGCTGGAGGAGATAATTATACTTTCTGCAAAAAACACGCCCCCCGATCCGAAAAGGACGGGGCCTGATCGGAGTGACGGAACCTCTTCTCCAATGGCTGGCCAGCATTGAAGAGGCCAGCCAATGGAGAACAGGGGAGAAGAGGGGCGGGTTCAAGCCCCTCTTCTCCAAGTCATTAAATCTCGGATCGAGACTGCGCAAGCGCAGCCTTCGAGCCGAGACCTAAAAAAGGGTCACAACAGGGGACACTGGCTCTGGTTTTAGCGTTCAAGTCTCCCCCAGAATAATAACATTTTTACCTGCCCATAGGGATCCGACCTTTAAGATAGTTACCAAATGGGAAAGGGTATTGATTTCACCATCCTTATTCTGTTGGTTAACTGAGCTATAAAAATGAATAAGTTAAAAGTTAGAGGTGTTTGGGGAGACAACCGAAGGGCTGGAATTCCCAAGCGAGCGAGAGCAATTGGTAGGACCTGAAGCAGCCTTGAGTTTCGAACCGGGGTGAGGGGGAAACTGAAGCTCGAAACCATTCTAGAGTCGGACTTGGGCGCAATCCCCAGATCACTTGTTGGATTTTTATTCGGTCAGTCTAGTTCATTCAGGTTGGCAGGCAGGGAAAATTGATGGGTGCCAGGGACATGTACATATTCAATCAGTTCATGTCTGTAAGCACTATTGGGGCGTATTATCAAGCACCGCGTTAACATTTTCGCCGCTTTAGCGGCAGAAAACTGCTGCTAAAGCGGCGATAATGGATTTGATAATATGCCCTTGAGAATTTCCATAGAAGCCCATGTTCACACCAGAACAGAGTCTTCTATGGGAATTCTCTGCGGCATATTATCAAGCCCATTATCGCCGCTTTAGCGGCAGTTTTCTGCCGCTAAAGCAGCGATAATTTTAACGCCGTACTTGATAATATGCCCCTATTTTCTTTAATCAGTTATTCTTACTGCAGGAGGGTCTCTTGTGCGCAGATGTGACCACCGGCTTGTCTATTTAACCCGTAGCAAACAGGTAGCTCTTCAGGGGCCATGTGAGACAGAAGGGGGCAACTCAGCGATTCCTTCAAGCATCTGCAATGCAATAGGTCTGCATTTGCGAGAGTTTGAGCTATTGCCATTGTAAATGACAATGCCTTTTATTGATGTTTTAAAAAGCAAATAGCTCAAACTCGCGTAAATGCAAGACCTATTGCATTGCAGATGCTTGTTTCCGGACTGCAGTGACAGCAGTCAGACGGTCCATTTTTTTCGGGACTGCAGTGACAGCATTTTGCGATGCAGCGCGCGCAAAGGAATTCGTTTTATTTATTTAAATGTGTACTTACCTCCGCTCAGCCATATTCCGGTGTTTACATTACCCCACCCTGCCCCTCCCCCGCCTCGCCGCCCCACGGAACTCCCTCCACGGACCGCTACTGAGTACTAGACAAAGGTCTCACACAAGATGGGTCCTGCATTCGCAACCCTCAGTGCTTTAGTAACACAGGAGTTCCTGCAGGGCAGTGTTACTCATAGTACGGCCCGCGGGCCGGTGGCGGCCCGCCCGGCCTTCATTGGCGGCCCGCGGACCGTGTTCGATCGTACTATGCTGGTATGCCCTTCCTTGGAGTAAACAAGGAAGATGGCCGCAGAAGCAAACGTTGTGAATACGCTTGCATACGTATTCACAATGTTTCCTCCTGCGGCCATCTTCCCTGTTTACTGCTTGCCTGCGATTCGCCTGCCTGCCTCTGACGTCACACCTGGACCCGGCGCGAATCTCAGGCCCTTTAAAAGTCAGCTGCAACTAGCGCTAGTTACAGCTGACTTTTAAAGGCCCTTTGGTGAGCTTCCTGTTGACGACGTCGTCCTTCCAGCCCGGAGAACCTTCGCAGCAGCCTGGTGTCGTCCTTCCAGCCCGCAGCCCCGGAGAACCTTCGCAGCAGCCTGGTGTCGACCTTCCAGCCCGCAGCCCCGGAGAACCTTCGCAGCAGCCTGGTGTCCGGAAAAGCGTCTCTTCGCCTGAACAGGTATGTTTTTTTTTGTGTGACCTCCTCTGATCGTACACTCTTCTCCCTTTCCCTTCGGTTTCCCTTCACTTCCTAGTTGTAATCCTGCGATAAATGCTACAAGTTTTGCTGACTCACACAATTTACTAAATTGTCTCTCACATAGTACTTTTCTTGAAACTATCTGGTTTGGGGAAAGTGCAATATTTTAATGATTATCACAGTCAAGTGAAGGGCTGTTTCTGATATGTTGGGGGCTAGTTTGTGTGCGAATCAACTTTTAATGTGAAGTATAGTTGTCCTTGTACCGGAAAATACATTTTCGGATTGGTGAGCTGCTCTGGGTGGGCATGAAATTCAAAACAAAAAGTGACATCTTGTAGTTCGGGTGATTATCTTCGGGTGCGGGGAACGAAGCGCACGAGAGCGACTGCTCGGAGGTAAAAGCACTTCTTGTATAACGCGCGGCGTAGCTTCTATTTGAATTTGTTACTTACAGTAAGAAAAACTATCCCGAATTTCCTGTTCAAAGTTTGCCAGCGCCCAACTTACTACGGCGAGGAAACAGCTTCGAAGCGCTTAGAGTCGGTTTTGTATGTGAACGAGTGCCAGCCGCCTTGTATTGTAACATGAAGTAGTGCAGTTTCACAATAGTACGCCCTTGCACCCAGTGGACTTGTGCACACCACAGTGTCAAATCTGACAGTAGGGCTTGCGTTTTTACTGAATTTTGGACCTCGGTTTGTTGCTCGTTTAATTGTAGGGAGTCATAGACGAAGGTAATCACGTGTGTTTGGAGCAAACAGTAATCCTACTATTTCATGTTATTTGCATTTGTATATCAACAACTACCATTACAATAGCATTGGGCCCCCTTTTGCAGTAATCTGGGGAGGCCATCGATCTCTTGCGCATGTTGGCACATGATTATGAGGTTAGCAGAGAGTATGTTATGATATTTAGTTTAGAACTGGATTGTTTATTAGCAGGACAGTAAATTGTGTTCGATCTGAAGATCTTTTTAGTTCCTTTTGTGTATGGGTGGGTGCGCCAAAAGGACCTTTCCTATCTCTTTCTTTTCTTTTGATTGTGTGGTCAATTGTTCATGTTAATCAGTAGTAAAGTGTCCTCCTAACATGATTCACAATCCTGGTAGGTAATTCTGCTGTGATGCGTTTTAGGGCATGGTAAGTTGAGGCTGAATTTTCCACGGTGTATGTTGTGTGACAGTGCTGCTTGTTTGGCAGCCCTTTGCTAACCACATGGCTTTCATGTTTTGTGCATATGAGGATGTAAGGTCAATTGTAAATCTCACTGCAAAAACATCTACATTAAAAAAAAAAAAAAAATGTAATACCTTTGGCCCACCCCCTGAGCCAGGGAAAATCAGAAGACACTGTCATCTTAAACCCACTACCAGGCACCGCGAAAAACACGCACTGCCTTCAGACATTAAAATACATTGACAAATTGGGATACGTATCCAATCACAGAATGTCCCAAATACGCTTCAAAGTGCTATCAGAAGCCATTTGTCTCTCAGCCGTGCAGTTTCTGTCATCAGCGCTTTTCCTCCCCTTTTCCACAAAAGCAGTGCAAACATAAACAGCAAAATATCCTATTATGTGAGATTTGGTTGGCTCTGTTTTAAAGTAACTTTGCGCGTGAACAAATTTGCACGAAGTAGGGGCATTGATTGATGGCGGTTGATTGATCGGGTTCGGCCTCAAGCATAGATACCAGCTGGCATAGAGGGCAAAGTTAAGCTACAATGTTTTGTTAAAATTGTCCCCACCTGAAACCAGGGCCCTCCCCTTGTCCACTGCAGTTGGGTAGCAACAAACATCTGTTATTTAGCGCCAAGATACCTGCGCGTGAACGTGCTTTTAAATACGTGTGTGCATGCCATTTATTTCAAATCCCTATTGAGTGACATGTGCAGGTTTACCCATTATGTTGTATGTTTAAACAAAACATTACTTTGATGTTGCTCACAGATCTGTTGTGCGAAGTGGTGTTGGTCCATCGGTCGTGACGCAGTATCGGTCGTGGAGTGTGTCGGTTTACCAGTCGTAGGGTGCTGCCGGGCGCAAAATCCGAATCCTGGTCCGTGTTACTTATTGTGTAGTAACAAAGTAGCTGGAGAGCTCCGCAATGGCCTACAGTCCAGTTTCCAAGCCTTGCAAACGACCCAGATCGATCCAGAGTGAACACAGACCTTCCAGGAAGCATGGGAAGAAGAGTACTTGTTTGTGGAATGCCCAAAAGAAAAAGCCACTTGTTTGCTTTGCAAAGAGAAAGTAAATGTGCTTAAGAGGTATAATCTGGAACGGCACTACAAAACGCGGCACTCTGGATACACTGCAAACTATCCACTGAACTCCAAACTGCGTTCTGCAAAGGTGGCATCACTAAAGGAAGCACTTGTATCCCAACAAAAGCTCTTTCTGTGCCAGATGAAAGAATCCGAGGCAGTAACCGAGGCATCCTTCCAAATTTGCTACTTACTTGCCAAACATAAAAAGCCATTTACAGAAGTAGAGCTGGTTAAGAAGTGTTTTCTCTCGGCAGCAGACATTTTATTTGCCAACTATCCTAATAAATCAAACATTATGAAGGAAATAGGTGCATTGCAACTGTCAGATACCACATGCACACGTCGCATCGAGTCAATGGGTGACAATGTTCTAGCGCAGGTCATCAATGCAGTCAAGCTGTCCCCTTTCTTTAGCATTGCTGTGGATGAGTCAACAGATGTAGGTGATGTGGCACAGTTAATGATTTGGGTGAGGTATTTGGAACAAGGAATCATTCCAAAGGAAGAGCTACTCTGCCTTTTGCCATTGCATGGTCACACAAGAGGAGAGGATGTATTGGCCAGCATGTGTCATTTCTTTGAATCGCATCACCTGCCATTGAACAATCTTGTAAGTGTCACTACAGATGGAGCACCCTCCATGATTGGACATGAGAAGGGCTTTGTATCTCTGTTAAGAAAAAAACTTCAATCATCCACTTTAATTGATTATCATTGTATAATCCATCAGGAAGCATTATGCGCCAAAATAAAACAAGGGCAACTAAATGAGGTTATGAAGCAAGTCGTTAAAATTGTTAATTATATTCGAGCAAAAGCACTCAACCACAGACTTTTTAAATCATTGCTGAGGGATGCGGAAAGTGAATATGCAGATCTGTTGTTGCATACTGAGGTTAGGTGGTTGAGCAAAGGTAGAGTGCTAGAAAGGTTTATTAGTTTGCTTCCTGAAATTGAACAATTTGTAATCAGCCGAGGGCAGTCCTTCCCAGAATTATATGACTTGCAATGGCTCACCATGCTCCATTTTCTGTGTGACATCTTCTCACATTTCAACACACTCAATCTGGCACTTCAAGGTAGACAGAAACTTGTGTCCTCAATGATGAGTGCCATATACTCCTTCGAAAGTAAACTCGAGCTGTTCCGAGAGCAGATGAACGATGGTGATCTCACACACTTTCCTAAGTTGCAGGCTTTAACACAGAGGGTTGAAAAAGCTCAGGAAATGTTGTTCAGTCTCAATCTGTGTACTTATCTGGAGGAAGTGTCTGGGGACATTAAGAGGAGATTTTCTCAGTTCAGAGTTCTCACCCCACTTTTCCGACTTGTAGAAAATCCATGGATGGTTAGTGCCAGGAATCTTGAAGCTGTTGAACTTCTTGGTTTGAAAAGGGCACAAGCTGAGATGGAACTAATTGACATGCAATTCAGCTCTGTGCTCGAGTCCTCTTTCTTGGGGAAGGAACCAGAAGATTTCTGGCAAAGTGTGCCACCTGAGAAATTCCCTCTTCTTTTTACCTTGGCACAGAGAATACTTTGCATGTTTGGCTCCACATTTGTATGCAAGTATTCCTTTTCTACAATGGGTGCTATAAAAAACAAACTAAGAAACAAACTGACTGATGCACATCTGGATCACCTCATGAGACTTGCACTCTCTGAAAAGGTTCCAGAATACAAGAAGTTAATTGCGGACATGAAATGTAAAATTAGTGGATAAACTCTGTGCCTTGGGAAAGACTTTTCCCCATTATGTTTGCCTTTGTACTTGATGTTCTATTTCCCCTAAATGCCTTCAAATAAAAATGTATTATCAAAATGTGCTCTTTGTAGTTGCATCTGATTGTGAAATACAGCATTGCCTAATGTTTTGGAAGGTTTTTTTTTACTCTAGCTCCGCCCCCCACTGATCCCGCCCCCACTGACTCCACCCCTACCAGTGCGGCCCTCGGCCACTAACCACACTGTAATTTTGGCCCCCGACAGAAAGTTTGTGAGTACCACTGCTGCAGGGCTTTCTTAAGCACATGGGGCCGATTCAAAAACAACTTTTTGTAGTACGTTAGTAGTACAACTACAATAGCACTTCTAATGTACTATAGAAAGCCATTCACATACCTGCATGTGGAGGTCTCCACCTCCGCCTCTCCTATTTTAAGACCGAGCATTTGATATCTCTTGTATATACTTTAGTATACACTTATATGTGTATGTCCTTTGTGGGCTCTGGAGATTAGCCCTAGGACTTGTCTGCTTCCGCTTAGGGACTTTTTTTCTGTTTAATTGCCTCTATTTACCGGTCTTGATAGAAAACGACCAGCAGGGGTCAGTAAAATACCAGAATCACTTTAGCATTCTCTAGATTCCAGTCCACAGAAATTGTCTTCCACGAGCACCCGTAGACAATATTTTTTTCAAATCTTGTATTTTCAGTGACATGACCACCAAAGGCCCTGATTTTATATTAAAAACAGAGCTTTGGACTATAGCATTTCCTGCTGAAAGGCAATATTTCTCTCCATGTGTTCCCATACCTGGCGTGCTCCGCAGTTTGGTGCTTACTTTCCCTCCATGTTAAAGAACAGTAGATGTTTCAGCACCCAGGCTATTGTGCTGCATAGCTAAATACCTATAAGGTCCCAAAGGCGAGACCGATTGCAATGCAAATGCTTGTTCTGTGTGGTGACCGTCGCTCGATTACAGAGATCTCACATATAAGTGTACATTTTAGTAATACAAGTGGGGGGGTGGCAGGAGTGCATAGAAAATGGGGAACACGTACAACTAAAGGAGAGGGGGTAATGGAGCAGCAGGGGGGAGGGTTTAGGGAGTTTATTGGAGGGACAAACACCCACCCACAAAAGAGTACGTTTAGTACTATTCACAAAGTGCCCTTCTAGAGTTACTACAACCAGCAAGCACTTGGAATTTCAATAGGTTTTGCCTTTGTGACCCATTGCTTTTTTATTGGTTTTAGCCTTGCTGCATGGCATCTCTGACAGTGGCCGCCATAAAGAAAGGGTGGTGGGGAGGGTGGAGGGAGCATGGGGGAGCGCGGGGGAGGGAAGCGTGGGGATGCTAATCATAATAACAAAAAATTAAAAAAGAACTTACCTTAAGGTACTGGCCGCCTGCCACGTCGCGCCTCCGTGTGCTTTTCCTGGTCCCAGCAGCCCCTGGGACAGACTCCCATTCAATCCCCGCGCTGCTCTCATGCTGTGAGAGCAGCGCGGGGATTGGTCTGAGCAGGCTGCAAGAATTACAAATTATATATGGGTATTCGTAGGTACCCATGGATTGTACAAATAGAGTGGCAGAGTGCATGCCAAGCGATTACTATTTTCGACATAATATAGAAGATGTTTGGGCCTTAATAATTCCTCCTTGGTTCACACCAATATTCAAATTCAATATCAAGAGACCTCCAAGGTATGAATTAATTATAAATAATGAAAGAAATAATACACGTCGGAGCGCTCACCAATAGAGAAGTTTTCGTAAATAACGAGGTCAAAGTCTTTTTTTCATAACCATTAGTCTTTTTTCATAACCGTTAGTCTTTTTTCTTAAACTTTTTATCACCTACAATTTTGTTTTAATAAATAGTACCTTTATTTTGGTTTGTGGTACCCTTAATTTGAGTTCTAGAAATATATGCCTATTTGACTCAGCCAGTAATTATACGGATAACCTTAACAAAGGACCTATCAGGTCACATGCAAAAGCAGTATACCCCCAAGATAGCGCCCATCATTACGAGAGTTAACGCTCCAGTGCCTGCTCCACAAGCTGTTTTCCCACCTCTACGGTGCATATAACCTGAGCTCCCTGATTCACACGCCATTATGCGGTGATCCTGGGAGAGAATAGGTCTCACGGCTGGAGGTGCTAACTAGACAAGTAAGATTTTCCTTTCACAGCTAATCTATCGCGGCGGTGCCCGCGTTCCAGTACCTTCTGGCAACCTTTTTTCTTATCTAGCTCCTTGGCTCGCCAATAATGAGATTTTACTCACCACCTTTAATTCTCTAACTTAGGGATCTAGAGACCCTCCGCCCCAGCGACACCATGAAGTATAATAATACTTTTTAAAAAGTAGGTGAAAACAGCGGAATCCATTATGTTTTATGTTTTTATGTTTGTATGTCTGTGTGTCCACAGGTTTTTCACTTGAGCACTTTTTTAAGAAAAACTAACTAATCCAAACTCTGTTACAGGAGATACCTGGCACCACGATATAACGTACACCAATTTGTTTTCCCTGTCCACGACATCCAGTGGACAGGTGTATATATCTAATCTATGTGTGTCATTATATCTCTAAACAGATACATCATCCAGATGTGACTATGGATTATTTTTTCCACAAGGGAACCGTATGTATAGAAATAAGCATACCTAGTACGTTTGCTACAAATAAATACTTTCAATTTAATGCACGGAGTGGTACACACAGAGCTGGTCCTTGTGTGGTCCTGAGGAAGTGGTTGGGGTAACCACGAAACATGTCGACGAAGTAAATAGGGACAGCCTCACATAATTGTCACTGTTCTCTGTTACTAGCCCCTTTTAATATACATTTACCATATAGGAGCAGAATAAAGTCAGACCTCACTATCTAGGTAATTTTTAATTCACTTTTGTCACTCCACATTCACAGCACAACACATAGTTAAAAAAAAGTGCTCCTACGTAATCCGCAAGTTGCAGCACGCCCCAGACAGTAGATGCCTGGGAGGACCCCTATGATGAAGCATGTCACCCTGGGGCAATCCTAGGTGAGTGAGGGGACTCTAGAAAAACAAGTGTTTTTCCAGGAATATTTTGTCTAGGACTCTGCCGCATTGAGTAGAGTGTCAATATGTGGCATGTAATTATGTGGCACTGAGTGGTATTATATGGAGTGTATTTATGTTGCATTGAGTAGAGTGTTATTATGTGGCGTGTAATTATGTGGCACTGAGTGGTAATATGTGGAGTGTATTTATGTTACATTGAGTAGAGTGTAATTATGTGGTACTGAGTGGTATGTGGGGTGTATTTGTTGCATTGAGTAGAGTGTAATTATGTGGTGTGTAACTATGTCACACTGAGTGGTATTATGTGGAGTGTATTTATGTTGCATTGAGTAGAGTGTAAATATGTGGCGTGTAATTATATGGCACTGAGTGGTATTATGTGGAGTGTATTTATGTTGCATTGAATGTAGTGCAACTATGTGACATGTAATTAGGTGGCACTGAGTAATATTATTTGGAGTGTATGTTGCATTGAGTGCAGTGTAATTAGCATATCATGTGGCACTGAGTGGTATTGTGTGAAGTGTATGTTGTATTCAGAAGAGTGTTATTATGTGGCGTGTAATTATGTGGCACTGTGTGGTATTATTTGAAGTGTATGTTGCATTGAGTGCAGTGTAATTATGTAGCATATACTTATGTAGCACTGAGTGGTATTATGTGGAGTGTATTTATGTTGCATTGAGTTGAGTGTAAGTATATGGCGTGTAATTATATGGCACTGAGTGGTATTATGTGGAGTGTATTTATGTTGCATTGAATGTAGTGCAACTATGTGATGTGTAATTAGGTGGCACTGAGTAATATTATTTGGAGTGTATGTTGCATTGAGTGCAGTGTAATTAGCATATCATTATGTGGCACTGAGTGGTATTGTGTGGAGTGTATGTTGCATTCAGTAGAGTGTAATTATGGGGTGTGTAATTATGTGGCACTGAGTGGTATTTGGAGTGTATGTTTCATTGAGTGCAGTGTAATTATGTAGCATATAATTATGTGGCACTGTGTGGTATTATGTGGAGTGTATTTATGTTGCATTGAGTTGAGTGTAAGTATATGGCATGTAATTATATGGCACTGAGTGGTATTATGTGGAGTGTATTTATGTTGCATTGCATGTAGTGCAATTATGTGACGTGTAATTATGTGGCACTGAGTAATATTATGTGGAGTGTATGTTGCATTGAGTGCAGTGTAATTATGTAGCATATCATTATGTGGCACTGAGTGGTATTGTGTGAAGTGTATGTTGCATTCAGAAGAGTGATATTATGTGGCATTTAATTATGTGGTACTGAGTGGTATTATGTTGAGTCTAATTATGTTGCATTGAGTAGAGTGTAAATATGTGGCGTGTAATTATATGGCACTGAGTGGTATTATGTGGAGTGTATTTATGTTGCATTGAATGTAGTGCAATGATGTGACGTGTAATTATGTGGTACTGAGTGGTATTATGTTGAGTGTATTTATGCTGCATTGAGTAGAGTGTAAATATGTGGCGTGTAATTATATGGCACTGAGTGGTATTATGTGGAGTGTATTTATGTTGCATTGAATGTAGTGCAATTATGTGACATGTAAATATGTGGCACTGTGTGGTATTATTTGGAGTGTATGTTGCATTGAGTGCAGTGTAATTATGTAGCATATACTTATGTGGCACTGAGTGGTATTGTGTGGAGTGTATGTTGCATTCAGTAGAGTGAAATTATGGGGTGTGTAATTATGTGGCACTGAGTGATATTTGGAGTGTATGTTTCATTGAGTGCAGTGTAATTATGTAGCATATACTTATGTAGCACTGAGTGGTATTATGTGGAGTGTATTTATGTTGCATTGAGTATAGTGTAATTATGTGGCATGTAATTATGTGGCACTGAGTGGTATTATGGGGAGTGTATGTTGTGTTCAGTAGAGTGTAATTATGTGGCGTGTAATTGTGTGGCAATGAGTGGTATTATTTGGAGTGTGTTGCATTGAGTGCAGTTTAATTATGTAGTATATAATTATGTGGCTCTGAGTGGTATTGTGTGGAGTTTATGTTGCATTCAGTAGAGTGTAATTATGTGCTGTGTAATTATGTGGCACTGAGTATTATTATTTGAAGTGCATGTTGCATTGAGTGCAGTGTAATTATGGAGCATATTATTATGTGGCACTGAGTGGTATTGTGTGGAGTGTATGTTGCATTCAGTAGAGTGTAATTATGTGGCGGGTAATTATGTGGCACTGAGTGGTATTTGGAGTGTGTTGCATTGAGTGCAGTGTAGTTATGTAGCATACAATTATGTGGCACTGTTTGGTATTATGTGGAGGGTATTTATGTTGCATTGAGTAGAGCATAAGTATGTGGCGTGTAAATATATGGCACTGAGCGGTATTATGTGGAGTGTATTTATGTTGCATTGAATTGAGTGTAATTATGTGATGTATAATTATGTGGTACTTAGTAGTGTTATGTGGAGTGTATTTATGTTGCATTGAGTAGAGTGTAATTATGTGGCATGTAATTATGTGGCACTGAGTGGTATTATGGGGAGTGTATGTTGTATTCAGTAGAGGGTAATTATGTGGCGTGTAATTATGTGGCACTGAGTGGTATTTGGAGTGTGTTGCATTGAGTACAGTGTAATTATGTAGCAAATAATTATGTGGCACTGAGTGGTATTATGTGGAGTGTATTTATGTTGCATTGAGTAGAGCATAAGTATGTGGCGTGTAAATATATGGCACTGAGCGGTATTATGTGGAGTGTATTTATGTTGCATTGAATTGAGTGTAATTATGTGATGTATAATTATGTGGTACTTAGTAGTGTTATGTGGAGTGTATTTATGTTGCATTGAGCAGAGTGTAATTATGTGGCATGTAATTATGTGGCACTGAGTGGTATTATGGGGAGTGTATGGTGCATTCAGTAGAGTGTAATTATGTGGCGGGTAATTATGTGGCACTGAGTGGTATTTGGAGTGTGTTGCATTGAGTACAGTGTAATTATGTAGCATATACTTATGTGGCACTGTTTGGTATTATGTGGAGTGTATTTATGTTGCATTGAGCAGAGTGTAAGTATGCGGCGTGTAATTATTTGGCACTGAGTGGTATTATGTGGAGTGTTTTTATGTTGCATTGAATTGAGTGTAATTATGTGACATGTAATTATGTGGTACTGAGTGGTGTTATGTGGAGTATATTTATGTTGCATTGAGTAGAGTGTAATTATGTGGCGTGTAATTATTAGGCACTGAGTGGTATTATGGGGAGTGTATGTTGTATTCAGTTGAGTGTAATTATGTGGCACTGCTTGGTATTATTTGGAGTGTATGTTGCATTGAGTGCAGTGTAATTATGTAGCAAATAATTATGTGCAACTGTGTGGTATTATGTGGAGTGTAGTTATGTAGAGTGTATGAATGTGGTGTGTAATTATATGGCACTGAGTGGTATTATGTGGAGTGTATTTAGGTTGCATTGAGTAGAGTGTATTTATGTGGCGTGTAATTATGGAGCACTGAGTGGTATTATGGGGAGTGTATCTTGTATTCAGTACAGTGTAATTATGTGGCGCGTAATTATGTGGCACTGAGTGGTATTATGTGGAGTGTGTGTTGCATTGAGTGTAGTGAAATTATGTAGCAAATAATTATGTGGCACTGAGTGGTATTGTGTGGAGTGTATGTTGCATTCAGTAGAGTGTAATTATGTGGCGGTTAATTATGTGGCACTGAGTGGTATTTGGAGTGTATGTTGCACTGAGTGCAGTGTAATTATGTATCATATAATTATGTGGCACTGAGTTGTATTATGTGGAGTGTATGTTGTATTCAGTAGAGTGTAATTATGTGGTGTGTAATCATGTGGCACTGAGTGGTATTTGGAGTGTATGTTGCATTGAGTGCAGTGTAATTAGTTAGCATATAATTATGTGGCACTGAGTGGTATTGTGTAGAGTGTATGTTACATTCAGTAGAGTGTAAATATGTGACGTGTAATTATGTGGCACAGAGTGGTATTATTTGGAGTGTATGTTGCATTGAGTGAAGTTTAATTATGTAGCATATAATTGTCGGGCACTGTGTGGTATTATGTGGAGTATATTTATGTTGCTTCGAGTAGAGTGCAATTATGTGGCATGTAATTATGTGGTATTATGGGGAGTGTGTGTTGTGTTCAGTAGAGTGTAATTATGTGGCGTGTAATTGTGTGGCAATGAGTGGTATTATTTGGAGTGTATGTTGCATTGAGTACAGTGTAATTATGGAGCATATAATTATGTGGCACTGAGTGGTATTGTGTGGAGTGTATGTTGCATTCAGTAGAGTGTAATTATGTGGTGTGTAATTATGTGGCACTGAGTGGTATTTGGAGTGTATGTTGCATTGAGTGCAGTGTAATTATGTAGCATATAATTATGTGGCACTCAGTGGTATTGTGTGGAGTGTATGTTGCATTCAGTAGAGAGTAATTATGTGGTGTGTAATTATGTGGCACTGAGTGGTATTACTTGGAGTGTATGTTGCATTGAATGCAGTGCAATTATGAAGCATTATTTGGCACTGAGTGTATTGTGTGGGGGGCCTCCTGCCACATACCGAGAAGAAAGGCTCTGGCAGTAAGAAAGTGATCAATCAATGTGTGCAGAAAATGTGCGCAGCAACAGACGGCACCACAGAGAAGAGGTTGAATGCCTGCCATACCTTCAAGTAATTGACTACAGATGGCGCTGCTGCTTGCTCACGAGCACCCTAGGCCAGGGGAGAGAAGGCGGGACATGCACCCGCCTAGGACCAATTGCGTGCTGTCTTTCTTAGACAGACACACGCAAAGGCCAATTGCGGGTGATAAAAAAAAACACACGCACGAGCGTGTGTCCAGCGTTTAAAAGCCCTTACTAAATGCCTCGCAGGGCAGTGCATGCACGCTGGCTCAGGTGTGACCTATAAAGGAAAAAGAAGTGCCTGAAAAATGAGCAGTGGAAGGACACTAGTAAAGGCTCCATGCTCCAGAGGAGGGGCAAACACAAGAAGAGGAAGTAAATCTCACACAAGCTAACTTATAAGAAGCAGCAAATGAAAGTGACTATAAAGTCAACCAATGGTAAGTAATGGGCAGGCTCTAAGCCCACTGTGGGCAGATAATACATCTTGCAACAGACAGCACATGCGCAGTCTAGTAGACAAGACCTAAAAACTGTGGATAAAATGTAGTCTTGTGGCAAATGGAACATAAATTATAGGGGATCTTTCCCATATGAATATAATGTGTGATCTTGGGCAGACTGCTTTCTCTCCTTGGAATTTTGGCCCCTAATTGGAGTTTGAAGGTACTTTGATTTCCAATATACAAAAATGCGCTTAAGGGACCTCATTTCATCATCTGCCGCTGGAAAGATTGGGAGTGGTGCATTTAGATTTCTGTAGCAGACACTGGGGTGTACCACGAATGCCTTGGACCCCATTGCAAGCTTGGAAAATGTCCACCTATGTCACCATTTAAGTGGTGATATTCGGCCAGCTGAAGTGATATAGCCATGGTGTTACTGCACTTGATGAACTATTGATAGTTACTTCTTTGTAGGAGGGACACATATAAATAGAGTGAATGCTATTTTGAGGAGAGATTGTAGGGACAGAGGGGCTGCACTGAGAGATCTCTGGAAGAGAAACCCTGACACGGTGAATGAATGTCTTGTTATTGAGACATAGATCAGTGGAACAGACGGACTGACAACGAAGAACAAATTACATCTTTGATTTGATGTTATACTTATAAAGCGGGAGCTAAAACCCGAAGGCGTCTAGGCGCTACCAACTAAAGATCAGAAGATACTGTAAGATAGATGAATACGAGAAGAAATACCTGAATCTGTGAACAGATAGTGCTTACAGAGTGAAGGGCCACGTTTAAGTGCTTTTCTAAAGGAAAGCAGATTGGACAACTTCTCTAAAAGTGAGCCAAGGGTGTTCCAAAGTTTGGAAGTGGAGGAGACAAAGCGCCTGCCACCCCACCCAGACAGTCAACAACTTGGAACCCTACCCAAGTGTGCATAGAGACTGACCCACTCCCATGGGGGTTCAAAGTAAAACAACAGAGATGGAGAACGAGCTTCTTACAACTCCACATCAGAGCTCTGGAAACAACTTTGAAGTGCTTAGAAGATGCATGACATAAGTTAAGACATTACAACCATGTCAGGGAACTTGCAACCTTGGTGGAGCGAAATGTACAAACCAGGCAGAAAGTAATAGATTATAGAATACAAATCTGAGGAAAAAGCAGAACTCCAACTCCCCAAATCAGGGCCGGACTGGCCGTAGCGGGCATCGGGCGTTTCCCCAGGAGGCTGGAAGGGTGGGGGCCAGGTTTGGAGCGGTGGGGGCCAGTTTTGTTACTGGGGGCTGATTTTGCAGCAGTGCTGAAGTATCGGCCCCCATCAACAAAAGCAGCAGTTTTGGGGGCCAGTTTGGTTAGCAGTAGTGCTTCACACTTGCACCCTCGCCCCCCCTCCCACCCCTCTGTAGTCCCTTACCCAGGGGCCGGTCCAATAGAATTGCCTGGGCTGATTTGTATTCTCAGTCCAGCCCTGCCCAAATTACAAGGTGAAAACAGGTCAGATAAAGCAGTCACAAATGGAATGGAAACAGCAAATCTGAGGGTGCACATGGGGTCTAAAGAGTCAGAAAGCTTCTGTGGTCAGGAAGGAGCCATCAGGCTTTGCATCAGCCACAGACCCCCCTCCAACCGAGGAACCTCTGACGTGTTCTTTCTCATTTAAATATCAAAGGAGCCTGAAAGAGTGCACGTCCCTGCGGGCTTTGAAGCTGCTGAGGCGAGGGGCGACCAAGGAGCTGCGCTGCAGACGCTGCCCTCCATATATCCAAGGTATAGAGTCTCCGATATTATGCGCACCAGGACCCTCGCGGTTCTGGCGGACTCTAAACAGGAATTACATAGTCTGCTGGGAGGTGTTAAGGCGTGGTTATGAAAGTTATGGCGTAATGCGTACAGTGTGTGATAGTATGCTGGGGGAAAAAAATGTCTGTTGCAGAATTCCGTGTGTGGCGTGCTCATTTGCATGCTCTCAGGCTGGGGAAGAAGCTACACAGGGCACCCCGCGTGTTCAGTGGTAGTGCGGTGGCTGCCGGGAGAGGGAGGGCGGTGCAAAGACCACAGGAGTAAGAGTGATGCGCGGAGGATAATCTAATATCTGAGGCAGATAAGGCTATAATTGAAAGTAAAGCAGTACAGGAACAGAGAGCAACAAGGGAGAAGCGGGTGACAAGGAGAGCCTGGGTGGAAGCAGACGAGGGAGAGCAAAACTGAGAGTATGAGAGGTCAGGGCGACGTACAAGGGAGAAACACTAAGCGTGAAGAAGGGCTTTAAGTAGACCGAGTCCATCCGGGTCCGTCCTTTATTTAGGATATATAGGGATTAATATTTCGGTGGACGAGATATCTGTCACCATTGTGATGGAGTAACCTGTCCACAGATAACTAAATCAGGCGTTTAGTTTCCAGATATATTTCACACGTATAACATTCTTAGGAAATGCATGATTAAAGTAAGCTATTACTCAAATGTTGTGTTTCTGCATTTTTCCCACATAGCATATTACCCCTGTATAGTGCATACTTCAAACTGAGTCGCCTCCAGGTGTTTATAACAGGCCACCATTGCTCTGGAGTTGGGACTGAAGACAGTGTCAGTTTCTTTCTCACAGTGCCTGTTAGTGGGTCAAAAAAAGATATTCCGAATACACGGTCCTCTAATCCTTGGCTTCTCTCACATATTCAGGTAGCAATTGTGATTCTGTTCGAGTGTGTGTGAAGGACATACACAGTTGTCAAATGATTGACAAGGCAAAGTAAAAGAAAATGCAGTGCTTACAAGTGGGTGGGTGATTTGAGTATTTTGGGGGGGTTGGTGAAGTGAAGGAGATGCGAGGAAGTGCATTCAGGAGAGAGTACAAAGAGCGTGCTGAAGAGGAAACAGGAGGTGTATGAAATGCAGAGGGACAAGAAGTGGAGAGAAAAAGGCGTACATGTGTAACACAGAGTGAACATAACAGGCGTGATAGCAACACTCTTAAGACCACCCCCTTTCACAGGACTCTGTAATGTTTATTCCAGTCTCACATTTTCAGAATTGAAACATTTTCAATAATAATTAATAACAACAAAATCATTGTTGTTACTCATTTATCTTAAACAGCTAACAACCATTGACAAAGCCTGACTGGATTTAGGTGTATGTCAGTTGTTGTGTCATGTATCTGGAAGCAATAACAGAAAGCTCAAAGCAGAAATAATTTACTGATCAGGTACTACACTATAGAATCACAGAAGTATAGTTTGTGCATTTATAAAACACTTTTTTCATCCCACTTAAAGCTCTGTGTGGATGAGTGGGTATTTGTGGTCACATGCACTCTCACAGAGCGCTAAAGGAAAAAAAGTACCCTAAAAGTGAGTAGTGGGAGGACACAAATAAAGAGGGTAGGGTATGCTCCATGGGAGTGACAAACACAAGATGGACAGGGATAGCCTTTGAGTAAGAAGCAAGGAAAGGAGAGTGACAATAAAGCAGTGGGCAGACTTTAAGCCCACTCTAGGTAACAATAGGGCTTTGCAACCAGACGGGTGCCCTGTCTGGGAGGCTCGACCTAACAGTAACAAGTACCCTAAACAGGCATAAATGTACTTGGCTCACCGATAGAGTAAGTCCAACAACACACTTGGTCAAACACTGGTACTGCAACGCTCTCCCATTGAGAATAATGGAGGTAGGGACTGAAAATAAAACCCTATAGTTAAAATAATTTTAAATGAATAAGTCATTTTAGTTAATGTTTATAAAAGTCTTAAAGTAAAACATAATTGGGGGGCGTGTCTAAAATGGCACCCGTGTAGGAGTGTTTCCACTGAGCTCCGCCGCACCACATCGCCAAGCAGCGGGTTCCTGGTGTCCCAGGAGGCTCTAAGCGCGGGCACGAGACCGCCATGACTCTGAGTTGCCTGCTGGCCCCCCGCTGTCTAATGGGGGCATGAGGGGCACTTGGAAATATAAAGAAAAGCGGCAGAGACGTGGGAGGCAAGATGGCGGCTGACGGGAGGGGAGGCTCCTGCTGACTCTCGGCGCCACTGTAAGGCTGCCCGGGGGGGGGGGGGTTGCGCAGCGGCCCCCCCTTAAAAGGGCGGCCGCCTTAGTGCCACAGGAAGGCACAGGGGTGGGAGGTCTAGTCCCTGGGTCGCACCAGGGGAGACCCCAGCAGATGTCTGCTTCCGGCGGGGGCGGGGAGGAGACAGGGGTATTTATACTGTCTCCGCCCCCTCCTGGCCCTCTTCTCCTCTTGTTCGCCTTGACCGAGGTCGCAGCTCGAAACTCGCCGTCGCGGAATAGGTCGTAGTCGCGCGTCCAGCCTCCTTCAGCTTATTTGGGTGAGTTTGCCGGTGACCTTCCTCTCGCCCCGGCCCTGTCCCTGGGCAGCACCAGGAGATGGGGCCCTGTGGTCGGAGTACCACGGGCGGGGGGAGGGCCGTGCGCGGAGGGCTGGTTGTGGTGTGTGGTTGTTGGTTGGGCAGGGGACCTGCTTGTTGGAGACGCGGTTCGTGTCTCTTGCAGATGGTGTGCGTCTATGATCAGGAGGCCTTCAATATTACTCACTGAGCTCTTACACGAAAGGTTAACTGGCACACGATCTCTGCAACAGACACATATCCCCCCCCCTGCCCGAAAGCCACTTAAATGCAACCACTCATAATCCGCCGGGAGAGGAGTTGGCCTGAGGGTGTGCGGACGACCTTGTATGTCGGGACTGGGGTTCGAGTCTCGGCAATGACGCTGAACACCTGTGATCTGGTCTAATCACCCATCCCCCCCAGCAATAATGGGTCCACAATTAATGCAACTGGGGCTACATAACGCGCTCTGATACGTGACACTGGTATGGGCATGTCCCGGCATCGCCGCCCCAGCAGATGCCCCGGTGGCCGGCCGGCATGCGCGGCCTCCCTCGTGGTTTCTTGTCCAAGCCCGATTGCAGGACTGGGGGGTTGGCGCCCGGTCTTCGATGTGGGAAGGGGGAGGATGTAGCGCTTGGGCCGAGCGATTGCGCCTGGCAGCTGGGGCTTCCGTTCCGGCCAGGAACACCGGTTTCGAGCCCGGCGCAGGGGCGCGCTCTCCACTGGAGAGGCAGGAGGCCGCAGCGGTGGCGCTTACATGACAGGCGTCGGGCCTCGGGGTCTGCGGTGGCAGGGGCATGTCCACGGTAGGCAAACCCCCCCAACATCCCCTGGCCACGCGACGGATGTTTCATGGGAGGGGCTTCTTTGAGTACGTAACCTGTAGGGGGGACACGCTCTACTACGCGGCGGGCCGTGCGCGGGCGTGTGTACGGGTTCCGGGTGGCCCGGAGCTGCGCCTCCCTGGTTTACTGGCGCTGCCCCCCCCCGTGCCGCCCCTAAAAGCATTTCTCCTCCCCATGTGGTACCCCCAGGGTGGGCACGCTCTCCCTAATATTGCCTGGGATTCGCATCTGTTCACAATGCGGGGAGAGATGTGGCCGGGGAGGGATTGTGGCCCGTCGGCCGCGCTGCAGACCTTGGTGCAGGATAGCAGGGTCGAGCCTCGAGGTCGCGCCATATAAAAGAAGCAACATACCAGGGTTCGAGCCTCGAGGTCGCGCTAAATATAGAATGCAAATAACCAGGGTTCGAGTAGTGAGGTCGCGCCACATATAGATGCAAATACCAGGGTTCGAGCCGCGAGGTCGCGCTATATATAAAAGATGCAACAGATAACCTGTTTATATGCTCTTTATCACTATTTCCCCGTTCCTTCTATAGTTATGTGTCCTCATGTAGCGCGCTGTTACCGTTGAGCCTTCGATCGAGCGCCTAATAGCATCATCCTTATATGAGCTAGGCTTTACCTCCGGCCCACCCCCCTCTCTCCCCCCCTCCCATAGATGCGTGGGTGCGGCAGGGCCTTACTAATAACCCAGCATGGGGACAGTGCACCTGTGCGTGGTTTGGGGGACATGCACCTGTAGGGCAGCTGCGCGGAGTGGGTGGCCCCATTCGCGGGGGGGATCGATCCTTGCTCTTGCGCACGCCCCGCACGGGCGACCTTCAATGCTCCGAGGAGCTCCGGGGCGCCCTTCGGTGCCTCATTCTGCCCGCAACGCCACCGGAACAGATTGTGATTGGTCACGTATATACAGCTGCCTTGGGTGCGGGTAACTAGAGTCGACCCCGAGGTCGCGGCCTCAGCCTGTGATTCTAGGCAAATCACTTATCTCCCCGTGCCTGAATGTCTTATTTTGGTAGACATTGGAGCAAACAGAGGGAAGGGGTAATGGGTCACATGCGCCCGTCGCTGCCCCAGCGGCATGCTGTGCTTGCAGGGGCGGGGTGCTGTGCCGCCTCGCTTGCACAGACAGCAGGGGGGGGGGTTTCTGCTGTTCGTGGGCCCTCCCTCGACCGGGTCCTAGCTTCTCGGTCACGCTCTCCTGGCGCCCCCCCCTTGCACCCAGGCCCTTGGACGTGGGGGACAAGCGCTGGGGGGGTGTGGCGAATGAGGCTGCGTCTCACAAGGGGACAGCCGCGTAGCCACACGCGCATCATCAGCACTCTAGGTGCCACCCACCTGGGGTGGTTGGGGGGTCACTATGGGAGCTCTGGGCGTGCAGGCCTGGACAGGGCAGTGGCAGACACCTCAGATCTGCGGGCAGTCGCGAAGTTGCCTCCGCTAATGGCGCGCCCCTCGGGACAACTTTTCGCGCTCGGTGCCAGCTAGTGCTGCACCCCCCCCCCCCCCCGGTACCTGTAGGTGGCCCAAGTGTTCGCTTACCAAGTGCACCGTTCGTGGTCATCATGTCACCCCTCCACCGCGCGCAGACACAGGCCATGTACCCTAGGTCCTTCGATGCCCAACACAAGGGGGAGGGAAGCCGACCATCTGTCTAATGTCGGGCGTCTAGCGCTGCCTTCCTGTGCAGGCACAGGACACCCCTACGTTAGGGTTACGGGGCGTGGCCCGCCGTATTGTGATCGCTTCGTGCGCCAGCAGCCACCCCAGTGCCACCGGTAGGGGGGTCTGAGGGGCCTTATGAAACCGCGGTAGGTGAGGCACTGAAAGAGGGGTTGCGGAACTAGGTTCTGAGCGCTGGTCACAGGGGCGCGGCACTCCCTGTGATTCTGGGCAAATCACTCTATCTCCTCGTATCTATCTGATAATGAATGTGTTCTTCTGTGGTGCAGCCAAGCTCTTTTAATGAGGCATGCTCACGAACTAAAAAAAAAAAAAAAAAAAAAAAGATTCCTCCCTATTTTCCCTCACAGATCCTGCCGGTGACCCACAGAGCTGCGGGCACCACTCACTAGGGACTAGGAGTGTAAGTTGGGTCGGTGGGAACAGTGGGGGACTCTGAGACGTGGGTGTTCAACACAGTTACCGACTCGGTTTGAAACACTAGTCATTAATTTTGTGTTCCCAATTTTCCTTATAATGAGCATGGGTAACGGGTGCAACATGCTCCTGCCCGGCTATGTTTCGCGGTTTTGGAATGATCTGAGGTGTGTGGTGTCCCCCGGGCGGCCGCGTGCGTGTTTCTTCGCAGTCGGCGGTTAACGCGAATATAGATTGGTGTTGATGTTATTCTGTCATCTTGCGGCCTATCTCAGATTAATGCGTGGGGGTGTGCGTTTCATAAATTTGCAGGGTGCCATTGCAGAGATTGTCAACCGTGTCCTCTGGGCAGCTCAGCGGGTTTAGTTTGGCGGTGCAGTCCTCTCAGGTACGGCGAGAGGCGTAATCTGCCTGGGTCAGCACCCGTCTTGGGGGAATTTTGACATAGTTCAGTGTCAGCATAGAGGTGGGCCCATCATTAAAATGGTTTACCTTTTGTAATGAGCTTGGTGAATGGGATGACATCTGCGTAAGGGTAGTCTCAGGTATTTACAAGGCAATGAGGGAACATCAGAGACGTATATTATATTAGTTTCACTATTGGGTAGTCAATACTCCAGGGGGAGGGACCCATACATATCTCCCCCCTGCCACAGAAAGCCACGGTGTTACACCCTGCACCCGGTTATGCTTCCCGGTTTTGGAATTACTTTAGGCATGCTTTGTCCACTGGCAAACCGCGTGCGTTTTTCGTCAGTCGGCGGGGAATCCAACTAGAATATTTGTGTTGTTCTGTCATTTACGGCCAATCCCAGATTAATGTGATGGGGCGTGCGTACATAAATGGTCAGGGTGCCTTGCTGAGATTGTCATCCGCGTACTCTGGTCAGCACAGCGGGAGTGTATTGGCTGTGCGGTCCTCACAGGTGAGGCGGGAGGTTTAATCTGCTGGGGTCAGCACCCGTCTTAGGGGCTTGGTTTCAATGCATTGTTTCATTGGCAAATGAGACCGAGTGGACTTGGTACACCTAGTAAATGCGCGGTGTGTTGGTGGCCGGTCTGTATGCCATAGCCAGTGCCGGAGCATGCTGGGTAGCCCTGCAGACCAGTTTTACTCTGGAAAACACTTGTAGCTGCGCAGGGCTCCCTTGGTCTGTCGGGGTCTGTTATATTAGCCGGGCACTCCTGGGACGCTTCACCACTATGGTCGGGAGCAGGGGGAGGTGTCACTTTGCATCCAGCACCTAGGCTAAGCAAAGAGTTACGCCTAGGTTGCGTGAGTGTTAATGTTACCTGGTCGTTCTTTGGGGCTCCTGAGGGTAGGATGACCTAGCGGCAAGGAACAGCTAGGGTGGTTTACGTGTGCTTCAGCAATAAAAAAAAAAAAAAAATATGCAACGGGGGCCCTGGCTCACACAGTAGTGGGCAAAGATCACACACGCCACAGGTGCCGAGGCCGGTTCTGATGCCTGGCGTTGGGCTCCCAGGTTACTTCTGAAGGGCTAGGCCTTCAGATGCTGAAAGGATGTCCGTTGTTATTTACTCGATTGTTATACGATTGGTTATTTCCGGGGTCATCCGTGGGTGTAGAGCGTTAGGCGCTTGTTGTCTTTTCATCGGGTCGGTTTGATGTGGGATGGTGTTTTCTTTGGGCACAGCCACATGGTGGGTTTTTCTGTGTCGGACTGGGGCTAGCCTTCCGTTATCTCCCTGTGTGTCTCACACGGTTGTAAGACAGGGGGGCAACTAGCCCTGTGCTGATTGAGTTGCTACTACGCTATTAGTATTAAACACATCAGGTACTCGTTTGAACCCAACTATAGGTACTCTAGGACGCCTGTCCTCCATCACACACATCTTCAGACTGGACTGCCCCTCCCCCCCCCCCTCCAATCCTTGGAGCAATAGGTGTCCAAATACTTGTGGGGTTGGCAGGCTTGGACAGAGGTTGGTGGCGAGCTCCCACATCATTCTGTAGGAGGATTTCGAAGAGTCTTTGGGCAGGTCATTGACCGCTCCTCCCGCTGTATTTGCTGTCATCTTATTCTCACTGGAAACCCTTACTCCTTCACGCCTATTGTTAGCTGAGGATGCCTGTTGACGCTGTTAGACCTGCTATTAGTTATTACACACACCTGTGTGCCTTGGCATGGTTTGTTTCGCATCAGGGCCAGTTTGGGGTTACTGGCGAATTGTTTGCTCCAGGGCTGAAGCGGGCGCTTCCAGAACAGGGCAAGATTGCTTAGGCCAGGCAGCAGGACCAAGGTCTTTTCGGCACTGGCAGAATGGTGCAGGCTGCGAAGTAGTGCCATTGCAGAACATAGATTTGTCAACATTCTGCTAGGAAATGATGAGCAGCATTAAGGTATTGAACCATGGTGAGAAATTGTTGTGGGTTTCGTGCTCAACAGGAGCAAGGGAAATGCATTCGGTTCATCAAGCTACAGGTACGGTCTACAGCACCAGAAACTGTAAAGCTGCTATGTTCGCCCGGGACTGGGCTGCCAATGTCATCTAACTTTACATCCAGCCACTGAGTAGGCAAAGACATACTTGCGATGGTGCAATGGGCACTCAGCAGTAGAGTTAGTTGAGTGTCATCATACCCCGATATAACGTCAGTGATAAAACGTAGGTTGTGGCCACACATGACCAGGCACTCTAGGGCAGCTGGGGCGGGAGTGTGCCAGTGCCAAGAGGGTGCGGGTTGCCTGGTTAGGGCGGCTGGTTTGGAGGGAACACTAATACGGATCGCCACAGAGCACATTTTGCATTCATAGAAGGCTGAATTGATACTTTTATGGCATGGTGCCAGTTGCTTTAGTTATCCGCATGTTTCTTGGCTGTGTCAGGAACATCCAGAATGCAATGCTGGTGGTCAGCCTGTTGTCCTGCTTTTCAGAGGTGTCTTAAGCTCAGGCATGGCCAAGCATGGGTTAGAGGCCGGGGTCTGCCCTGGGGATTCGTGTTAACAGGCAGGTGAAGCAGCAGAACTTAGAGGGGCTTGGGTCGGACCCCTGGTTTCAAGGGCAGAGCCTGGTCAGCTCACTTAATAGCCTGTCCTTTAGTTCGACAATACAGGTACATTTATAGTGAGTAACGGTAAGGGGTGACTTCTCCCGCCCTTTAGCACTGCCTGGCAGCTATGCAGGCTGTGGAAGTGGCCTTCCCACGGGGGCGATTGGGTCCATATGTTTGGGGCAAACTCCTAGGAGGCATATTTGGGCTGCAAAGTAGCAGGAGTACCACTGGCATTCCCAGTATTAACATAGTGAGGCATTTATGCTTTGGTTCCCCCCTGGGTCACACTGTCCTGTCTGCTCGCTGGTATGTTGTCAGAACTTTGGGAGGGCTAGGCTCCACATAGGGTGCTGACTGTCGGAAGGTGATGGTCATACTCCGACTAGGGCTAGACTCAGATAACTGAGGTAAGAGGAAGTAGAGCGGGTTTGTCAACTCTTACCTCCACCCGCGGGCACTTCCTGGCAGGAGTGGCTTGTCATAGGTATTGTTCTTCAGCCATGCAAAGGTAACATTGGACCAACGCCTAGTTTTAGGTTTCGGGTCACATCAGTCAAAATCCACGGGGAGTTTTGATAGAATGGGGGCACTTGCCTGATGGGGCATGCCAGCTCCGGGCCTGCATGGGCTAAGACTGGTTTGGCTGGACCTGGGGAAGCCCGGTTATCAGCATGTTGTATGTTAAAAGGCAAATTTGGTTTTGGCTTCATCAGGAAAGGTCTTATTCACGCCAAATCCACAGGGTGCCGGGAGGGAGATGGGGTACACCTCTCTAGTTGAAGCATGGATCTTTTCCTACTGGACTTAGGGGAAGCTTTGGCTGCAGCAGGTTGTAAGTAATAGGCTACCTTGGCAAGGAGCCCGCTCAGGAGAAGCCATTGAGGTGTCAATAGCGCCATGCGCAAGTTCACTGAGAAAAGAGGCTTTGGCTTCATCAGGCATGGCCTTTTACACGCCAAATCAACAGGGTGTCTGGAGGGTGATGGGGTGCACCTCTCCACTCTAGGCATGGATTTAATTTTACTTGACCTTGGTGAAGCCTTGGCAGCTGCGGGTTGCGAATAGACTGGACCTTCTGGACCTAGGGGAAGCTTTGGCTGCAGCAGGTTGTAAGGTAATAGGTCTACCTTGGTGGGGGGCCCTGGTAGTGACGGTGGCCACTCCCAAGGCTGTGGAGGAGTTACAGGGCGATCCAGGGTCTGCACATACCAAGGGGTACATCATGCAGCAGCACCGCGGGGTGCTAAGCCAGGATACCCAGGGATGTTTTAGCGTTGTCCCCTGGAAGAACAACGGCGCCCCGTTAGCCGACAGGCGGTTGTGGGTCTGAGCAACCGGGGGCTGCCATGTATGCTCCGCCCACCCCTCACGGGGCAGGGGGCGTGTGAAGCAAGTGGACTGGGGGTCCACGGATGGGAGGGGTGGCCCCTTCCATTAGTTGGTATACACCATCTGGCGTTGCCATGGTGACTCTAGGCTTATCAGACGGGCAGGCGGCATAGGGGCTGGCCTGCCCTGGGATCGCCCGTAAGATAACCCACCATGTGTGCATATTGTTTATGCTAATAAACCTGCAGCAATATTTCTCCACTTACAATAGTGTTGTGTGGTTTATTTATGTACTTATGTGTTTTGTGACAACTGTTGCCGATATTGGCACTATGTAAGGCTGCCCGGGGGGGGGGGGGGGTTGCGCAGCAGCCCCCCCTCTAAAAGGGCGGCCGCCTTAGTGCCACAGGAAGGCACAGGGGTGGGAGGTCTAGTCCCTGGGTCGCACCAGGGGAGACCCCAGCAGATGGCTGCTTCCGGCGGGGGCGGGGAGGAGACAGGGGTATTTATACTGTCTCCGCCCCCTCCTCGCCCTCTTGTCCTCTCATTCGCCTTGCCCGCCCCTCCTATTACCCAGCGTCCGGAGGTACAAAGGGGGGGTTAGGTCTTCTAACAATGTTACTTTGCGTTGCAGGAGGAGTTACAGGGCGATCCAGGGTCTGCACATACCAAGGGGTACATCATGCAGCAGTACCCCGGGGTGCTAAGCCAGGATACCCAGGGATGTTTTAGCGTTGTCCCCTGGAAGAACGACGGCGCCCCGTTAGCCGACAGGCGGTTGTGGGTCTGAGCAACCGGGGGCTGCCATGTATGCTCCGCCCACCCCTCACGGGGCAGGGGGCATGTGAAGCAAGTGGACTGGGGTCAACGGATGGGAGGGGTGGCCCCTCCCATTAGTTGGTATACACCATCTGGCATTGCCATGGTGACTCTAGGCTTATCAGACGGGCAGGCGGCATAGGGGCTGGCCTGCCCTGGGATCGCCCGTAAGATAACCCACCATGTTTGCATATTGTTTATGCTAATAAACCTGCAGCAATATTTCTCCACTTACAATAGTGTAGTGTGGTTTATTTATGTACTTATGTGTTTTGTGACAACTGTTGCCGATATTGGCACTATGAGGTGTGCAGCTTCTGCTTGCAGGGCTCTTGAGACATCGGAGCTCTCCGGACAATTTGTGGACCGGGGAGGTGCGTTTCCTTCACCCTCCTCCCGGCACCGCACTGGAACGGTGGATCCTGCGACCTGCGCACATCCCGAGATCAGAACGGAGCTGCGGCCTAAGACCCATACAGGGGTTATACCTCGTTGTTTGGCTGGGCCCGAGACGCCCAGAACGGCATGAGGAGAGAACCATTGAGGGAGAAAGCGTTGCTCCAATTGAGGACCTGAGTGCTGGAGGGGCCCCTTGGTGACGTCACTGATCGCGTTTGCCTGGAGTGAAGCACCGGAGTCAATAGTAACTAGCTTCTGCGGGTGGGGGGGGGGTTTGAGAGGGGGGGAGTGGAGGGGAGCTCGCTGCTGAGAAAGATACGCTGCTTGCCTGGGCATTAGAGCATCGTCTGGAGGAGTGTGCAGTCTGCTGGTGCTGCCGCCTTCCTCCCTACCCCCCTTTCTTGTGGTGCCAGTGGGTGCACTGGAGTAGAACGCGGCGCACCACTGCGGGCACAAGAGGAGCGTGAATGGCACAAAGGGTGCCCAGAGATAAACCACACTGGGCAAGTGAGCTGATGGAGGGCCCTGAGTGGGACCTGAGCTACTGGGAGAGCTTGCCCCGGGAGACCCAGGAACAGCTGTGGAGGAGGTGGGCCCCAGCCTCAAGTGACTTGATTAATTCTGCCTCCCCTGCAGCGAAACCTGGCATCACTAGGCTGTGGCAGAGTGTGGAGAGCGACTCACTAGAGCTGTGCCCCGGGACAGCGTTACGTTGCGCCCCAACAGAAGCACAGGGGTCTCGGGGGTGACCAGCGAGCGTGTTGCATGTCTCTCCCGTCACACAGAATACAGAGGACTGGGTTGGTGCCTCATGTGCAGCAGGCAAAGTACATTGCAAAAGAACTTACAATCGGTGGGGCATTCCGTTCACAGGGAAGTTGCGCTTGATGACCTCAAAGAAGACGACCCACAGTGAATCTGCAAGGGGGGGCACGATGGCAAATACCAGGACTAAAAAGGACCCTACTATCAAGGATCTTTAACTAAAACCTCTCCCAAGCGGGCAGGCCTTTGGGCGGCCTCGCCAGAGCACCAGTCGACAGGTACAGAAGCTGGACAGGAAGGGGGCGAGGAGGGCCGGTTACAAGGGGCTTTTTGAAGTCCCTCTTTGGTACACTGAGGGAGGATATAGCAACATTAAGGACGGAGATAGCAAACGACAAGAAAGAACTGTTCTGCGAGGTGGGCGAACTTGAGCAGCGAGTAGACTCTGTAGAGAAAATGGGTGATGCTAGAGAGGAGGAACTGGAACAACACCGTAGAGAGATACTTGACCTTAAAGAGCGTAATGCCGACCTCAACTACTATTTAGAAGATTTAGAAAATAGGTCCAGGAGATCCAATATAAGACTCAAGGGGGTTCCACTTCAGGCAGATGGCAACCGCCTCGAAGACTTTGTCAAACGGCTGTTCCGCTAAATAGGTCCAGAGCTGAAGGAGGTTGATATCCCCTTGGACCGTACACATAGGGCAGGTCACACATCCTCCTCACCAGGTCCCCCTCGGGACATCTTGATGTGTCTACACTACAATCGACAGAAAGAACTCATAATGAATGCGGTACGAGACCAGGCTTACGGCATGTTTGAAGGGATCAAGGTTTGCCTTTTTCAAGATCTTTCTCCCATCACATTGCAGCATCATCGCTCCATGAAACTCATTACGGATATCTTGAGGGAAAAGGATGTGTGTTACAGATGAGGTCCCCCTTTTCGCCTACAGTTTATATGGAACGGTGAAACACACTTGACTCACACCCCACCCGGAAGCAGGAACCTGGAACAGGAGGAGCGGATGGATGAACGGGGATTGCACTCCTCATGCTCCCAGAGACGAGGGCGGCTCCCTAAAGGCAAGCATCAAAAACTTGTGTGCAAGACATCAACCACTAAAAGCATCATGGAGCGGTAAGCTCTAATCCAGCACCTTGCAAAGCAGGACTCTGCACCAGAACAAGAATAATAATAATGGTCCTGGAAGCAAGAGCCAAAAGGGACTGCGTTTTCACGGATTTGCGGTGGAACTGGTTGTGGCACTAATAGTCTTACACGGCATGTTTAGCATGCTCGGCTCCGATCTCAGCTGCATGATAATCTCATGATATTGGCATGCGCAGGACTCCCTTGACTGTTTCCATCTTGAAAGACTCACGAGGCTTGCCTACGACATGGACCCCTACCACGTCTACACTGGTTGTTCCTCAATTGGTAATGTTGTTGTTTATGTTTCATTGTATGTTTTCACCCCCCAGGCCCACGCGCAGTAAATGCTGTAGATCGTTCCTTTCCGCCAAATAGGGGAAAAGCAAAGTGTTACTCCTTAAAGTCACCATCGCTCCTCACTTGAACACCAACTCATGAAATAGATAGTTAGCCACAACGCACGGGCCCTTAACTCTCCAACGAAAAGAATAGCGCTGCTGATGCAGCCGAGGGCAATGCAATGTGACATATGTCTATTGCAAGAGACTCACCTTGTTAAAAAGGATTGGAGTCTCATGAGATCGAGGTGGTTTGACCGGCAGTTTTGGTCGGCCGGACCCAGCAAGAAGGCAGGGGTCGCTATATTACTCACAATACACATTTCTAAGGCCAGGAGATCACGGGCCGTATGTAGCTTTGCGAATCGCCTTCCCACAGTGCAATATTACAATTGCAAGCGTGTACACGCCTAAAGATCACCAGGATGGGTTTATCCGCGTTGCGATTGGGTCTATTATCACTACTCCTGATGCCCATGTTTTGATCAGGGGGGATTCTAATATAGTTCGAGACACCACACTGGATAGACACCCATATCGGGGGAACCAAACAGGAGCACTCACACCACAAGGCCTTCAATGGCTCGCGGACGGGGGGCTGGTTGATGTCTGGAGTCCAGGCCTATCTGCACACGTCACTTGAGATCAGGCCTCTCTGCACATGGCAATTGACCCCAGGCCTCTCTGCACACATCGCTTGAGTATCTGCACACACTTGTATGCAGGCCTCTCTGCACACGTCACTGGAGTCCAGGCCTCTCTGCACACATCACTGGAGTCCAGACCTCTCTGCACACGTCACTTGAGTCCAGGCCTCTCTGCACACACTTGTATCCAGGCCTCTCTGCACACGTCACTGGAGTCCAGGCCTCTCTGCACACGCCACTTGGTGCAATGGAGGGATGGGGAATACGTTCACTAGAGGGATGCAGGATACGTTTTAATTACCCGCCAGAAAGCGCTTCCGCGCCTCAAATGAGACCCGTCTGTGATTGAGACCTTCAACCCATTTGGAAACGTCAGCCCCAGAGTATTAAACATGTTGCAAGACCATACACTAGGAGATAGTGCACTATACACATCACAAGGGTCAGAGGTCATAATATAGCACTAGGAAGAGGGAATGTAATGGGTATGTGTAAAGATATCCAGAGTGCAGTCATAGAGATGAATAGAGCACATTAATTGAGAAAAACCAGGATACCGGCGGGAAAGCACTAGTACAGAGAAACTAATGGTAGCTCAGGTGTAAATCTCGATTTATGGGGTAAGCATGTTTAGGCCTGATCCAGAGAGTACAATGCACACTTTTAGTTGTATACTTACATTTTTGATGCCGTTCAATCTATTTTTAAGATGAAGAATTTTCCTTGTTTTTTCTGCTTGCCCCCCATAGTCGCACGTTTAGGGGCATTCTTGCACATTTTGCATTGTAGTTTCCTGCATAAACACACATAAATGTACTCCAAACTAAAGGTTTTTGTGGGTGTCTTTTCAAACTAGTGAAGGGGAGTAAGAGGATGAGATGCCTAGATTTCCCGAAGTCCCCAAAATTCAGAAATCTTCTTTAATAATAGGAGTAGATTTTAAAGTTTGGTGAATTGTCCCTTTTAGGGCAGAGTGGTTGAGGAGAAGCATGGAGTCTTCTTGGGTCTCTTCAGTTTGTGATTCTTGACGCAATGTACCAGTGGTTTACGACCATAATCCGGTTGCAAAATATTGAAAACGCAACGGCTCCAGACTTAAGCAGCAACCAATTCGCCACAAGCATTTGCAATGCAATAGGTCTCGCATTATTAAAGTTTGAGCTATTGGTGTTGCATTATTTAGCAATGCCAATAGCTCAAACTTTAATAATGCGAGACCTATTGCATTGCAAATGCTTGTTTATTGTTGTGAAATCTTTTTAAAAAGCACTGATGCGGACTGCTCAGAGCTAATCGGAAAACTCTGGTGCTCCACACAATAAACAAGCATTTGCAATGCAATAGGTCTCGCATTTATACGAGTTTGAGCTATTGGCATTGTAAATGACAATGCCTTTTATTTAAGTTTTGATTTTTAAAACATAAAGAAAAGGCATTGTCATTTACAATGCTAATAGCTCAAACTCTCGCAAATGCGAGACCTATTGCATTGCAAATGCTTGTTAGTTGTGTCTGCCTCCAGAAAGAGTCACATCGGCAGAGTTGGAAACATTTTCTTGACTGACTGCCAGCCAAACGGCCTGGTTCAGAGCTCTGCTCTTGGTCAAGGCCAGAAAGATTTGCATTTCTGCATGCATCAATGAGTGGGCTTGCATGTATTTTTCTCCCATGTCTACTCACGAGCTCCTAAAAAGGCACCCCAAGTATCGTGTTCATTGCAGATGCGCTGACCCGGACATGTTGCCCACTGCGAACTGGAAGGCGTCCGTATCCAGGAACACGGCACCAATGCATGCTCCCCACGGCTCAAACCACCATGCCTGCCTGTCTCCTGGCCGCTCCCGTGTTGCCAGCTCCCCTCCTCGTAGGCCCCTTCTCCCCAGCTCCTTTTGGCCCTCTGTCCTGCTGTTTTCCATCTGCCCACTGACCCAATTTCCATATAAAAGGATTCCTTTGAGGCGGTGATGCTGCCCTTGCGAGCCCTTTGATTCCCAAGGCTTCAATGAGGCCCGAGTCATTGCACTGGGACGGCATGAATATGTTAAAACAAGCATTGGCATAGCCAATAGGTATTTGTATTTGTATTTCTAGAGCGCAACACTCATCCCAGGGGACATCACGGCGCTGTGAAACACAATCGAGTGTAAACATGAAGAAATTTAAATTGCAGTTTAGTAGCTGGGAAATAAGCGGCTTTTTAGTTTTTTCCTGAACATTAAATATTCTTCAGTCAGACGTAAATCAAGAGGAAGTTTATTCCAATTTACCGCTGCTAATTTAGAGAATGAGCGATCGCCCATCCTGACTTTGGACATACGTTTGACTGATGCTAATGCCTGATGACGGGATCTAAGATTACACAAAGGTACGGGAAATCTTAGTCTCCCGTATAGGATTTGAGGGCCAGTTCTATAAAGTGTGCAATGTGCGAAACACATCAGCTTAAAATTAGCTCTTTGGCGTACAGGTAGCCAATGTAATTCTTTCATGCACAAGGTGGCAGAACTAAACCTAATCTTATTGCAAATCAGTTTGGCAGCTGCATTTTGGACTACTTGTAATCTGGTGAAAAGGTAATCAGCCATGCCCATATATAGTGCGTTACCGTAGTCCAGATTGCTCACCAGTAGTGCTTGTGTCACGGTTTTCCTACAGTTTAAAGGAATCCATGGGAAAAGTCTTCTAAGAAGTTTTAGAATAGCAAAACCTTTCCCACATACTGAACGTACTTGGTTCTGCATGGACAGAGCATTATCAAAGATAAAACCCAGATTCTTGGCGGCCTGCCTAGGTGCAGGAGCAGTTCCCAGAACCTGGGGCCACCAACTGTTGTCCCAGATTGTCTGAGCTCCTCCAAAAAGTAAGATCTCCGATTTTCCGGCATTGAGTTTTAGACAGTGCTCAGACATCCAGTTTGCTATTTCGGTAAGACAGTTAATAAGGTTGTCCTTTGAATCTACTTTTGTCAACCTATCAGACAGAGGAATTATCAGTTGTGTATCGTCAGCATAGGAGCATATATCAAAGCCCCATTTCCTGCTGATGTCTGCCAAAGAGGAAACATATATATTAAAAAGCGTGGGGCTCAGAGTAGCTCCCTGTGGTACTCCATAATCAATGCTCTTAGCGGAGGAGGAGAAGGGTCCCATTTGAATTATTTGGGTTCGGTTCTTGAGAAATGATGCGAACCATGCTAAAGCATTTGAGCATAGTCCCTTCTCGTGCAGGGTTCGTAGTAGTTTGTCATGAGATACAGTGTCGAAGGCCGCTGTAAGATCCAAAAGAATCAGTGCCACAGCTTTGCCCTGATCGACTAAAGACCTGATGTTGTCTGACACAGCTAGTAAAGTAGCCTCAGTACTATTATTAGCCCTAAATCCGGTCTGTGAGGAATCAAGTAAATTATTGGATTCAATAAAGGTCGTGAGTTGTTTGTTAACCAATTTCTCTAGGACCTTTGATAGATACGGTAATTGAGATATTGGTCTATAGTTGGCAGGATCATACATTTCCAGACCTGGCTTTTTTAAAAGGGGAAAAACAACTGTTTTTTTCCAGATATCTGGAAAAGAGGCAAGCTCTAGTGATTGATTAAGAGCTTTAGTAACATAGGGACAGAGTACCGAGACCAAACGTGAGAAAATGAAATGCGGACATGGATCCAACGGGGAGCCTGCCTTAACTTCTATCATGGCTTTGGTTACTTGTTCTTCAGAAAGAGATGTCAGCCTATATAGGTGGTTGGGCGTTGCAGGATGGGGGGCTACATTTTCCCAATCCTTAAAGTCTTCACTATTTAAAGCAGAGAAGCTTGTATACATTTTTGTCACTTTATTTATGAAGAAATTATTAAGTAGCTCACAGTTCTCTGAGGAGGGTGCCGTAGATTGTGACATCAAAGTAGACTTGCAAAGTTCTTGAATTATTTTATAAAGTTCTTTAGAGGAACTTCCTGTTTTTTCAATTCTTTCAGAGTAGTACTTGATTTTGGCCTTTTTTAGTGCTTCGTGATAGGTTTTTTGCTTGGCTATAAAAATGCATCTATCTGTGCTGGTCTTAGAGAGCCTCCATTTATGTTCCTTGATCCTACACTCTCTTTTCATTAGTTTTAAATTCAGGGTATACCATTTTTCAGATTTTTTGGTGGCTAATGGCCGAATCAGTTTAGGAGCGCACTGATCGAGTGTTTCTTCAATGTCACACTGTAGCTGTGTGGCTAATGTGCATGTAGAGTTTTGGAACAACGGCTTCGAAGTACAGGAGAAAAAGGTACCAAAAGAATCCTCCGTGATTTGTCCTCAGGCCCTGGACCTTGGCTGACCCTTCAACTCGGACTTTGGTATATATTTGGGTCGACTAAAAGAAAAGGGAATTAAGAAATGATCCATCCATAGTAAGGGTTTGATTTCCTGAATACATAATGAGTCCATGTTGCAGAACAGTAGATCGAGGGTGTGGCCGGCCACATGAGTTGGTGTACAAATCCTTTGAGATAGTTGTAATATGACCATATGATTGTCAAGATGTTTAACTCCTGGGTTGGAGGGCTCTTCGTAATGAAGATTGAAGTCTTCTATGACTAAAAACTCATTGTGCTTCAGGCAAAGGGGGAGAAGTTGTGTTAGTAAATTAGAACTTAAGCCAGAGTAATACCCTTGCGAGTTGTAAATGACCGCCCCTCCAAACAGTTTATGTTCCTCCACAGACACTGAGAACGCTAGAATCTCATGTGTGCCTGCTTTAGTGACCGAAATGGGGATACATGTAAAATGCTCTTTGTACACGATTGCTGTCTCCCCTCCTCTCTTACCGCCTTTCCTATTAAGTTGTAAGATTTTGTACCCAAGGGGTAGGGCAGTGACAATATCGGGAGTGTTATTATCATCGAGCCAGGTCTCGCCTTTGGAACCTTATAAATATTTAGTTATGAAGTACAATATCCTTGGTGCAACAACATCAACTGTTACATGTCTAAACACTTATACGGTCCCGAAGGCGAGACCTATTGGCTATGCCAATGCTTGTTATATGAGGTGCTGGTGGCAGTGGGATTGGGTTCCCGTTTCTGCAAGTGGATATGGGCCAGCTATGCAGACGCCATGGCACTTGTGTAAGTTAACAATGTCATTGCCCTGTGTTTTTGATTTTGAAAGGGACGGGGCAAGGGTGCCCTCTCTCCCCTCTCTTATTCGCGCTCTACATGGAGCCATTGGCGGAGTGAATACGAGGGCACTCTCTAGTGGACGTGGTGGGGATGGGTGGTCAGGTGCATAAAATAGAATTATATGAAGATGACGTTTGCTTACAATCACTAAGCCTCGTCAATCATTGCCCCCGCATCTTCAGGAACTGGCAGAGTTCAGGGAGGCTTCTGGTTTAAGATAAATGCTGCCAAATCAAAGGCCCTTGGTGTCTCTATCCCGCAGGAGGAACAGACTTATTTGACAGACACATTCTCCTTCTCCTGGGCCACACGGGGTATCTCATATCTGGGTATCCAACTATTCTCCACTACCGACAAGGTGGTGTTGCAGAACTACACAACCCTGCTGGCTACGGTGCATTCTCTCATACAATCATGGCATGGAGGTCCTATCTCGTGGTCAGGTCGAATTGCGGCAAACAAAATGACTCTAGTGCCAAAAAATCTGTATTTAATGCAGGCAGTACCACTGCAACCACCCCCCGTGGTGATCAAGAAACTGCAACTGGCGTTGGAGTCCTTTATATGGGACGGTAAAAAAGCTAGGATGGCCAGAGCCAGGGCTTATCATCCTGTGGCTAACGGAGGCTTGGGGATCCCTCACTTGGTACGCTACTATCCTGCAGCTCAGTTGAGGTTCTTAGTGGAATGGCTACGCCCACTTACAGAAAAGCGTTGGTGTTTTTTAGACCAGGCAGTGGCCGGTATTGACATCTGGAAAGTCCCTTGGTTACCGCGTAAGAGTCGCCCAGCAGGATTGTATATTTCCCCGGTGGTCCAGGCTACATTGGGAGCATGGGATAAACTGAGCGTCTCTAAAGATCTCTCCTCCCCGATATCACCGCTCACCCTGATCATAGGAAACACATATTTTCCCCCCATCTGTCACGATCTGGGAAACTCCTCAGAATCCGGGCGGCGAAATAGAGTTCCACCTCCAGATCTCCCCGGACTCCAACCAAAGGTTACAGAGCCCAGAGGGGGTCAGGCGAGGGAAAGGATGGGGGATGGGGTCAGCAGGGAATAGGTCCTGTAAGGAGACAAAATACAGACAACCAAATAAACAGCGATGAACAACAGTCTACTCTCTGTCGGTCTCGCTAAGGCAAAGGAAATACACTCTAGAATCTCAACAGTCTACTCTCTGTCGGTCTCGCTAAAGCAAAGGAAATACACTCTAGAATCTCAACAGTCTACTCTCTGTCGGTCTCGCTAATGTACAGGCTTACTATCACGGTAGAAGCACCAAAACCACAATGCACCTCTCCTAGAGACTTCTATGAGACTTCCTGTCTGACTAGGATAGTAATGTCACGAGCCTTGTTCCAGAGTATGTCGGCTTCCACGGTGATTACACCGCCGCCAGGAGTCCCTACGTTGTAGCGCTCCTTCACCGGGGATATCAACACGCTCGCAATTCCCTAGTCTCCACACTCTAGCGCCCTGTACTGTTTGCCAAGTCTCGCAAGCCTGTGGGACATGCCCAATTAGCGCGGGGTAAGAAAAGAACACAAATGGAATATGGTAACTTCCGCTCACCGAGCGTCTTGGTCAATTACCAATCCCTCCTGCTGCTGAATGTCCAGGGTAGGTCCCTTGGGGCCAATCACGCTACGCTCCTCCGAGCGGTCAGTCAAGTCGCTCTACTCATCTTTAACCACGGGTAGGCTCCGTGAGTCAACACGTCGGCTCCTCCGAGCTGACTTCCTACGGCCTGTAATTACCGCCCTGCTGTGCTTACCCGCAGGCGCGGTTATCCTAGGACGAAAGAGCCGATCACAGGGAAGGCGGAGTTAGCGGTCTTTTTCTCCGTCACTCTCTCGAACTCCGCTGCTCCTCCCTCCAAGCTTCGACTCCCGAGACTTCGAAATCCTGCCAGGTCTCTCCCCGCCTGGTCGCCAGGCTCCGAGGGACGGGGAAGAGTACTCCGGGATGGTGCCCGTCGAGAGGCTCTGTAATCCTCCTGTTTCGCTGGGACGCCGAGCTCCGAGCAGCGAACAGGAAGTTCCTTCGATTCAAAATAACGCACGTTTTCTGACGTGCTGGGCGGCCTTAAGAAGCCTCCCACTTCCTGGTTTCAGGGTTGCTGGGATTCGTAGTCCTGGAACGCTGGGTAGGCGCTTCGGGACCTGAACCTTCACACCATCATGAGCGGTACAGCTTTCTCCCGGTAGAAATATGCCAACTGTAAACGAATAGGTGACCTCTTCGAGGAATGGGGACTACAGGACTTCCCAGGGCTTCATAAAGATTATGGCCTCCTGGAATCGTAGAGATGGCGATATGCAGCCGTTCGCCACTGGGTGACTCGACCAGACATGCACACTAGCAGACCCTAACACAATTTGAGCGCAGGCTCCTCACACAAAGTGAGGACCGATGTGTGCTTTCCCACATTTACTCTTTTCTGAACACCTCAGCTGCGCCCCTATTATCTCCAGTGAGATCTAGATGGGAATTGGAATGTGAGCTCACGTTCACAGATAAAGAATGGTCAGACATTTTGCAGCGTGCTCGCACGTTGGCGCGCAGTGCAGCAGGGAGGGAAAACCTTCTTTAAATTGGCACATTATTGGTATTATACACCCGCTCGCCTGTCTAGGTAGAAACATGGTTGCAGTGACAAATGTTGGCGGGGCTGTGACAACACAGGTACACTAACTCACCTTTTATGGCACTGCCCCAAAATACATCGCTATTGGAAGGAGATATTGGCGGCAATAGATCAGATGTTCAGACGGAGTTGTCCCGCTTCCTTAGCTATGTTCTTTTGGGTCTACCCAATGTTTTGACATATCCCCTCCGTTCACTCAGGGGGAGGGCCATAACCCTAGCAATGTGTGTCGCAAAGCAAGTCTTACTCTCACACTGGGGGACAGATGTTATACCCACACATTCAGACTGGTTACATAAACTCTGGGACCCATTGAGTATGAAGAAATTATCCACATTTGTAGATCACACACCCCCTATGTGTGAGAAGATTTGGGGCCCTTGCCTTAACCCCTTCAGTGCCCGCCCCTTTCCCCGCCCAGTGCCGGCCGTTGCATTAGCGGGCGGGGTCTATGACGAGCTGGACTCGTCATGGGCACAGCGCCACCGCGGCCCATGACGAGTCCAGCTCGTCATGGGCACTGAAGGGGTTAAATACTTGTCCAACACATTGCGAGAATTTACGCGTTTTGCGCTTAACAGCAGGCACGCAACCTGACTCTTAAATAATACAGGGGTGGAAGCCGGATCATATTGACGTTACAGTACAGGCGGGCCTGTTTGGGTTGGGTGCTTTGTTTAGTTTAATTATTACTGTATATTGTTAATTATTGTTTCTTTATGGTTTTCTTCTTCCTTTTTCTTTTGTTTTGTATGCCTTTCTCCGCCGGCCATTGATATTGCTTGTAGGTGGATGATTAGTATAATTTCTATTTCACTGTTTAAAATTAATAAAAATTGAAACAATCCTAAATAAAACATATTTTTTTAATGTTTTAAAATATAGAAATTAATGAAACCTAAATATTTCTTTAAAATGCAATTACTTTCATGAGTTTTTTTTACATAATGATGAATAATTATTAATAAACAATAAAACATTTTTTTTACTTCAAGTGGATGTTTTTAATTTAAACTTCAGAAAAATAATGTTATTTTAATGGATTAAATTAAAAACAATTACATTTATAAATTCAAATTAAGTTATTACTGCTGTAACTTTTTTATCGTTCTATATTTAAAATACATATACATAATTAATTAACATTAATGTTTCCCCTAAATATATTTTTTCTGATTTTTTTAAAGTTTAATAAATACGTAGTGAAGTCAATACTAGTAGTAACTTTATAGCCGTATTTTACATTGTTATTGTTACTGACTCCACCCTATATTTCAGAGGTTGGCGACTTGTAGGTCTATACTTTGAGTAACTTTGCACTCGTAAATGGTGAATAGCTAAAGGTAGTAAAGTTACTCAAAAGTGTAAGTGTACATTTACCTGTAGTAAATCTGCACTTGTAGCTTTACCTTTGTGAATAGGCCCCATTTTGTGCAAAGTAATGGTGCACAGTGGCTAGCTGAATCACTATGCTATGGTGCTATTTCTCTGACTGCGTCATTCAGTCTTCCTCTTTAGCCCTTGGGCACTGTTGCCCAGCCATGGCCCAGTGGGAGCTGAGAAGTGGGGGGACGGTGCCCGGTGCCATGCACAGGCTGAACAACCCAGCTCAGACTTCGACATTTCCAGCACCTTTTTACACCCACTGCTCTTTAGGACTCGCTGAGCCAGCGCATGCGCTGCCCTGTGAGACATTTAGTAGGTGGGTTTTCAAAGTGCTACCCCACGCTTTGGCTGGCCTAGCGCTTGCGTTCACGCGAGCGTGCACGCGCGCAGTCGCCATCTGTCTTTCACGGGTCATTAAGCGTGTGGACGCTGCAGCTGCTTTCACTTTTGCAGCCGTGCGCCCACTCGCTCCGCCCTGTCCGTGTCTAGACCGCCTCTCTCCTCATGCGCTCAGCGCATCGCTCGCGGGCACAGAGAAAGCGTGTGGACGCTGCAGCTGCTTTTACTTTTGCAGCCGCGCGCCCACTCGCTCCGCCCTGTCCATGTCCATGTTGAAGACCGCTTGTTTTTTTCGGGGGATCCCTCATCATTGTGTGTGCAGCATGGTTTTCCGGCTTCCTCTTTCAGGCTAACTATGGAGGTGCCACATTGTGCCCAGCTCAAAGTGAGTATCTAACTTTGCTTATGCCACTCTGTCTTCTCTGCTGAAATGGCCGCCAAATTTATACCAGCCCACAGGGAAGGCTCTGCACGCTCAGCCCTCTCTCTTATCGGTGGCTCTGTGCCACAGTACAGACTTCATGGAGCCCTGGTCTTTAGTTTAACAATAAGGTGTGTACGTATTCGTTCACACTAGCATTCACACTGTGGGAGCAGTATCTATTGTTTGCTGTAATGTTTCTAAACATGTGAATAGTGGTGTGAACAAATACGCATGCACCTAAAGTTGTGCTGCCGGTTACTCCAGCGTTTTTTTGGGTAACAGTGGTAAAAATGGTGAGAACTCTGTAAGTGGCCGTTTTTTGTTGAGAATGAGGTTAGTTAGCCAACAGTGCCATTGTGAAGTTAATGTAGAGAGTTTGTTGGTAGCTTTTTGAAATGCAACGCACTTTGTTGGTAAAAAAAAAGAACAAGTTGTGTGCCATGAAGTCTGTAGTGTGGGAGCAGTTTCTATTGCTTCCTGTAATGTTTTTAAAGGTGTGAATGGTAGTGTGAACGAATGCGCATGCACCTTGTTGTTAAACTAAAGACCAGGGCGTGCGCCATGATGTACGCCATTTGCAACTAACAACTATTAACCAAGCCAATAGTCCAGGCTTGCTGTAGGTGTAATGTTGCTTGTAATATTTATTATATATATATATATGTATTATATATATATTTATTATATATATATGCAAAGCCAGAAAGAAGCAAAATATCAGTCGTGCGGCACATAATGCTATTGAGAAAGTTCTAACTTAGTGTTTTAAGCCACGCTCTTAATTTTAACTTCCACGCCCCTTTGAGAGACCCCCCATTTTTTTCATCCCATTTAAAGCCCTGCCAATATCTCTAAAATTTGTGATTTGCTGGTGAAAGGTTTTAGGAATAGTAATGGTGGCTGTCATCACTTCCGTGAAATGGTAGCAATGTTAAGTGAAAACGTGACTTTTATTTTTGTTTTTGGTTCATGATCGAGTTAAGGCAGCAGGAAACCCAAGTCACAGTTCTTAAACAAGGGGTGGAATAAATCATCAACTGTACAAAACACAGGCCTCATCTGAAACAATGGAAATTTAATCATATGATGATATGATGTCTTGTCATTTTCCAAAGCCTGATGTACAAATTCCTATAGGGGTAATACCTCTTTGGAACTATACAATATAATTATATAATAGGGGTAATACCTCTTTGGAATTTGTACATCGGGCTTTGGAAAATGACAAGATTTCACAACAACCTGAGACATTAAATATACTCAGGTCTTATGACAAAAAATTTCGGAATCACTTGTTAGGTGGATTTCCGGATTTCTAATTCGTGGGATAGGCGGACTTTGCCTTTTCAATTAAGAATGCATCGGTCATATCGTGACAGCGTCTGGCATCTAATTTTAAGAAATAGAATCTATCAATCCCAGAAAATATTCTTTCTCTTTTTTGAAAGCCTTGAGGAAGTCACTGGATGTGACGAAACACGTGTCGGCTGTTGCGCTTTTGGATCTAGACTATAGAGCCTCAAACATCTTTTACAATTAGCCTTTCAATTGTTATGCCTCTTGAAGAAAAAGGGGTCTTTATGGTCTTTGTTTGAAAATTATGATGTTCTAATGTTTTGCCTAAACTTAATGTTTTGCTTAAATGAAAAAACACATTTTTTTGTACAAATCCATCTTTGCTTGTTATCAGTGATATATTGAGAAAATGGAATGTGGTTCTGCTTATTAAGGTTGAATATAAGGGAAAAGGGATATCACTTTTGAGTGCCGGTCTATTTGTACTGTTTACTTAATAATTCTAGCTTATGACATTCTTTTGAGATCAGAAGAGGGCAAGTTTGGAGGCTGTGGAGTATACAAACATGGAAGCTAGCGTGACAACTTACCATCTTCACTTTTAAGTTAAAGACAGAACTTCCTGGGCAAGAGTGTCAGAGCACCTATATAAGGTCTATTAAGACAAGGGCAAGATGTCTGGCAGCATCTCCTGTTTGGTTTGTTTCTTTCCAATTACGATGAGTCCGTTACTCATTCTTGTGTCCCTAAATCTTGTTATTTTCTTCCCTTCTTGGTTCTCTAAGTCCAGTAAACATTGCTACTTTACGTTTCTCCTTTCGCTCTTCCCACGTTTTTTGCATACTCCTTAAGCCTTACCTGCATTTGTTGCTCCCATGAGCTGATGGCTTCCTGTGACCTTCTTCTTCCTGGGCTGTTCGCGAGGTTCTTCCTGGCGTGCACTGCTTGGGTCTGTACCAACCTCTTAGCATTCAGTAAAACCATCATGAAGCTGTGAAGTTCTTAATTATAAACTCCAAGCCAAAAAATAAATAAAAAAATAAAACATTTTTTTAAAAAAAAGTTCTTTTATTTAAATAAAGAAATTAAATTTGAGTTTGTTAATGTGTTTACCTGAATCTAATAGTTTGTTTCTCAATGTGTTTTTTCAAGATTACCAAGCAGTGGTTCTAAGATAAATGTGGCTTCTATGGGTATTATTCCGAAAGAGTGTCTCTGGTGCCTTATCCCTTCCCCTTTTCCCCCAAGTTGCTAAATTAAGTATTCACAATCAGTTCAGCTGGAACGCGTGGACACTGCGACCGTCGGCTGCAATCCTTTGGGGAAGTATATTATATTCTTCAAATCCTCACATGCAGTGATGTGAATCAAGTGAATTAGCAAGTTGATGGTTATTGAGTTTCTCTTGGAGAACTCTATGACATCATAAAAGTCTAAGGGCGGAAGAGCAAAGATGCTGGAAGCTAAATTGAACCATCGAAGAGCCTCCTTGGCGATCATGTTCTTGAATGTACTCACAGAGGATTGTGCTATTCCTAAACTATTCCAAACAGTTGAAGATGGAGCCCCTGGAATCTGTGTAGGAAGCTCCTGCATTTTGGTAAAGGATGCTCCCACAGAAGATGTCCCTGAAGCCCAAAAGAAAACTAAACCTGCAGCTTGCGTCACTCGTGCCTTTAAAACCCCAAACCTGGTGAAAATTACTGTTCTCGCCAAATTAAGACATCTCGGGGGCCATTCTGAGAACCAGAGCTACAAACACTGTGCCCTTTGGGCTCTCGATGCTTCGCGATGCAGATCCAAAGTGAATGGTTGGAGTCAACCGAGCTTCGCTGCCAAATTTGAGCTTCCCGCTTGCAGCCCGACAGAACATCCTTTAGCCCCAGCGGACATTAAACATCTTCCCATCAGATAAGTACAATTAAAACCTTTCTGGGAACAAACTACAAAAAGTAAGAATCAAGGGTTATGGTGGGAAATTGCAAGAATCCCTGTAATATCAGAGCAAAGTCTGTTGTTAGAAGGAGGGGAGAAATCGTTAAAAGAGACAAGGTGATTGTGCCCCACAAACAGACCTCGAACCTGTTATGTGAAGAAAAAATGAGACAATGCAAGAGGGTGTAATGTTAGTTTTAAGACTGATGTATATGCCTCATGTAGAACGTCTTGAACTAAGCATCTCATGTTGATTAAGATTATGGCTCCCGTTTTTATGGTATTTAGTTTTTGGGCATTTCCGTCTGTATTTATCTATATTTATTTTTTGCTAATTTTATCTGTATTTATCCATATCTATTTTGGTCTTTATGAAAAAATGAAGCTGAAATTTGTATATTTCCACATTTATTTAACCGATAAATATGCACTCATGCATGAATGTCTGCCAGGTTTCAGTGCTGTGAACACCCGCAGAAGTTAAATAAATGGACTCATATGAAAACATGCAAATTTCAGTATCAGCCTCGTGATATCTACTGCTGTTAAAACCTCTTTACTACAATCCCTTTCTTTTTTAACCCCCTTTCCTATCAACCCACACAGCTTTTGGCTTGGCATTCATGGCAGACAGAATTTAGAATTACTCAAAAAACAACCCAATTTCCATGTTTATCCACATTTAAAAATAAATACAGACACGAAAATAAATGTTTTCTGTCTGTATTTATCTGTATACGTTAAATTCATGAACAATGTGTGAACGCTTAGCAATGTACCAGCAGATGTTAGAAAGCTCCAATAGTTAAATCATTGCAAAGGTGTGCCTTGGGACTTTGCAGAATCAAAGAGAAAGAACAACCGGCAAGGAGAGACCCTATCATTTCTTGGTGAGAACCCTCCCCCTCACAGTACATGCATTTCCATTTACCTTAGAATTAAGGTCTATCAAGTGTCTAGATGGAATTGTGATCTTAATCGTAGAACCTAACCAGTTGATATGAATTTAGCAGGGGGGGGACATAATTCAACCACAATTATCAGGGAATTCAAAAGGAGTTTGTCTGGTACTCTGGTAAGACTGTAAATAATCAGTACCAGTAACGGTGTAGTAAATTTTCACTTTGCACAAGTACTAAGACAAACATTTTTTTCCACAGGGACATATGCAACCCGTCTTGTCTCTCATTTTTATTTTAGTTTGCTATTTTATCTTAAGTACCCTTTCCCTGGGGCTCATCATTCTGCCACTGAGTCACTTACCAAATACAGTTGTGGCTATATAGGTCTGAGGGCCAATGCTGTCTCTGCGAGGATCCACTTGAAGCTCTACGGGTCTGTAGAGGATGATGGCATCACAACAATGGGTCTGCATACCCTTTGTTGTAACACTTGATCTAGTGAGGAGCATGTATGCTGGACCTAAAAGTGCTCCTGGTTCCCTCTCTTTGGATGTAGGGGATGATGGCATGACAATGATACTCTCACCTCAAATCCAATTTACTGAATACTTTGGTTATATCAAACTAGCTGACAGATCATCAGTTCCAAGAATGCTCTGGGAATCCATGGAAATTGGTTGGTTAAGGGTACACAAGTCAATGCAACCTCTTAGTTAATTTTTCCTCTTACATGCTATGAATATGGGAGATAACCAAACAAAGTTTTCAACTGACTTAATAACATCTTCTGTTTGCATAGTTTTGAGCAGCTGGGTAAGTTGATGCCTGGCTCTGAGAGGCATCACTCTTAACTTGTACTTAACAGGAACAACATTATCTTTTAGCTTGATACTGTGTTCAAAATCCTCATGTTTGCCCAAACCTTCCTCAGCTGTGCTCAGGCAATTGTTAATCACCTCCATAATAAGTACATTGCTTTCATCTCCAGACACATGCTACCTTTCACATTTAGAAGGGAGGCACTCCTATTAGTTAGCTTGGTTTTTTTCTTAGTACAGACAAACCGGTTGGCAAAAGGGAGGGACAGTTCTCAAAAAGACATGACTCATTACATAAAACACATTAAGAATGAAATAACAATCTAATCATACGCGTTACAAGCAGACAATACTGTGACTGGGCAAAACCATTGTTTTTGGTATAATAATGTGGTAAATCATTCCTTCCTAACCTGTGGTCCGAGGACACCTGGAGGTTCATGACGCCTACTCAGAGGGTTGTGTCTGTTTCACAAAATTGTATAATATGAACATTATTAAATTTAACCTCTTGTATGCTCATGACGAGCTGGGCTCGTCATGAGCATACAGTCGCCGTGTGCTCATGACGAGCCCAGCTCGTCATGGCACCCACCCACGGGGGAAGCGCTGGCGCTCCCCTTGTGGGTGATCGATCGGCGTATTTGTTCCGGGGAAGGCAGGGGAAGACCTTCCCCTGTCTCCCCCCACCCCCACACTCGCGTCATCAATTACGTTAGCGCGCGAGGCGCGCTGATGTCTTTGAGGGTTCCCTAGGATCACCGACGCGCAGGAAGCCATTTGTTTCCTGCGCGTCGGTGAACTCAGAGGTGAGTTTTGGGGCTGGGGGGGGGGGGGGATTTTGTTAAAAGAGACATTGAGGGAAAGGAAAGGGTTTTCCTTTCCCTCGATGCCTCTTTTGTGCATTCCTGCTGCACGATCGTGCACCAGTAATGCCCACTAGACGCCAGGGATTTTTTTTTTTATATGTCCATAATTTTGTTTTTTGGGGGGAGCGGCCCCTTAGGCAAGGGTCGCTCCCCCTTTTGGGGGCCAATCTTCACTTGCTTTGTCTGCCCCCAGGGGTGGGGGGGCAGACATTTTTTATATAATAAAATCGGCCCTTAACTGTAATGTAGTGGGGAGTGGCCCCTTGGGCAAGGGTCACTCCCCTTTGGGGGTCATTTTTTAAAAAGTTTATTTATTTTATTTATTTCAAAAGTTTTATATAGCGCTAGCTTGACCCGTAGGTATCAGACCGCTTTACATAATACTGTAAAGAAAAATAGACGGAAATTGCATTACATAGTAGGCAGGCAGTAAGGAAGCAAAACCAGGGATAAAAAAGTTTTTTTTTTGGGGGGGAGCGGCCCCTTAGGCAAGGGTCGCTCCCCTTTTTGGGCGCAATGTAATTTAGGCTTTGTCTGCCCCCCTGGGGGGGCAGATTTTCTTTATGTAAAAATGCCCACTGGACCACCAAGGAGTGTTTAGTGAGGAGTGACCCCTTGGGCAAGGGTCACTCCCCTTTGGTGGCTTATGATTTTGGCAGTCTGCCCCCATGGGGGGGGGGGGGCAGATTTCACCATTTTGAGGTGGAGCATTCGAGACCTCTTGTATATACTTTAGTATATACTTATATGTTTATATGGTTTGTGGGCTTTGGAGGAGCCCTAGGACTTGTCTGCTTCCGCTTAGGGACTTTTTTTTTCTGATCAACAGAGGTCAGTAAAATACCAGAATCACTTCAGCATTCTCTAGTTTTCAGTCCATAGAAATTGTCTTCCACGAGCACCCATAGACAATAATATTTTTTTTAAATCTTGTATTGTCAGTGATATGACCACCGAAGCCCCGAATTTTATATTAAAAACAGAGCTTTGGACTAAACCATTTCCCGCTGAAAGGCAATATTTCTCCCCGTGTGTTCCAATACTTGGCGTGTCATGCAGTTTGGTGCTTGCTTTTCCTCCATGTCAAAGAACAGCAGATGTTTCAGCGCGCAGGCTAATGTGCTGCATAGCTAAGTACATATAAGGTCCCAAAGGCGAGACCGATTGCATTGCAAATGCTTGTTTAATGTAGGGCCCACTAGGCCACCAGGGAGTTATTTGTGGAGAGTGACCCCTTGGGCAAGGGTCACTCTCCTTTGGGGTCAATATTTGTGGCTGTGTCTGCCCCGCAGGGGGCCAGATCGCCATTTTTGAAAAACAAAATTGGGCCCACTAGACCACCAGGGATTTTTTTTGTGGGGCGTGGCCCCTTGGGCACGGGTTGCTCCCATTTGGTAAGCATTAATTTGGCCGTTTCTGCCACCCTGAGGGGCAGATCGGCTGATTTGTTTTTTTGTAGGGCCACTAGCCACCCGGGTTTTTTTTTATGTTGGGGAGCGGCCCCTGTGACAAGGGTCGCTCCCCTTTATGGGAGGATGATTGTGGTCATTTCTACCCTCTTTGGGTGGCAGAATAGCAGTATGTTTTTAGGCCCATCTGCCATCTAGGGGGGCAGAAGCCACAAGACACCTGTTTTTTAAAAAAAAATTGTGTTTGGGAGTGGCCTCAAGGGTAAGGGTTGCTTCCCTTTTAAGGGGTGAATATTTTATTTATACTCTTAGGCCCACCTTCCCCTTAGCTTGGCTGGTGGATTGTGTGTGAACATTTTTTCATAGGCAATGTTGATGTCGCCTCACTACGTTTTGTACCCTTGCCTGTCGCTGGTACTTGGGCGTCCCACACAAGTGAGGCACCATTTTTACCGGGAGACCTGGGGGAATGCTGGGTGGTGTGAAATTTGTGTGAGCCCGGTGATGCCATAACTTTTCCAAACAAAAATGTGTGAAAAATGTGATTTTTTCAGCTAAAATTTAGGTTTGCTGGGGATTCTGGGTAAGGAAACGTTAGGGGATCCACGCAAGCCAAACCTCCCTGGAAACCCCCGGGTGTCTAGTTTTCAGAAATGTGTGGGTTTGGTAGGTTTCCCTAGATGGCCGCCGAGCATGGGGCCAAAAACCCAGGTGACCCCCCTTGCAAAACCAGGTGGTTTTGAGATAGGCAATTTTGATGTCGCCTCACTACGTTTTGGGCCCTTGCCTGTCGCGGGTACTTGGGCCTCCCACACAAGTGAGGCACCATTTTTACCGGGAGACCTGGGGGAATGCTGGGTGGTGTGAAATTCGTGTGAGCCCGGTGATGCCACAACTTTCCCACATAAAAATGTGTGAAAAATGTGATTTTTTCAGCTAAAATATAGGTTTGCAGGGGATTCTGGGTAAGGAAACGTTAAGGGATCCACGCAAGCCATACCTCCCTGGAAGCCCCCAGGTGTCTAGTTTTCAGAAATGTGTGGGTTTGGTAGGTTTCCCTAGATGGCCGCCGAGCACGGGGCCAAAAACCCAGGTGACCCCTCATGCAGAACCAGGTGGTTTTGAGATAGGCAAATTTGATGTTGCCTCACTACGTTTTGGGCCCATGCCTGCCGTGGGTACTTGGGCCTCCTACAGAAGTGAGGCACCATTTTTACCGGGAGACCTGGGGGAACGCTGGGTGGTGGGAAATTTGTGTGACCCCGGTGATGCCACAACTTTCCCACACAAAAATGTGTGAAAAAAGTGATTTTATCAGCTAAAATTGAGGTTTGCAGGGGATTCTGGGTAAGGAAACGTTGGGGGATCCATGCAAGCCATACCTCCCTGGAAGCCCCCGGGTGTCTAGTTTTCACAAATGTGTGGGTTTGGTAGGTTTCCCTAGGTGCCGGCAGAGCTAGGGTTCACAAACTACAGCTAGGCACTTTGCCAAAAAAGGGTCATTTTTCACAGCAAAATTGAGGTGTGACCACGTTGTGTTTTGCGCCGTTTCCTGTCGCGGACACTAGGCCGACCTGCACAAGTGAGGTATCATTTTTTTTGTAAGACTTTGGGGAACGCGAGGTGGGTGGAAATTTGTGGATCCACGCATATTCCAGAACTTTACACCACAGAAATATGGGAAAAATGTGTTTTTTTGGACAATTATTTAGGTTTGCAAGGTATTCTGGGTAACAGACCCTGGTGGGAGGCAGTCAAGTCACTCCATCCTGGATTTCCCTGGCTGTCTAGTTTTCAAAAATGTAGAGGTTTGCTAGGTTTCCCAAGGTGCCCGCAGAGCTAGGGCTCAAAAACTACAGCTAGGCACTTTGCCAAAAAAGGGTCATTTTTCACTGCGAAATTGAGGTGTGACCACGTAGCGTTTTGCGCCATTTCCTGTCGCGGACACTAGGCCGACCCGCACAAGTGAGGTATGATTTTTCTCGTAAGACTTTGGGGAACGCGGGGGGGGTGGAAATTTGTGGATCCACGCAGATTCCAGAACTTTCCACCACAGAAATGTGGGGAAAATGTGTTTTTTGGACAATTTTTTAGGTTTGCAAGGGATTCTGGGTAACAGAACTTGGTGGGAGGCAGTCAAGTCACCCCATCCTGGATTCCCCTGGGTGTCTAGTTTTCAAAAATGTATAGGTTCGCTAGGTTTCCCAAGTTGCCCGCAGAGCTAGGGTTCAAAAACTACAGCTAGGCACTTTGCCAAAAAAGGGTAATTTTTCACTGCGAAATTGAGGTGTGACCCTGTTGCGTTTTGCGCCGTTTCCTGTCATGGACAGTAGGCCGACCCACACAAGTGAGGTACCTTTTTTCTCGGAAGACTTTGGGGAACGCGGGGTGGGTGGAAAATTGTTGATCCACGCAGATTCCAGAACTTTCCACCACAGAAATGTGGGGAAAATGTGTTTTTTTGGAACATTTTTTAGGTTTGCAAGGGATTCTGGGTAACAGAACTTGGTGGGAGGCAGCTAAGTCACCCCATCCTGGATTCCTCTGGGTGTCTAGTTTTCCAAAATGTATAGGTTTGCTAGGTTTCCCAAGGTGCCCGCAGAGCTAGGGTTCAAGAACTACAGCTAGGCACTTTGCCAAAAAAGGGTCATTTTTCACTGCGAAGTTGAGGTGTGGCCACGTAGCGTTTTGCGCCATTTCCTGTCACGGACACTAGGCCGACCTGCACAAGTGAGGTATCATTTTTCTTGTAAGACTTTGGGGAACGCTGGGTGGGTGGAAATTTGTGGATCCACGCAGATTCCAGAACTTTCCACCACAGAAATGTGGGGAAAATGTGTTTTTTTGGACAATTTTTTAGGTTTGCAAGGGATTCTGGGTAACAGAACCTGGTGGGAGGCAGCTAAGTCACCCCATCCTGGATTCCTCTGGGTGTCTAGTTTTCAAAAATATATAGGTTTGCTAGGTTTCCCAAGGTTCCCGCAGAGCTAGGGTTAAAAAACTACAGCTAGGCACTTTGCCAAAAAAGGGTAATTTTTCACTGCGAAATTGAGGTGTGACCACGTTGCGTTTTGCGCCATTTCCTGTCACGGACACTAGGCCGACCCGCGCAAGTGAGGTATCATTTTTCTCGTAAGACTTTGGGAAACTAGGGGTGGGTGGAAATTTGTGGATCCATGCAGATTCCAGAACTTTCCACCACAGAAATGTGGGGGAAAATTGTTTTTTTGGACAATATTTTAGGTTTGCAAGGGATTCTGGGTAACAGAACCTGGTGGGAGGCATCTAAGTCACCCCATCCTGCATTCCTCTGGGTGTCTAGTTTTCAAAAATGTATAGGTTTGCTAGGTTTCCTTAGGTCCCGGCAGACTTACGGTTCAAAAACGACAGCTAGGCACTTTGCCAAAAAAGGGTCATTTTTCTCTGCGAAATTGAGGTGTGTCCAAGTTGCGTTTTGTGCCATTTCCTGGTGCGGGCACTAGGCCGACCCACACAAGTGAGGTATCATTTTTCTCGTAAGACTTTGGGAAACGCGGGGTGGGTGGAAATTTGTGGATCCACGCAGATTCCAGAACTTTCCACCACAGAAATGTGGGGAAAATGTGTTTTTTAAAACTTTTTTTTAGGTTTGCAAGGGATTCTGGGTAACAGAACCTGGTGGCAGGCAGTCAAGTCACCCCATCCTGGATTCCCCTGGGTGTGTAGTTTTAAAAAATGTATAGGTTTGCCAAGTTTCCGTAGGTGCTGGCAGAGCTAGTGTTCAAAAACTCTACAGCTAGATATTTCGTAAAAAAAGGGTGCATTTTCACTGTGAAAATGTGGTGTGTTCTCGTTGGGTTTTGAGTCATTTCCTGTCGTGGGCGCTATGGCTACCCACACAAGTGAGATACCATTTTTATCGGGAGACTTAGGGTAATTCAGATTTGTAAAGCAACTGTTATTACCTATTGATTTCTGATGCATCTTCCAAATGAAAGACATTGTGTAAAAAAGAAGTCTTTTTGAAAAATGACCGATAATTCTCATGCTAGATTGAGTATTCCCAATTTCAAAAATGTGCAAATATGTACTGTTTCTAAACTCTATAATTTGTTCCCATTATAGAAATACATAGGTGTCTTTCAAACCGATTTTTCCATGTATACATTTTCCCACAATAATTGCTATATACCCGGAACATAATAAAAAACCATTGCAAATTGCTGCTCAGTTTTTGACTCTGGGTTCGTGGGTTCGTCGGGTTCTTGGTGAACCTACAAGTCCTATATATTCCCACAACCAGGAAGGTCCAGCGGATGTAATGGTATATTGCTTTCAAACAGCTGTCATAATTAGAAGAAGTTACAGGTAAAAACGTTGACACAAAAGGCTGGTTTTTTTTTCAACTAATTTTCAATTTTTCCTATATTTAACTGTTAGTTTCTATAAAGAAACTTTGATGGATCTACACAAATGACCCCTTGCTGAATTCAGAATGTTATCTACTTTTCTAAAATGTATAGCTTTCCAGGATCCATTATTGCTTTCACACCCATTTCTACCATTAACTGGAAGGAGATTGAAAGCACAAAAAATAGCAAAAAAAAGGCTATGTCCCAGAAAAATGCCAAAACTGTGTAAAAAATGTTGGTTTTCTGACAAAAGGCTGTCATTCACTAAAAGCTGGGAAAACGGTGAATTCAGCCCCACAAACCCTTTTTTGATACCATTTGCAGAGAAAAACCCAGATGCTTTCATTTTCAGCCTGTTTTTCCCATTTTTCCCTCCAAAATCTTTTTTTTACTGTATTTTGGCTAATTTCTGGAACCCCTCCAGGGGAATCCAAAAACCCTGGGTACCTTTAGAATCCCCATAATGTTGGAAGAAAAGGACGCAAATTTGGCGTGGATACCTTATGTGGTCAAAAAGTCACAGGGACCTAAGCGCGCACTACCCCAAATAGCCCAAAAAAGGCTTAGCACAGGGGGGGGAAAGGCCTAGCAGCGAAGGGGTTAAATTGATGAAGCATATACAATTACATTTTTTGTTTAAATCTGTTTTTATTGTTTTAAAAGAAAACCCTCTTTGGCAGCATATATTACATACAGAAATTCGTAAGCATGTGCAGATTATTGATCCGTACTTGGGCCGATAGCTACTGTAATGTAACATGCATTCAAACTATACAACAACCGCTACTCACTCCAGAGCTAACTGCATTATCTTTAACAGGTCTGGTGCAGTCTCTCAAGGAGTGACAGGAGCAACCGTGCGTCAACCATTGATCCGTACATGTAAGCATATGCCGCCCGCTCAGTTCAGGTACTTAAAACAGATGAGTTACATACAATTCAAAAGAACAAATCAGAACAATGGCAGCGTGGACGATTTATACATGCTTGGCTCTCCCCCTTCTACCACTATCTCAAAGCATATACAATTAAAGAAGCAACATTGAAAATTTGAAAACTTTTTCCATATTTTATTGGGAATTGAAAAAATAAATCAACATTTGAGCATTTGTTTGGTGCAGGGGTCTCCAACCTTTTCTTTAATCAGAGCTAGTTATGGTCAATGAAAACCATCCCGAGCTACTAATAGTGACCACATAAGCCAACTTACATTAGTGACCATCAAATGAAGGATTACCAGCAGAGTCCACGTCAGTACATTGGGCGCAGTATCCAGCTGTAAAGTAAAAAATGCTTTGTCGATGTGCTATGTCTCTACAAGGGTAATACACAAGAGCCATAGGCACATTATTCCTGGAACCAAGTTCATAAAATTAATAACAGGCCTGCCTAGGACCAGATGAATTTTCATTCATTTCATGCCATTCGAATTGCAGGCTTACGTATATTTTGGAAATTCAACCATTTTTCTCCAAACATCAGCTTATGAGTTCTGAAAATGCACACACTGTTGACTTGTATAAACACTTTTCAATATTGTTGTAAAATCTTCTAATTTATTAGTCTGAGTTGCACACAGGAGAGCTACGTACCGGAACCTGGAGAGCTACTGTATCTCACGAGATACTCGTTGGAGAAGCCTGGTTTGGTGTATACTTGTTTTTGCATTTTTGTGTCTTGTTTTGAGGTTCAAATCATAGAAATTAGTTAGGACTTCCAATAATGACTCAGTTGGGTCTCCAGATTCAAGTAATCAATCAGTGGGGGTCCACAGATGTTAAAAGGTTAAGAACCACTGTGGTAAACCATTAAAACTTGTCAATACGAAAAAGTATCTGCAATTAGGAGAAAAATCAGCATGAGCAAGTGAATAATTGGGGCAGTCACCAGTAAAGCGTGTGCATTACTCTTCAGTTTAAATATGGTATGCGTCTGATGAATAGACCAGATACTTGGGAAAGTAGCATCACTTATTTAAATAATAAATAGGACATGCTTAATGTAAGGAAATTCGGTGCACCTTATCACAAACGATGTTTGCTTATCAACGTTTAATTTAAGTATGGAAAACTCTTCACATAGAAGGTATCAGGTGAGCGGTGGGTCAGGGGAAGCAGGTGGCCCTGATCCTCCTTGATCTATCCGAGGCTTTTGACACCGTCTCGCATTCGACCCTTCTGCAGTGCCTTGAAGCCATAGGTGTCTGCGGTTCACCGCTGGCATGGCTCCGTTCCTTTCTGGCAGATAGGTCCCAGTCAGTCTGGATAGCCCGATTGCTGCTTATCCTAAACCATTGGGTCATGGGGTCCCTCAGGGGTCCGCACTAAGCCCTATATTGTTCAATGTGTATATGACCCCTTTGGTGCTCCTGTTAGAATCCTTGGGAGCACAGACAGTATCTTATGCAGATGATACGCAACTACTGCTTACACTCAACAGCAACACAACCAACGCACTGAGTAACTTTGAGGCTTGCTTGACAACTGTGTTTCAGTGGAAGTGCAATAGCGGCCTCCAATGCAATACTAGCAAGACAGAAACTGTTCTGTTTGAGGTCCTTCCCGCCCAGCTAGGAAAGTGACCATTGGCACAAGGATATCCCCAGTCACCACCCCCTACCACGGCAGTGCGCAATCTTGGGGTAAAGTTCGATACCATTGCTTCTTTCGCCCCCTTCCTCCCAGATGGGGGGTAGTAGGCAGCTGATTTGCCATACTGAAAACATTTATTAAATTTTCTTTATCTCCTCCCCCTTCTGCAGCAAAAAACAGTGATCCAGGCCCTGATCGCTTCAAGGCTGGATGACGCCAATTCTCTATACTGGGGCCGACCTGCCTTACTCCTGAAAAGATTACAGCTGGGGCAGAATGCTGATGCTACGCCTCCCTAGGAGAGCCCACATTCAACCAGCCCTAAAAGAACTACACTGACTGCCCTTAAAGGAACTTGTAGGGTTCAAAGGTCTGGTCCTGACACACAGAGCTCTTTACCACAAAGGTCCTCAGTACTTGTCATACAGATTCACCCCATACCAACCAGCTCGGTCTCCCCGGTCATCTCACTGATAGTTATTCCTGAGTTCAGAAGAAAAAAGTGGGGCTTGTAGCTCCTTCTCCTATCTGGCCACCAGGGAGTGGAATGCCCTCCCAGCTCAGCTCCGTGCCACTAGGGATATTCAGACCTTTAAGAGACTTCTTAAGACCTGGCTCTTTGGTTCTGCCTTCTGGCATCTCTGTCATTTGGCGATCAGACTTTGCTATCGAGCGCAGAGATACTTTCTGAGTAGCTGTTGCACTTTACAAATCTCTATAATAATAATAATAATCTGGTGTACACATCTTTGTAATCCTAGAGTGTACAAGCAATGTCTTCCCACAAATCGGTAAGTACAGAACATTAATGGTGAAGAGTCGCAGGCAGCAGAGCATCCGGCATGCCTGCTCCCCTGCAGAACCCTAACTCCAGAGTACAAGGGTGATCAGAGCAGCAGCCATCACCTTTTGTGGTACAACAAGGCTGGGTTTAAAAGGAGGTAGAGCGCCCTCCAAAGGATTCTATGAGAAAAACACTTCTCTCAGATTGGCCTGACTCCACCACACAGGGTATGTACAACCTCCTAGAAGAGTCAAAAAGGGCTACAACACTCTCATCCTCGCACAGCCCAAGACGAGCGTGGGCAAACAGGAGAACTGGTGATATGCCAGACAAAGTTAGGAGAAGGTCAGCAACTTCAGATGCCCTGCAGGGCAGCGCCTCAAAACGTGGGTTCTTTGTTTCCGTGGGTTGTTGCTGGTCGGCATAAATAAAGACGCGCTGGAGGCAAAACGAGGTGAAAGTGTCTTTCTTTCAACCCACTAAGTTACACAGAATCCAAAGTGATGCAACTCTCTTCACCAAGATGGGACTGCTGCCTCCTGAACACTGACGTCCAATGCCACCCCAACATTCTGCTCACGAGGCACATGGAGACGGGCATGAGACATCCACAAGATGGAACGGAGAAGACACAAGACCACTGTGGGGAAAAGGTAAGTATAAACCGGTACAACAGTAGCAAAGTCCTTATAGAGGTGCAGGCCGGCTTTTGTCCAGGCCTGAGACTTGAGCCAGTATTAAGTGCCATAGCACATGGTTTGAGAAGGATGTTACACCACGGAGATTCACGCGCAGTCATATTACTAGATCTTTCAACCACCTTTGATATCATATCCTGGTCCAAAGATGTGTGGCCGTTGAGTGGTTTTCTTCCTTCTTTAGAAGGACAGACCAACACCAATGGGTCTTTTAGTCGAGGGGTTCTCCAGGACTCGTCCCTATACCCAAGGTCGTAGCTTCAAGGGGGTGGTTGGGGTATTACTTCTGCCTAAAAAATGCGTTCTATGGTATATAGTTGGGTGCAAGTGATTTCAGTTGGGTACGGAGAGGTGTCCATCGGATTTCACTCTGGATTTTTACATGCACACACAGACAAAAACACACACATACACACACACTCTCCCTGTCTCTGTCTTAAAGCCTGGTTAATTTGAAAACGATTGCTTTGTAAGTACCTCTAAGAATCCACACTCCTCTCTCTTTCCACTGCCTCTTAAATCCCACGCGTGTCCTGCTTGTCCTATAATGTATTTTAACATCATATGGCAGAGTGATTGATGGGAAATCTGAGGCTCACCGCCCCGCCCCAAACGTACTGACCAAGCTATGCCCCTGCCTACACCCCCTTTTTAGACCGCAGCCTACACGCTAGCAGTGGCGTAACAAAAGCCCTGTAGTGCAGGGGAGCCCCCAAGCTCAAGAGGTCCCCTCTGGCACTGGCAGGCCCCTGGCCTGAGAGATTAGGACTGGGTTCGGAGCATGGGGGCCCCCTGCATGTACTTTGCAGGGGGCCCCCCCTCACATTTTGTTATGCCATTGGACAGCCCATCTGTCTGCGTTTCCTGAAGACTTCTTGGGGACTTTCAGAATGTTGACCTACGAATGCATTTCGACCGTTGCTTGCCATTGACTTTGTATTTTGTAAATCACAGTTACTGGCTTTCGGTTTGCTGGTTACACTCTCCAGGTTCTCTTAATCCCTCCCGTTGCCGAAACATTATTTACCAGTATCCTTCTAAAAGCGCCCTATCTGTAAACAGGCATGTAAATCTTGTTCTTATCTCATCACATTCACTGTGCATTCAAAGACCGATATCAAATATCAGGCTTGTCTTGGAGCCTGGTGTTTATTTTGCTTTCGGATGACTTCAAAGTGAGGGCATTTATTGGAAAGAGAGATGCAGATTACTTTCCCCATGGAGCCTTCTTGTTCCTCTTTTTTAAACACGCCTTTTGAGATGGCTATCTCGTTCTCCAGCTTTACAAACCTACAACCTTCACCACTCAATGTACCACTTGAGTACCTTTTGGAAACTCACCTAGGACAACTACAAGGGTGAATAAGCATTTTTATTGGCAAGAGGTTCTCTTCCTGTTGGTTTGCTTTCTCTGCAAAAAACTCGAACTTTAGTAATGCACATTTTCAGTGCTTTTCTGATATCTCAATATTTTAAGCAGCAAGCATGAGGGCCCAGGTTTATGTTTAAGTCATTTAGCCATAGTCTTTCTCGATTACTTTTAGTATACCTGCCATTCATTAAAATAAATAAATGTCTTGTCAGTGCAGTTCAGGAAATAAAAATACCCAAAAATCACAACAAACATGTCGGCCAATAAAGTAGCTCGCCCAAATGTAGAAAGTTGTGTAGTTTCTTAAACATTACAAGAGCTTTGTGCTCAGGGTGAGAATGGGGGGAATGTGCGGTGAAGATGCAGGCATGTTCCCCGAGGTCATGCCCCTGTGATTGGTGAAGGTATGAAAAAGTGATAACATGAGGGCTTTACGTGGAGAGGATGTAGCCTCACGGCTCTAGCGGTCGACCTCGAAGTTGGGAAAGCGGATTCCAGTCTCGGCAACGACGCGCAACAACTTGTAAATCTGGGCAAATCACTTAATCTCCCCGTGCTTAAGAAAAATTAATGTGTATATCTGTAACGAAACTGGTGCTCATGTAAAGAATTCTGATACCTGATGTCTCTGGTTTAGTTTGTGATATAAAAAAACAAAAAAAAATGGGATGAAAAAACTGGGGACGGGTCTCTCCAAGGGTCATGGTCTATGTAATTATGGGTGTGGCTTAAAAGACGTAAGCTAAAAATCTGTGCTTAGCATAGTGTGCTGCCCCACTTGTATTTTGCTGTTTCTGTCATTGCATCCAGATATATGATACAAGTAACATCATACCTGCAACAAGTCAGGACTAGTGCCTTTGTCAATGGTTGTTGGCTGCATAAGATAAATAAGCAGCAACTGTGGCTTGTATATAATATTGAACAAGTTTCAATTTAAAGCCCTGGTGAAACCAGGACAATGTTGCTGCTCCTGAGTTTCAAAAAGAGAAGGGACATCCAGAGAGAAAATAGAGACCCGTTTGGAGGCATCCTTAAAAAAAAAGCCGTCGCTTAGCACCGGTGAGACCCAGCCCACTTAAAGCCCTGGATAATGAACACTTGTCAGTCTTACGTCAAACAAATCGCTCTGGCGCTAGGGTGTCCAACCCAAGTCCAGGAGAGCCTTGGGCCGTGACGGATTTGCAGGATATCACGAGATATATTTGCATCCAAGAAATGAAGGACAGGTGCGGATTTAAATCATCGAGGTCACCGTGAAAACCTGGCCTGGACAGCCCCGCCTCCACGGGCATGCAATCCATTCGCACACACAGGATGGCTGTTGAGATAACAAGTTGCTCTTGTCGTTTTAAGCGCAACTTGTTATTCACGAACGCCTGCTTCGTGCACTGTTTGTCTTCAACCTCTTCCTTGCTGTTAAGAATATGCTCACACTTAGATGAAGCAGAAAGTTCCTTTAATTAACATAAACCAACACATGCTCCGGAAGGGAGGAGCGAATGACGACTTGCAGTGTCGGCGATCAGCTGTCAACTGTCAGTGCTACAGTTGGACAGCTGATGACCTCACAGGTATGGTGTCCGCGCAGGGACACACAGTGGCAAACTAGAACGGTGTCCCCAGTGGGACATAAGAGGAACGTAACACATCTTCCCCCCTTTAAATCAACGTAAAAGTCAGGAAACTATGGAAGAGTTGACAGGTCTAAGTGAGGTAAGTTTCATTCACAAACAAAGTCCTTGAGCTTCATGGGCGCCCCCAACAACCTTCCCGCACGTGTTCTGCGGACTTGTGGTGAATCTCCTTCAAGAGGTGTGGGTGGCAACTTGCGCCGGTTTTCCTTAATAGCCTGAGTGTCTTTAGTCGTAATTGATGGATCCATGGTGGTTCCTGTATCGCTTCTTTCCACAGTCACGGGTGTTGCAGGGAACTCATAGTCAGACTCGTAGTCTGAAAAGTCCATGGATGTTATGTTGTCTTTGGAGGCAGCGCCTTGATTATCCCTGTAGTTTTCCGGAACAGGATCCATCTTGGACTCAGCTTCGGGTTTTGCTGGATACTTGTACGCTGACAGTGCTGAGAAATGCCACACTCTTCCGTCGCTCAAACGTGCTGAGTTGCTATAAATGTCCCGTACTGACAAGGGTGGGGTATATCTATTCTGCATTTTCCCCACGTGACCACTCCTTCTCACCTTAACAAGATCACCCACTTTGATTTCTACTTGCTTGCATCCGTGCTTTTTGTCATAGAAATCTTTTGTTTTGTGCTGGGCTCGCTTAAGTCTCTCTTGGATTTCTCTTGCTGACCACTCCACTCTTTTGGCAGCATTTATCCACCCCACGTTGTCTTTAGATAGTGGCGTTCTGCCGCGCATAAGTTCAAATGGGCTATGACCCGTGGTGTCACTTGGTGTAATGCGGTAAGCCCACACAGTTTTCAACACTTCTCGTTTCCAGTCGAGGTTATTGTTCGCTGCCAGTTTGATGGTCCCCTTCAACACTCTATTAAATCTTTCAACTGCACCATTGGCAGTGGGGTGATACACAGATGTGGTTTTATGTTTTATATTGTGTTTTTGTATATAATTTTGAAAAATGTGAGACATGAATTGTGCCCCATTGTCACTAATAATCTGCTTGGGTAGACCTTCCCTTGTAAATGTCTCGTCCATAAATTTAACAAGGTTGTGCGCATCTGGCTTACTGGTTATTTTTACTTCCGGCCATTTGCTGAAGTGATCCTTAATTACTATCACATACCATTGTTCCTGCGCTTCTGTGATGGGTCCCATCACATCAATGCCGATTCTTTCCCATGGCATGGTGGGTGAAGCTATGGGTTGTAATGGTGGTCTAAATGGAACTTGTGATTTATCTGCGTCCATGCATAACTTGCATTCCCTGATCACCCTTTCAACGTCTTTGCTCACGCCTGGCCACCAGTACATATTTTTCACTCTGCTCTTAGTCTTGGCAATACCCAGATGCCCTTCATGGCATATGTTGAGAATTTTGGTACGTAATGACTCCGGTGGTACGAATCTTCCGTTTCTGATCAAAAATCCGTCCTCCTGGCACAATTCATTCTTGACTTCCCAAAAATGTTTCAGTTTTTCTTGTAGCCTATTCTTTGCTGGCCACCCCTTATTAATTTTTTCCATCACTTGAACGATGGTGTCATCTTTGCTCTGTTCAGCGAACCATTCGTCTTTTCCCAACCTGCTGTCCTCATCAAAAATGTTAGCAATGCACATTTCTTCATTTTCCTCTTCAGTCTGCTCCCTGTTCTTCAAAGGCATTCTGCTGAGATAGTCAGCCACGACATTCTTCACACCTGGTATGTAATGCACCTTGTACACGAAGTCAAACAGGCGTACAGACATTCTCGCCAACCTTGAGGATGCTGTGTATAATCCCTTGGTTGTCAGCACTTTGACTAAAGGCTTGTGGTCAGTGCAGAGATGGACCATCCTTCCCCAGATATACTGCCGGAAATGCTCCAATGCCCATACACACGCGAGTGCCTCACGTTCAATCACGGAATACTTTTCCTCCGCTGGAGTTAGTGATCGTGAAGCGAAAGCCACAGTATTCTCATTGCCCTTGGAGTCTTTTTGGGTTAGGACAGCACCAATGCCCTTGTTACTGGCATCAGTTGTCAAATAGTTTTGCAAGGTTGAATCGTATCCTTGCAACGGTAAAGCCGTGCACATGTCGTTCTTGAGGTTTTGAAAAGCGGTTTCACAGTCCTTGCTCCATTCAAACCTGTTCTTAGTTTTGAGCAGTTGTCTTAGTTCGTAAGTTTTCAATGCAAAGTTTTTGATGAATTTGGAGTAAAACTCCACCAGACCTAAGAACGATCTTACTTCATCCTTGTTGGATGGAATAGGGGAATCCTTAATTGCCTGTAACAATTCCATTTTTGGGCTAATACCTTCACCTGTTATCTTATGGCCCAGGTAATTTACAGATTTACATGCAAATTTGCACTTGGAATGTTCTGCGGTGAGACCTTTACTTTCCAGGATTTCGAGGACTTGCTCAACTCTTACATCGTGTTCTTCCTTGGTCTTTCCCATAATCAGGATATCATCCTGAAATAGTAAAATTCCTTTAATTCCTTTGAAGACATGGTTCATAAGTCTTTGAAACATAGCTGCCGCTGAGGCCAAACCAAAGGGTACTCGGGTGAACCTGAAACAGCCATGTGGAGTAATGAAAGTCGTCAATGACCTGCTGTCACGATGCAGTGGCACTTGGTGGTATGCAGACTTCAAGTCCACCGTTGAAAACCACTTTATACCCTTGGTTGCAGCCAACATTTCGTTTATTTTGGGAAGTGGGTACTGTTCTACAATGATGTTTTGATTGAGGTCTCTCAAATCGACGCAGAGCCTCAATTTTCCGTTGGCTCGTTTGGCAATGACCAATGGGGCGACCCACTCAGAGGCATCGATTCTTTCAATAATTCCCTCGTTCAGGAGTTGGTCCAATTGAGATTCAACCTCCTCTCTGATGGCAAAAGGGATATTTCTTGATTTATGTATCACAGGTGTGTTAATAGGTTTAAGTTGTATCTTATGTTGATATCCCTTGAGCTCTCCTACAGTCCCACTAAATACCTTGGGGTATTTTTTTAGCAAGGAGTCTGCGTAATTCATGTCATCAAAAAGGCTTAGAACGGGATCCTCTCTACTCGGATCAAGGATGATTCCCAAACTTCCCTGATCCATCCACCCCAATACAGATGGACCAACTTCAGAGACATACAGTTTACTGTCGGATTCGCGACTTTTATATTTGAAATTTAGTCTCTTGTAACCACAAACCTCAATTGGCTCTCCAGTAAATGACCTTATTTTTATGTCTGGTTTCTCTAGGTCATTTCCCAATTTAGATTCGAACTTATCCTTCCATACTTGCTTGTTGACTATGGTGTATGGAGATCCGGAATCTGCCACAATGTCAATATTTATTCCTCCAATAGTCATGTGACATATGGGTTTTCTTGTTCTGGTTATTTTTCCTGTGGTGTTTATTACATCTACGTACTCGCCCTTTTCTTCTTAAATGCATAGTACATACATGTTAACGTCATCATGTTCATCTTCACTGTCACTTGAGTTCCCACTGTACTCAATCATTTTAATTTTTTGCGGTTTTCTTTTATTACAAGCTTTCACATAATGCCCTTTAACCCCGCAATGTGTGCATTTACTTTCTTTGGCTGGACATTTGGGATCATTGGCCAAGTGAGATGGGCTCAAACATCGATAACAATGAAATTCAGTTTTGGTATCATTTTTCTTGTACACTTTTCTATAGTTTTTTTGATGTACATTGGTTTTGTTATAGATCTTTTTATCAACCACCTTCCCCACGACATCACTTTTATTTTTCTCTTTCGTCTCTGCCAGAACTGCCTTGGCGCAACGCCCTGTAAGTTCTGCCTTTCTGGCTATATCAATTATGTTTTGTAGAGGATACTCTCCCTTAGCCCACAGATTGTCTTGTATGTTGGAGTTAGATCCTTGCATTACAATCTGATCACGTATAAGTTCATCATGTAGGTCCCCGAAACGACAATTTAGTGCTAGGTTTTTCAATACAGACACATAGTCGTCAATAGATTCATTGTCACCTTGTTTTCGGTGGAAAAATTTGTATCTGTCCACACCGACGCATACTCTGGGTTTATAGTACGTATTGAGGTCGTCAATGGCATTAAGGAAAACGTCGCCTTCATTTTCGGCCCTAATCCTTTTGTTTATAGCATTATACACTTTTATGCCACCAGCCCCCAATGAATGCATAAGTAATTTATACTTCCTTTCAGGCTTGACTTCGTCATCTTCTTCCAGTGTGGATATGTAGTTTAAAAAGTAATCTCTCCACTCTTCCCATTTGAGAACTGGTTCATCCCCTGCTCTTAAAAATGTCTCTGGTGGTGCGAGATTCCACACGTATCCAGATGCCATGGCAAAGGTTATGTTAAAAAGGTTGGTGAAAGAACAATAGTGAAGTGAGGAAAGTACACGTTATGTAATAGTGAGGGTGATTCTCATGGTGAGCGAAGATGTAATGAAAATATGCTAAAAAGCGCAGGGGATAACGTATCTGCCAAGCCCTTGGGAGTGAGAAGGGTTAAAACTACCCACAAGATGCCAGTATTATAATCAAAATGCTTACTGGTGTTGAATTCCCAAAGGATAGTCCTGATACACTGTGTGGTCTTTCCTTGAGCGCGCGCTGCACCGGTGGTGGTTTGTTTGCTTAATCCGGTGCGCGCGTTGAAATTGACAGAAGAAAGGAAGAATGCAGCGTTGAACGTCGTAGCGATCGTCAGCGGGAAACACTAGACCGCTAAAAGCTGGACGAAGGATTTTCCAAGATGGCGGCACGTATCACGTAGGAGCGTGATGACGTGCGAAGCAGCTGAGATCGAGTCAAGTAATGTTGACAGTTGACGGATGACAGTTCAGGTGACAGTTGTGGCGGTTGGAGAAACCGTTGAATATCAGTCAGAGAAACGGAGGTTTTTTTTTCACTGTCAGCCACTGCTCAATAGTTAATTCTTAACATTGAAATCGCCACAAAAATAATTCTGTAGATCTTTTTTTTTCCTTTAACAGAAAAATGTTACATTGGAGAATATTCACCTCAGGAGAAGCGGATGTTCTTTGTAGTGATTAGTTAGCACTCCGCTGGGCACGATGAAAGAAAACGAAGTCAAATGAAACTGATTACAAATGCCGGGTGATGTCCTGTAGTAATTCACGAATAAGGAAATCCGACTGAAGAAAATGCAAGTCTCTTGTCAGGGAAGAATGAATTTTCTTTCTCTGAACGGCGAACGTGGGTTCCGTGTTGGCACTCGTCGCCAAGTTGTTAAGAATATGCTCACACTTAGATGAAGCAGAAAGTTCCTTTAATTAACATAAACCAACACATGCTCCGGAAGGGAGGAGCGAATGACGACTTGCAGTGTCGGCGATCAGCTGTCAACTGTCAGTGCTACAGTTGGACAGCTGATGACCTCACAGGTATGGTGTCCGCGCAGGGACACACAGTGGCAAACTAGAACGGTGTCCCCAGTGGGACATAAGAGGAACGTAACACTTGCTTTCTGCTGTTCTCGTCCCATCTCCTGTAACTGTTCTTTCAGGCAGTTACGACGAGAGCGCCGGAGTGACAGGTTGTGGGTTGTTTGTTTCCACACTTGTTTCTTTAAATAAATACTTCAACTTGAACAGCTTTGTTTGCTTCAATTCATTGCACCTCCACATTTGGCGACAATGGATTCTCAAGTAGCCCACCGACCGGAATTGTGATTTTTTTAGCAGATTTAAAGATAGAACCTACCGTGTGCTTCCCTTTGACGCTGACGGCACCAGACAACTTCACTACAAACAGCGCGCATTCAAGTCCCCGTAGATTTGGCTCTTCCCCTCTGACGTCGTGATGCTCCGCGCATGATAAGAGGGGTTTGCAAAGTCATTCTGGACAAATTTGGCTTAATCTGCGCGCCGTATCTATCAACTGTGTTGGTTGCCTAGCAACGAAGTCCTCCTTCGTCGTTTCTCCGTTTCTGGCCTCATTTCAAAGAGAATATCATCCCGCTTTCCACACAAAGAGAAATTTAAAAGCAGTAAGACTTGCCTGTACTTCGGTGACAGGCACACCATTTGTTTAATTAATTTAATCGATTTTGACATTAATAAGGCCAGAAAGAAAATAAATATTTTTATTATTCAATTATACTCAGTATATTCCTGCTTTTATCTGTATTTGCAGTGACTGGCACACTTCAAAAAAATATATTATACGTTTGGGATATTGTTTATTAAGATGGCATCAAACAATAACTTATTAACCATATCTGACTTCCTGCCATCACCAGGTAGACAAGCCGTTCCTTGGAAACATTGGATTAATTTATTTCAGAATTACCTGATAGCTAATGATGCAACATAATATGATTTTAAAAGGAAGTTTGCATTATTATATGGACACCTGGGTTTTGAAGGTCAAAGAGTTTTTAATAATCTGCCAAAAATTCAGCCCCCAGCAGGAGCTCAAGAAGGATGGAACATTTACTCTGAAGGTTTGGCAAGACTTAGAAGAAAGTTTTCAGAAGAGCCTAGCATACTATTAGAACGTTATAACTTTATGAAAAGGAAACAACATATTGATGAATCTGTTGAGGAATACAATTCAGTATTGAGACGTTTAGCTTCTACATGCAATTTTGGGTCCATGTTAGATACATGTTTAAGGGATCAATTTGTTTATCATTGCTCATCCAAAAAGATTCAAGAAAGATTGTTAGGTTCTAGGGACCCCACATTGAATGAGACAATCGAAATAGCTAAGGGAATAGAAAGATCTATGGTTTCTTCAAAAGTAATTTTTAATGACTCTTCTCCTCCTGGCGCTTCAATAGCAATGGTCTCCAACGAGGACATTCATATCTCAGCGGTTGATACAAGAAGTAGATTTAACAAAATTCAATTTAGGAAACCTAATAATTTTTGTTTCAGATGTGGTTCACGTAATCATTTGGGTAACAACCCAAATTGTCCTGCTTCATTTAAAAGGTGCACCAAGTGCGGTAAGATGGGCCATTTCATGTCCGTTTGTAAATCTGGGAAAAATATTGTAAGCTCAATAGAAGTTACACCTAACACATGTGCACAAGATTTAGGTAAGATGCTCCTTACAATTACAGATGACAATTCAGAAGATATTTCTATCAAAGGCCTATACTGTCAGGCAACTGTATCTCATGTTCTCATTGATATGATGGCTGATTCGGGTGCGCCTATTGCCATCATTGCTGACTGGTTGTTTGAGGAGAAGTGGAAAGAAAGACAACCATCACAATCTGATGTTCACCCAAAAGCCTTTGGAGGTCAAGATTTTAACATGCTAGGATACTTTATTGATGTCCTCTCATGTTTAGGTAGGCAGAGTACCACAAAAATATACGTTGCCATTAACCCCTTCCCTGCTCATGACGGAACCGTTCCGTCATGAGCCACGGTTGCCGTGTGCTCATGACGGAACGGTTCCGTCATGACACGCCCGTTGGCGGCCGCTCCGCCTGCGCGGCGCTGTTTCCCCGCCTGTGCGGGGGGACAACGCAAATGGGCGGAGTCATGACGGAACCGTTCCGTCATGAGCACAGCCCAACCGTGGCTCATGACGGAGCGGCTCCGTCATGAGCACAGCGCCACCGCGCTGCCCCCCCGCACCCCCCAGCACCGCGGCGGAATTCCCGCCGCGGTGAAAGGGTTAAAGGCAAGAACATAATAGGATGGAAGGATTTAGCCAGATTGGGCATAATATTAGTCCCTGGAGCAGAGACTCCTGTTATGTTAGCAGAACAGTCTATCAATGTTATTGAAAGTGAGTTTGATAATAATGTTACTAATGTTATTAACAAGTTTGATAAAGTGTTTTCAGACAAAATTGGTGACATCAAACAATTTGAATATCTTATCAAACTTAAAGAAAATGCATCTCCAGTAGTGCATAACGTCTGTTCCTCTTAGTGTGAGACAAGACCTTAAAGTCTTGCTTGATAAACTTTGCAAAGAGGGTGTCATTGTAGCAACTGACTCATCAGAATGGGTCAGTCCTATTGTTATCGTTAAAAAAAAAACAAATGAGATCCGCCTCTGTGTGGACTTGCGCACCCTCAATAAGAACATAGTTGTTGACTGTTACCCCCTGCCTAAAGTACAGGATTTGCTTGCAAGTTTAGGGAAAGCCAAAGTATTTTCTTTACTGGATCTTAGATCCGCTTACCACCAAATACCGATTGCCGCAGAGAGTCAAGACCTTACCACCTTTATTCCACCTTTTGGTGCATTCAAGTATATACGCATGCCATTCGGTCGTGCCTCTGCGGCGAGTGTATTTCAGAAATTCAGGGACACGATCCTTGAGGGCATTTCAGGCGTACAAGCCTTTCAGGATGATGTTCTCATTTTTGCAGGGTCTAGTAGGGAACACAACCTTATTTTAGAGAGAGTGTTTTCTGTGTTTGAGAATGTGGGCATTACCCTGAGAAGGGAGAAATGTAGGTTCATGGTTGACCAATTAGACTATCTTGGCCACTGTATCTCTAAAGAAGGTATCAAACCCAAGATGTCCCTTATCTCTGCCATCAGAGACACCAACCCTCCTGAAAACAAGGACACTCTCCGTTCATTGCTAGGGCTTTGTGAGTATTATTCTCGCTTCATACAAGGATTTTCTTTAATAGTATAACCATTGAGAGAACTACTGTGCAAAGGCAAAGTTTTTGTTTGGTCTGATGATGTGCAGAGTTCATTTTCAGAAATCAAATCTCTAATCACTTCTGCACCCATTTTGGCACCTTTCACTTCTGGACAACCTTGCTGCTTGACTGTTGACGCAAGTCAACTAGGTTTGGGTGCTGTTTTGTCACAACATTTTGGGAACAAAGAACACACTATTGCCTATGCTTCACGCTCACTTTTGTCCTCTGAAACTACAGCACTATTGAGAAGGAAGCACTTGCCTGTACCTGGGCAGTAGAGAAATTTAAAACTTTTCTCTGAGGTACTCACTTTTCAATTTTCACTTACAATAGGCCTCTTACTTTCATGCTCAACGGTAATAGCACAGGTAAAGCTTCCGCCAGGTTGGTTCGCATTCTATCTAAGTTACATGAATATAATTTCTCAATCAAATACTTACCAGGCGGCAAAAATGGACGGGCTGATTGCCTCTCAAGGATGCCCATCAATGACACCTCTTCACTTGTCCCTGATGATGTAGAGTGCGTTGTAGCTCTCAGTGACATAGATGAAAACTCTTCATTCACTAAAGAGTCCTGGTTGTCTGCACTCAGTGAGGGCACCCTTCTTCAGACCGTTATGTCTTACATTAAAGTAGGTTGGCCTCAAGAGAGAAACCTTGCTTCTAATATTAAACCCTTTGCACAGGTTTCGGATGAATTATCCATTGACAATGATTGTTTACTTCGTCATGATTTTTTGGTTCCTCCCACTAGTCTAAGATACTTGTTGTTTAAGAAGAGTCATGAGGGCCACATGGGTGTATCTGCCACCGTTCGTAATTTAAAACAATTTTACTGGTGGCCTGGTCTCTATTCTCAAGTGAAAATGTGGATTTCTGACTGCAATGCTTGTTTAATCTCCGATAAACATTGGAGAACTTTCGAACCCAATATCCACATGGTCCCTTTACCTGATTCACCTCGGGAAAAAGTTGCGCTGGACTTTGCGGGCCCGTTTGAGCTTCTTCCAGCAAGCAAGAGACATATTTTAGTGTTAATTGATTACTTTTCAAAGTGGGTATATTTTGATTTTGTACCATCCCCTGACACCAATGCTGTCATTAAATTTTTGAAGAACATTTTTGATGTTGAAGGTCCTCCCAGACAATGGCACACAATTCAAATGTTGAAATTTGTTCAAGATCTAGGCATTAAACATCTCACTGTCGCTCTCTATTCTCCTTCTTCAAACGGTCTTGTTGAACGCATCAACAGATTTTTGAAAGAGGGGATTCAGACTGCTTTATCTGCTGGTTTTCAAGTGGAAAGCTTTTTAAAACAAAAGCTTTGGACTTACCACAACACTCCTCACAGTACAACAGGCATTTCGCCTTTCAAATTACTGCGCAACAGGCTGGCTAATCCCCTCTTATGCCCCCATTGGGTTAAAGACGTGACCAATAATGCTGTAAGTCACAAAGTTGATATAGAGACAATTAGAGATGCTGTAACATCCAAACTCAATGCCATTTCTCTACATCATCAAAGTTCCAAAAATACAAGAGATATCTCACTTTCTGTGGGTGACTGGGTTTTGATTAAGAAACTCAACAGGATTAAAAAAGGAGAGTCCAAATTCACTCTACCCATCAGAGTCATTCAGGTGGCCAAAAGCGCCGTTTTATTATATGGAAAGGGGCGGTGGAATAGGCGGAATCTTGTAAAGATTACGCATGATCAAGCTTTGAAAATTATCTCTACAAAAAAAAAATGGTTACTATGTCTCTGACCTAGATGGAGATAACTCTGGCGTGGACTTCTTTGGTGACAACTTTTTTTTTTTTTTTTTTTTTTTTTTTTTTTAAAAACCTTTATTTCGGTAGATGCAAAATACACAGCGTCTGCCTACAACCCCTCGGGGCCGGCTGCAATGACATTCGTAAACATAGAACAATAATGTCAGGATAAGAAAAGGTTTAATTTTATGGTGTAGTCGAGTACGATGTAGTGAACATCGAAAGGAGTCGAAGCTAATCACTGACCAGGAGAGACATCACTGTTCAAGGAGCACCCAGAAGGTGGCGTTATATAGGAAGGCATTAGTAAGAGAGCAGGTGGCCACCATCCAGGAACTAAGAGCATACACTATATCACAGAATGATAGAACTCAAGAAACTCCCTACTAACACTGAGCCCCGACTCCGAAGAAACAAAGAAACATAAAAAAAAAGAAAGAAACCAAAGAGGCAGAGAGATCAGAAGAGAAAGAGGGCCATAGAGACAAAGAAGACATAGAACACATCCCGTCCCCCCACCCTGCATACCAGCGGAAGGCCACGGCCCACCCCCCCCCAATAGGCATGCCTGTCGCCCCAGATGAACCCCAAGTAGGAAAGGGAGTCTGGAGAGTGGGAAAGAACCTCCCAGCCGCCGACTCCCAGAGAAAGCAGGAGGAGGAATTTTCACATACTCCCGGTCACCACAGCCCCTTAAGCGTCCCCCACCCTGTATATCGTCAGCACTACTGAAATAGCAAGCAAGACGGCAGGTGGGGAGACTCCATTCCAAATATGTGAGTAAAGCAAACAATTAGCAGTCCCGTCCTAGTCCCCGCCCGCCAATACGTACAGTAAACTAAAGGGAATCGCCCAGACCCGGCCCGATCCTAAGCGGCCCCACAGATCCACCCCCGCAAGAAACAGTAGCAAATTACACACATGCGGCACAACCGATACATAAACAGATATTCTAGTCCGGGTCATGCCAGGCGGTCAGGCAGGATCATCAAGGGTGGCAACTTCAACCCTGGCCTGAACGCGGAGACCCCACCAAACATGGCCGCCGCTGGGAGTGTACCTCAGGCAGAACAAAGGAGCAAGATGGCCGCTCCCGGCAACGATGACACAGAGGGGGAAGAAGCGAGAGTTCCCAGTCAGAGACCATCACCACATCGATAGTGACAAACACAGTTTTCCCCACAGAACGGCTCACACTTCGGCGATGTTGAGGCAGACATGGCAACACTTGCAGATGCAGAGTCTCGGCTTGGAAAGTGGAAGGGAGCTTTGTATCTGCAACTTTGTCCTTAAAAGAACCCTCGACACTGTTACCAGGGAGAGGACGTTCCACAGTATCCCCCTGTCGCCGATTTGTATCCGCCTCGAAGGGAATGAGAGGCCTTGGGGGGTCAGACAACCGCTGCAGCTCCCTGGGTGGCATAGCGGTATCGAACTTCCGCTCCAGTTCTCGAGTGCGTTGGCACCATGTCGCCCGCAAGTCCCCCAGGGCTAGAAGGATATCACCATAGGTTAGGTCTGCCCCCTGCTTCAGCATGCCGACAGTATGTAGAGGCGCCACCGGGACACCCTCCAGCTCGACAGTAGGCAGGGAAGCTTGCGTCAGGGATATGGCGGCTTCCGCCTATCCGGCGAGGTAGACCGGCACCGGTACCAGTTTTGCCGTTAGCCCACCTCGGAGGGGTGAGGGCGACACCACGGGATGGAGGGACAGTAGTTACGGCAAGAGGGGTTACTGCTTGCTAGACGGGGCTCCCACGATGGGAGAGCCCTAGGCTGTGTTGCAATGCGGGTGGTGGGCGCCCTCGAACGGACACCGCTCTGACCGCTGGCGGGAGGACAAAGGAAAATACACCGGTCAGGACCCAATCGTACCGGAATTCTCTCCGTCGCGAAGAAGGCTCCGCCGGGCCGCCCACTCCACGTCCAGTCACATTTCCCCAGTCGCCGGTCCAGCCCCAGGTCGTCTCACCGTACGTGATAAGCGGCGTCCGGTGGCGGTGGTCGGGCCAGATTGCGTGGGCAAAGTCCAAAGTCGGCAAACTCTATGATTCCTCGACCAAAAAAGCCGGCGGGAACATCGGAGGAATGCGGAAAGTATCAGCGCATCCGTGGTGACAATTGCTCGCGCCGTAGGCAGGATTAAAGATCAGGATATCATGCAAACAGCAGACGGGCTGCGGAGCCGGGAGCTCAGACGTCCTGTCCGTCCGCCATCTTGGCTCCTCCCCTTTTGGTGACAACTTTGATTCTGCTTCCTCAGTTGGAGACACTACTTCTTGCAGAGATGTTTGTTCTAATGTTATGACTCCAACCGCATCTTCATGTTCCAGCCCCGCATCCATTTTGCAACCATCACCCAGCATTCCCTCTTTACCAGCGTCTTCTCACAAACCACATCGCAATGTGTCTGTTCCGCAACAATTCAAAGACTTTTATTTAATGTAGCTGATTTATTGCGTATTATGCTTTCTGCCATGTTTATTCATTCTTATGCCTTGTTTCGCGTTTAATCTCCTCCTATTCATGTTTTGCATTTTCATTTCCTGGTTTCTTTTCTGCGAAATAAGGGGAATGATGTTGAGATAAGACGAGAGCGCCGGAGTGACAGGTTGTGGGCTGTTTGTTTCCACACTGGTTTCTTTAAATAAATACTTCAACTTGAACAGCTGTGTTTGTTTCAATTCATTGCGCCTCCACAGTGGCGGAGAATGATACTGCCTCCGACCTGGCCTCGTGCAGGGAGGAAGCCTGCGGCGCTTTCTAATCATTTCAACACAAACAGGGTGAGCCTATAATGCCGATTCCACATATAAGGCCACACCCAGCATTCTCTGCAGCTTGCCAGGCTGTGTGAGCAGCACGAGGCTTGCACAGACGTGAACAGACCCAGCTCTGATTCTGGGGCTCGTAAAGGGGCCACCCGCGCCAGCCAGGTGCACGTGACGGGGCCTGCTCACACGGCTCTATGCTCTTGTGCACCCAAAGAAAGGTTTTATGACGTGCTTGCTTGTTCAGTATGGCACCTCCTTAGCACCGTAATAACAGGTATTCATGCCGCCCAATGTATTTACCTCGTGATGAATGTAATAGGGTTGAGCCCGCTCTGTTTGGATTTGAGATGCCAGCAGGGAGCACTTTACTCATGAGCCCCCTTGGTGGCTTCCCATGACTGACTCTGTCCCAGCCCACCCCATCTTACTGAGACAAGCATCGCTTGTGAAAAGCTTCTCGTCCCCCGGGAGGCTGACCACATCTGGCTCGGAGAAGGCATGGCCCGCTGACGCAGCCTTCCTCTCACCTCCTGTAGCGCCTAGAAACTGCTGATAGGCACTCTCGAGCACTGTTCCAATCCTACGTCTGCATGCTTCACCTACTGTGACGTCTTCAGGGTGCCCTTGCGCCATCCAGGTGAAGCGTAGATATTGACGTTCATCACCAGAAGGGAGATTATGGTTGGCAAACAGAAGCTAGAAGACCCTAGGCGCTACTTTATGCGGCTGCCCGTGGACCACACACGGAGCCACTCAAGAGGGCGGCCTCTAGTGCCATCTGGGCACCAACCCACCCCCTTCTCTATTGCGGGTACTCGGGGAGGAGTCCCCCCCATCCTGGCCTGTGGCGCAGTAGGTGCATCATTTCCGGCACGCCGAGGATTGGGGAAGGTATATAGGCCTTCCCCAGCCATCCTGGCATCCTCTTCTGCGCCGGACACACCGTCAGTGCAAGGCCTCACTTGGTTAGGCAATGACATTTGTAAAACATTAAATCAGTCAGCCCTGGGAATTAGGCGGGCATACGATTGGCTAAGATGTTTGTTCGAACCTGGTAGAGCATATCGACCATAATTAATAGTGGAACCAGGAACAGCTTTACAAAGCAATGCTGTGGATTTCCTGTAGAATTCTGGATGGGCAAGCTTCAGGGATAAGGCCCTGACCTTTCACCCTTCGAGGGACCATCACTAATACCGAGCAAGTAGTTGTGGAGCATAGTAATCCTCCAGCGGGGGTAGCACAAGAGGAACGGGTACTCGTGAATGTGTGTCACATTGGTTCAGTCCTCAGGATCGGTCTGTTGCTTATAGTGGTCCACCTCTTGATATACCCAAGCCTTAACAGCCGTAATGGCACAGGTCAGTGGGAGGATCAAGCGAGGGAAGGAAAGGAAGGGGACAGCAGGGAGGGAGATCTGCAAAACACAAAGAACAATATAAGTGCACTCTTCCTCTCTCACTAACCTCCGTACTACAGGGACAATGACTACTAGTTCAAGCGCTATAGCTGTAAAGAAAAATAACGGCCCCCGTATATCAAGACACATCTACCTTTAGTCGATGGCATTAGGGGAATTCGTTTCAGTGTTTTTGGCTGCAATGTGGGATACATATAAGAAACAAGAAAAGCATTCATAGAGTAACATCACATAGGAATCAGAACCTGCACAATGGTCTCACTAGTACAGTCCGCATGGAAAGCAGGCGTTCTCCCAAGGACCTACCCTTAATAGACTGCACTATGCCTTACGGGGATAGAGCGTAGTCCGCTACCACTCAGCGTACCCCTGTTGAAATAGAGCCATAAGCACAACCACAGCAATGAATACAGTTCCAACGAAAGGTAAAGTTTCACCAAAGCATGAGCCACAGTATTCTTGTCTTTTCAGGTTAATACACCTTGAATTCCAATGGGTGATCAAATATATATATACAAATAGGAATAAAGAGAGGTACTTATGCCAAAGTAACCAATATCCTAGTTCCAGTCTCCCTTAAGCGCAGGGAAATTCAGGGGCCAATAGTATTGACGCTGTATCTGTCAGTGCACATCAAAGTGTTAATCCCTTGTGGAACCAGCGGTACGGAGCCATGTGGAGCGCTCCTGTGATACAACCAATTGTTAATAATGCGGAGGCCAACCAAGAAGGAAAGTGACCAGCAAGCGGGAACCAGCCTGAGGAACAAAGAGTTGGATGCAAAGTCGACAAAAACCTCCCTTCCTCCGCACGAGCACGAGAACTGCTCACCAACGGAGGATGAGACGGAAGAAGCAAGCGGGAGCAGCTGAAGGAACTGGTGCACTGCACCCTTACCAGACCTCCCAGGAAACAACGAAGCACGAACACTCTAGCGTCGCCCGATGAGAATTTCCGACGCGTTGCATAGTTGAACTTCCGCCTTTATGGAAGTAGCGGCAGCGTGACGTGCGCGCTAGGATTCTGGGTAGCGTAGTTTTTAGTGGGCATATCGCATCTTGCGGCGATTCGGACCCTCTCTCTGTTTCAGCGCGCTCGAAGCAGGTGCCTGTAACAATGTGTGACCTCATAACGCCCTATCTTAGAAGTCCAGGTCACACCAGTAAATAGGTTTAATATATGTGTGTCTCTGGCCTTCCAGCTGTGGGGAGCCAGTCTCATTTAGAGGTACGCCCAGGTGATAATTGGTTGCTTCTTAAGGTTCTCATGACCAATGCGGTTTGTGGTATCTCCCACCGGATCCAGGGAAGAGGTGTGGTGCCGTGGCCAGGGCGACTGACTCCGGAATCTGGGGATCATGGTTCAATCCCCAGCGCCGGCGGCAGATTAGCCCAGCATCATGTGACTCTGGGCAATAGCTCGCTTAATCTTCCCGACGGACCCCAGCGCCTAGCGACCCTTACGGGTCATTGTTCGTGCTTTACAAATGTGGATTATTATTATTATCCACTGAAGGTGTACCGCAGCTAAACATGAAACTGGGAATCTGGGATTCAGACACTTAAACGGGTGTAAGCATCCAGGGTCAGAGATGGATAGCACGTACTGTGCATCTGTGACCCGACTGCAGTTAAGCAAGCGTGGTGCGCTGCGTACGTTGTCACTACACAAATGCGTGAGGTGTTTCCAATAGTGGGCACAATACATACATTGTTTCAAGCCAGATTTGACACCATTAAGGTGTTCACCAGGGTTTAGCAATGAAAGGTGTCCATGCAATTGTCTGGCAACGGGGTGCAGTAAGTGCACCCCAGAACCGAGGGTAGGGACATGTTGTTGCAGTTAAGCTCAAATGCCCCGCTAGCTATATTAGCCACGCTGGGTGTGGACGCTGTCAGCCAACATAGCATGCTGCCGTCCCAATAAATGGGGAAACAAGGTGTCAAGCACAAAAGGCTACGATGTAAAGAGAACATTTGGCATGTCGAAGGGTTCAACAAAAACAAAAATTTAACGGAGCAGGTAAATTTCCAACGCTGGGGATGCTCAGGGTGGGCAGTGTGAACCCGCTATTTGAGAATATTCTGGGATGGGGTGAAGTAGGACTTAGTCAATCCTGAATATTAAGCACCATATTGCAGACAGTGCGCACCGTATCAAATCACACAGATTCTCTTAGCTGGTATGCCTAGGGGGCTTCACCAGAGGGAGCTGAGCGGGCGAAATTTCCATAAGGAATAAGGGATGCATGGCAAGTGCTGGAGGGCACCTTTGCTCATTGTCACATACGTCTAGTTATGAATATTCCTGTGCTCAGGATTTAGCAAGCTAGGGACGGTGCAAATGTTAAGTATAATTCTTCTCGCCTTAATAGCCAAAGTAGGCAGGCGGGTGAAGGAGCGGTCTCCTAAAAAGTGGGATGCTGTCCCATAGATGGGGGACACAGGTGTTCAGGCACACACGATGCTAGAAGGACGGCTGCTAGGTGAGATCAGCAAATAGATGGGGCAATGTGAGCCACAGTGTCTGAAATCGTTCCGCCCAGAGGTGGCACGGGTGGAGTCATGTAAGGCAGTGGAACTTTCCCGCAGAAGAGTGAATAGTTCATTGCACAAGTTCACAGGCCAAAGGGGCTTTGGTTTCATCAGACACTAGCTGATCCAGGCTAAAGGCAAGGGCTATTGTGAGATAGATGGGGTTCATTTATCACCGGTAGAGATGGCTCTCTTCCTTCTAGATTTGCAGGAGGCTCTAAAGATGAGAGGTTGCAGGTAAGGGTATAGCTGTTTTGGTGGGGGGCTCTGGCGGCGACAGAGGCCACCTCCAGAGCATGTGGCGGAGTTACAGGGCGATCTGGAAGCAAATGGGTACAGAAGGGTACCTCTGCATGGCACAATAGGGGTGCCAGAGCCAAATCCCAGGAGCCTCATGGGAGGTTACTGGAAAACCGTGTTGGTGCCCCGTTAGTCCTTCGGGCGGTTGTGGGCCTGAACAACCGGGGGCTTGCCTTGCTACGCTCCGCCCTGAAAGGGGCGTGAGTAATAAGGGACCAAATGTGTCGCGTGATCCGGGAAGAGGATCACCAGGAGGGGCAGCACAGATGGGGTTCGCCCTAGTGCTGCTTGGCTCATCAGACGGGCAGGCGGCCCAGATGGCTGCATGTCCTTGGATCGCCCGTAACATAACCCACCATATTGCATACCGTTGTATGTAATAAACCTGCAGCAATATTTACCCAAACAAAAGTTGTGTTGTGTATTTATTTATGTAGTATGCATGCTATGTGTTTGTGTGGGTGGGGTGTGTTGCCAATGTTGCCACTATATACATTGCATTGGTGCTAGAGCAATCGACCACCGTCCCAAATTTAGTGTAAATCAGTGTATACATTTCGTGCAAAAATCCCACTACGCATGAGTATAAAGTCTATCGAAAAATTAATTGGTGCCAAAAAGTGTTTTGGGATGCCCATTTTTTTCTTTGCACCCTCTTGACGAATAACCACTAACCTTTCCATCGTCCACCAATGAAGAGAAAGCAATGGGTCTGGAAAATTTTGTGGAGGCTCGTCAAACGGGCGCAAAGTTATTAGTGAGCAATAATCCGGGGAACTCCTATACCTGGAAACCATAACTGAAACTAAAGAGTGCCTACCGCTGCGGTGTATGTACAGAGGTATAAACATATACATTCAAAGTGAGATTAACAACAATGCTTGTAGAGAATGGTATTTGTACAAATCAATGTGTGGGCAACAGCAGTCTCTGTTTGTTTTTCTGTGCACTTTTCAACACCGGTGGGGGTGGGTCCCAAGGTGGGTGGACAATCAGGGCAGGGGCCAGTGACGTCTACAGACTCCAGATCTCTGCACGGCAGCCACTGTAGGGCTACATTAACAGGTGGAAGCCACTGGAGGACTGCTCCACAGTGAGGCTGATTCTTGTTGAACATGGAAGCAAAGGTCCAGGATAAACTGCTGGCAAACAGGTTGCACCGGGCAGTGCCCCCTCTGGTAGACCCGGGTCAACCTGGCTTTATGCCAGATACATAAACTAGACTGAATCTGAGATGCCTACGTAGCTGTCCTGAAATGGCTAGGAGCAGTGCTTAATTTGTAATAAAGTAAGTGCCAGGGCCCTTCTTGAGGGGCAATTACAGCCTGCACCACCCATTGCTGCTGCCAATGTAAACACAACTACCAATCATCACACTCCTACACGTGTGACAATTCAGATATTCCAGGCTCCCAAAGCAATAAGAATGGCCTGAGAAGGGGGGATTATTATTTTTTATGGAAATTGACTTATTATACACTGTTGTTGTGCTCATCTTAAAATTGGACAGAATGATAGCTCCACCATGTGGTGCACTATCACTAGAGCCGGTGCCGAGCCCTGTAAAGCACCGGCTCAAATTAAGGACAGGCTTGGAGGATCATGGAGCTGGCTCTAGCATTCTTCATAGATGCCCAGCTTTTGGTCTCACTGAATTGACAATCTTACTCGTTATGCTGGAGGGGATGGGGTTTGTAAGACTCCTGTTCATGGCCCCATTGGCGAGAGTGAAGGTGAACGCGGTGACGTCAAACAAAGTTTCCTTTGGGAAGTGGCGCTAGGTAGGGTTGCTCCTGTCCCCGATTCTATTTACCTTGGTCATCAAACCTCCAGCATGCTGGATAAGGGGCGATCCCATGGTGAGTGGCCTTGGGTGGCACCAGACAAGGGAGGATCGTATACCTTTATATACGTATGGTGCACTTTTATACCTGCTGGATCCAGAGAGCTCTCTGAGCAGGACAAAGGAAATCCTTAAGGTTTTGGAAACTACTCTAGTTTTTAGGTGGATTGGTCAACTCTTTAATTGTCCCACTGATGCGATGGAAGCCGCCGGCAGGGTACCCCATTCGGTTCTGCATCTTTGATGTGATTTGAAATTTCTGAAGCGAACGAATGCTTGTGGACGTCTTGGTGCTGGCATTTCCAAACTTCACACCTGAGAACCAGAAGAAAGGGGGTGGGAGGGATTAAGGATAAAAAGAAGTGAAAACAACGATGATTTTAGACATTTCCAAAAGCTTAACATATCAACTAGGGAGTTTAGATAGTTAGGCATATATATGAACGGTGAAATGGAAGTGTGCATTGAATGAAGCCTGACCATTGCGCTCACAAAGTTTACAAGTGGTGTGGCACACTGGAGAATGCTGCCTCTGTCCCTTCCGGGGGGCTGCATTGTTCACAATGATTGTTGAAGGTACATTCTTGAACATACCATAGATAACACCTGTCTGGATTCCCAACTATTTCTTTGAAAAGCTGGATACGCACATCCATACCCTATTGACGGATGGGGCCAACTCCAAGATCTCCCTTGGGAAGCTATGAAGAGCAGTGTATGATGGCAGGATCTCACCACCAGATGTGCAGAGGTCCTACTGGGCCTAACAGCTCATAGAGGTGAAAGGCTGGGCCTTTGCATCAGTACAGGAGCCCTCAGTCAACACCGACACATATGTGATGGGTCAAAGGGATGCATGGGAAAAAGAAGATAGCACATCTTCCAGGAAGAAAGCCGGTTCGACTCAATTCAATTCACAACATTTCTAGAGTGTGCAGCCGCCCCCGAGGAGGTGTACCGTGCTAGCGGAGAGCTCATGGAAAGGACAACCCTAGAAAGGGGGCAGGAGCACTTAACATAACATAACATAACATAACACGTGTATTTGTAAAGCGCACGTTCACCACTACGGGTATCTTGGCGCTGAATAACAGATGTTTATTGTTACCCAACTCAATGGTACTCATTTTGTCTACCTCAGATGGATGAAAGGCTGAGTGGACCCGCCGGGATTCGAACCTGTGACCATGAGGTCAAACACAGGCCCCTGCAGCAGATGCATTAGTCCACTGAGCCACCAGACCCGGCTTAGCCTACGAGGCTGGAGTCGAGAAGTAGGGCCTTAAGACTGTCTGAAGCAAGGTTCATAAAGGCTGCAACGCAGACTAAGTGGCGGTGCAGTCCAGAGTCTGGGAGCCAGATGTGCGAAAGTACTCCCGCTTCTCCTTGCTTCGTAAATGTGAGGGACTTGGAGATGTTTCACTACACTGGACCTTCAGAATCTGGTCTGCGCACAGGGCTTCAGTCTTGTCCTGAGGTACAGAGGATCTTTATGAGTAAAGTTTCTAAAGGCAAAGGTGTGAGCCTTAAATTGAATCCTCTTCATGACAGGGAGCCAATGACAGGGAGCCAATGACAGGGAGCCATGACAGGGAGAAACTGACAAACGTGGGGGAATCTTGAGGATTGGGCGTGCAGCAGCATTTTTGATCATTTGGAGACGTTTAATTAGCAAAGCGGGCAGGCCTAAATACAGGCTACTGGCGTAGTCCAACCTGGACATGACTAAGACATGGACAATCGTTTTCCGACAGTCCTCAGAAATCAGGTGGCGCATCCTCCGGAGAGCACCCAAGGTGGCAAAGCAAGTGGAGGATAAAGACTGAACTTTAAGGCTCGAAGGTGAGATTGGAATCAAAATTATTCCCAAGATTCCTCACAAATGGAACCAGGGAAGGAGAGGCACCTAATTGCGATGGCCACCGAATGTTAGCATCTGGAGAGGAGTTAGTGCCAAAATAGAGGATCACATTTTTTTCAGAATTAAGTTTCAGTCAGCTTCCATTCATCCATTCCACAATTGCCTTCAAGCAGCGCTTGAAAGAGCTCACGGTTCTGGTGCGTTTTCATGAAAAGCCAGGAGGAGCTGCGTGTCATCCGCGTAGGAGATCTTGGCATCCCCTAAGATTCAGCAAGTTTAGACAAGGTGCCAGGTAGATATTAAAAAGGGTAGGGCTGAGCGTTGAACCCTGGGGCACTCTGTACTCTAGAGGCTTGGATGGAGAGGTGAGAGGAGGCAGGCTGACTGCTTGAGAGTGATTTTTCAAAGAAAGAATGAAGCCAGAGCAATGCCTGTCCCCTATTTCCAATCTTCTCGAGTCTGTCCAACAAGACAGGATGGGAAACAGTATCGAACCCCGAAGACAAATCCAAAACCCTGCCCGTTACTGGCGAGCCCCGGTGAAGCAATCCCTTGATGAATTGGGAAACCTCAAGTAATGCATACTGGGGGCTGTAATCCCCCCTCCCACCCTCCCGGAAAACCCAGACTGAGCCTCATAGACGGAGGTTGACTCAAGAAAGTGATAGCACAAGCAACCAGTCCAATTAATGGATACGTCACGGACATATGCGGCTGTCCGAGGTCCCCGCAGGGGGCCACTGAAGAGGGCAGCCCTCTAGTACCATCTGGGCACCCCACACGCCCCTTATGGGCAGGGACTCAGGGAGGAGTCCCCCAAGCCTTGGCGCGGTGTGCTAGGCAAGCAGCGTCACTTCCGGGCACGAGGACAGGATGAGGGGTATATAGTCCTCTCCCCTCCATCTTGTCGTCCTCTTTCGCGCGCCGGACACGCCGTCTGTGGGCACGCCATCTGGGTGCTCTGCGGGACACGCTGTCCTGTCTCGCTGGACGTCTTCGGGTTTCAGCTTCAATTTGTTTGCGGTCGTATCCTGGTCCTCGTCGCGTTTTGGTCGGAGATGGTGTCGGTGTTGTTTGCGGTGAGTCTGGCCATTTGGGGCAGTTCCCCTCGGTACTCGCACTGTTTTGCCCCTCTCATCAGGTGAGAGAACTATGCCTGAGCGGGAGGGGTCATTTGGATGCCGATTTAAACCGAGGGTCTTGGTCGCACATGCTCGAGATAGCGAAGCGGGTACAGCATGGTATTATTTATCACTGGCCAACCGCAGATTACATGATTTCGATTGTTGTTTAAGGTCCACACGTAGCGCGCTAACTGCGAACCCCCGCTAGGGTCCCTCGTATGGCACGTTATCATATACCTATGGTTTTGGCCTGCTTCTAGTTCCCCAATGTGCACGAATTTCATAAAAGATATAGCGCGTGAAACTCGTTATCCTGTAAACTGGCTTATTCGGTGTAGCACAGTTATGTGCTAACACGACAACCTCCTCGAAATTTTGTCTGTCGGGACAGGAGACTGTTTTGGTTACAAGTTTGATGGTAGAAGTGCCAAGTCACAAGGTAATCCACCATCAAACATGGGCACGCAGGTTAGTTTGCAGTCCAGGCGTCTTTTGCTTTGTGCGCTAAAATGGTTCAGCCCAGGATACAGGTAATGCATCCGCTGTAGGGGTGGTTACCTCGTTCCGCGGCGGGCACTGTGCTCACACGGGATCACGTATTATTTTAATTATATTTTATATAGTGCGGACTAGGCACGAAGGCATCGGAGGGCTTGTCAACCATAGAAGGTTAACACGTGTAGTGCGAGTTCAGTTACATTATTTTGCAACGATGTGTTAGCGTTGGTGAACGGCGCAGTCATTGTGTCTGGCTTGCTGCGAGTGGGGCAATGGCTGCATCGTGGGTTGCTAAGAAGTGTGCTCGCCTGATAGGTTACTTATTGTCACTACCAAGGCCGTTGTGTCAGTGAAGCTCTCACAACAGGTACCAGTAACGGTACCAATGTGTATAACTATGTTGAAGTTAGATTGCAAGGTCGGAAGGAACTTAGTAGGGCGGCAGCCTGTCTTTTGAGACGGGGAAGCCAGCACCGCCTGATGTTGTGGGCGGCCCACTTGCTGGGTGGGCCTGCCGGTGTGGCCAGAGGGGGGCCGCTGTAACTATGGTGCATTGGTTTCGTATGGGGCCCCGCGGTGCATGGGGCGCTTCTGGGCACAGAGGCCCATGAACCATTGTAAGGAATAAAGAGTGCTGCAGGCAGGGCCGCAGCTGCAGCCTTCTTTGGACAAGCTGTTGTGGCGGTTACCGATCTAGTGTGATTGCGGGGCACTTTGAGTACCAGAGCTCAGGCACCCGCGTTGGCCCCCCCTCCGCGGGCTGGCTCGTTTCCTGGTAGAAGGGAGCATTGGGGTTTTACAGATAGCAGATGGTCAGGTGCTGAGGGAGACAAAGAGCAATTTTGTTTAATTTGTCACATATTGAGCTATCGGTCAATGGTAAGTCTTGTGCCTCTGGGGGCACAGACTCACACAGGACAAGGGTTCGGACCCTGCCAATGCTTTCTAAGCATCCTATGCGGTAAATGTTCATACAGTGCTTTTGGTGGTTAAAGGCAGAACCAGTATCGCGATTAATACATGCTTGGGAGCCCATCATGCGTGCAATTAAAACGTAATGTGCTCGCTGGCAGTAATGGCGGCTGTCACACACGTGATGTGTATGTGTGGGGAACTGACCACGGCTTGGCAGCAACCCACGAAATGTATTTGGCTTTGTGGTTTGTTTCAAGCAACGCTGCGATAAGCAGGGTGGGCCTGTGCCCGGGCCCGCGCAGGCCTGATGTTGCGGGACGGGGAGGGCCGCACCGCCCCCCTCCCACCACGTTCATTTCTGTGGAATCGGCACAGCGCTGGGGCAGGAGGCACTACGCTTCTCATGCTTTGCTGACCCGAGAGGTCTTACGATTACTCTGCAATGCTCCATCACTGGGGAATATGTTTCCCTGCAGACGGTTCTTGCATGGGCAGATTTGCCTACAGCCTCGTCGTCATAGGAGGGCCCCCATTCCCACACTTTGTTAGTGTAAGGCGGAATCGACCAGACGCAAGATAACCTGTGATTCAATTCTTACTGTGTGCGAGGAAGAGTCTCGCGGTGAGGAGTAGTGGGCACTGCGCGACGACCCTTGGTCTAAGGTGCGGCTTGGAATGTTAGAAGGCACAACTTTACATGGTGTAGGCTGTTCTCAAAGGGCTCAGTGGGGTGTCAGGCAGGGAACATTAACATGGCACTACCTACATGCCACGTTATTTAGTATAACATCGGTTGCATTGCGACGCAGTGCCTGCTGCACAAGCCATGGTTGAGCTTGCTATTCACTGAAGGGAGACATTTAATGCATTGTTCAACACATAAAGGTGACAGTCCCACCATTTCAGAATGGAAGCATTTTCAATATGCTACGCAGCGAAGCCAGAATTGTGGCTTCAGTTATCTGATACAACTAACAAGCATTGTTAAGCCATTGGTACTAGCGTGTTGTAGGTGTAGCGTGGTCTTGTATTAAATATCTGAAGGCACTGTCAGAAGCCGCAAAATACCTGCTGGCAGCACACTAAGCTTAGCACCAAACCAAAGCTTAGGCCTTTATAAGGAACACCTGCTGGCACCATATAGAAACAGGTCCAGCTATACACTGGGGGGCATTCCTCTGCAACCAAGGGCAGGTTTCAGGTTGCTTCAGCTAAGACGTATTCACCCGCGCTTTAGCCAGGGCAGCAGGCGGGTGGTGTAGTTGTCATCTAACAAGTGTGCGGCGGTGCAACAAAGTTTGGTAAACACCTGATTGTTGAAGGTACATTCTTGAACATACCATAGATAACACCTGTCTGGATTCCCAACTATTTCTTTGAAAAGCTGGATACGCACATCCATACCCTATTGACGGATGGGGCCAACTCCAAGATCTCCCTTGGGAAGCTATGAAGAGCAGTGTATGATGGCAGGATCTCACCACCAGATGTGCAGAGGTCCTACTGGGCCTAACAGCTCATAGAGGTGAAAGGCTGGGCCTTTGCATTAGTACAGGAGCCCTCAGTCAACACCGACACATATGTGATGGGTCAAAGGGATGCATGGGAAAAAGAAGATAGCACATCTTCCAGGAAGAAAGCCGGTTCGACTCAATTCAATTCACAACATTTCTAGAGTGTGCAGCCGCCCCCGAAGAGGTGTACCGTGCTAGCGGAGAGCTCATGGAAAAGACAACCCTAGAAAGGGGGCAGGAGCACTTAGCCTACGAGGCTGGCGTCGAGAAGTAGGGCCTTAAGGCTGTCTGAAACAAGGTTCATAAAGGCTGCAACGCAGACTAAGTGGCGGTGCAGTCCAGAGTCTGGGAGCCAGATGTGCGAAAGTACTCCCGCCTCTCCTTGCTTCGTAAATGTGAGGGACTTGGAGATGTTTCACTACACTGGACCTTCAGGATCTGGTCTGCGCATAGGGCTTCAGTCTTGTCCTGAGGTACAGAGGATCTTTATGAGTAAAGTTTCTAAAGGCAAAGGTGTGAGCCTTAAATTGAATCCTCTTCATGACAGGGAGCCAATGACAGGGAGCCATGACAGGGAGAAACTGACAAACGTGGGGGAATCTTGAGGATTGGGCGTGCAGCAGCATTTTTGATCATTTGGAGACGTTTAATTAGCAAAGCGGGCAGGCCTAAATACAGGATACTGGCGTAGTCCAACCTGGACGTGACTAAGACATGGACAATCGTTTTCCGACAGTCCTCAGAAATCAGGTGGCGCATCCTCCGGAGAGCACCCAAGGTGGCAAAGCAAGTGGAGGATAAAGACTGAACTTTAAGGCTCGAAGGTGAGATTGGAATCAAAATTATTCCCAAGATTCCTCACAAATGGAACCAGGGAAGGAGAGGCACCTAATTGCGATGGCCACCGAATGTTAGCATCTGGAGAGGAGTTGGTGCCAAAATAGAGGATCACATTTTTTTCAGAATTAAGTTTCAGTCAGCTTCCATTCATCCATTCCACAATTGCCTTCAAGCAGCGCTTGAAAGAGCTCACGGTTCTGGTGCGTTTTCATGAAAAGCCAGGAGGAGCTGCGTGTCATCCGCGTAGGAGATCTTGGCATCCCCTAAGATTCAGCAAGTTTAGACAAGTTGCCAGGTAGATATTAAAAAGGGTAGGGCTGAGCGTTGAACCCTGGGGCACTCTGTACTCTAGAGGCTTGGATGGAGAGGTGAGAGGAGGCAGGCTGACTGCTTGAGAGTGATTTTTCAAAGAAAGAATGAAGCCAGAGCAATGCCTGTCCCCTATTTCCAATCTTCTCGAGTCTGTCCAACAAGACAGGATGGGAAACAGTATCGAACCCCGAAGACAAATCCAAAACCCTGCCCGTTACTGGCGAGCCCCGGTGAAGCAATCCCTTGATGAATTGGGAAACCTCAAGTAATGCATACTGGGGGCTGTAATCCCCCCTCCCACCCTCCCGGAAAACCCAGACTGAGCCTCATAGATGGAGGTTGACTCAAGAAAGTGATAGCACAAGCAACCAGTCCAATTAATGGATACGTCACGGACATATGCGGCTGTCCGAGGTCCCCGCAGGGGGCCACTGAAGAGGGCAGCCCTCTAGTACCATCTGGGCACCCCACACGCCCCTTATGGGCAGGGACTCAGGGAGGAGTCCCCCAAGCCTTGGCGCGGTGTGCTAGGCAAGCAGCGTCACTTCCGGGCGCGAGGACAGGATGAGGGGTATATAGTCCTCTTCCCTCCATCTTGTCGTCCTCTTTCGCGCGCCGGACACGCCGTCTGTGGGCACGCCATCTGGGTGCTCTGCGGGACACGATGTCCTGTCTCGCTGGACGTCTTCGGGTTTCAGCTTCAATTTGTTTGCGGTCGTATCCTGGTCCTCGTCGCGTTTTGGTCGGAGATGGTGTCGGTGTTGTTTGCGGTGAGTCTGGCCATTTGGGGCAGTTCCCCTCGGTACTCGCACTGTTTTGCCCCTCTCATCAGGTGAGAGAACTATGCCTGAGGGGGAGGGGTCATTTGGATGCCGATTTAAACCGAGGGTCTTGGTCGTTCATGCTCGAGATAGCGAAGCGCGTACAGCATGGTATTGTTTATCACTGGCCAACCGCAGATTACATGATTTCGATTGTTGTTTAAGGTCCACACGTAGCGCGCTAACTGCGACCCCCCGCTAGGGTCCCTCGTATGGCACGTTATCATATACCTATGGTTTTGGCCTGCTTCTAGTTCCCCAATGTGCACGAATTTCATAAAAGATATAGCGCGTGGAACTCGTTATCCTGTAAACTGGCTTATTCGGTGTAGCACAGTTATGTGCTAACACGACAACCTCCTCGAAATTTTGTGTGTCGGGACAGGAGACTGTTTTGGTTACAAGTTTGATGGTAGAAGTGCCAAGTCACAAGGTAATCCACCATCAAACATGGGCACGCAGGTTAGTTTGCAGTCCAGGTGTCTTTTGCTTTGTGCGCTAAAATGGTTCCGCCCAGGATACAGGTAATGCATCCGCTGTAGGGGTGGTTACCTCGTTCCGCGGCGGGCACTGTGCTCACACGGGATCACGTATTATTTTAATTATATTTTATATAGTGCGGACTAGGCACGAAGGCATCGGAGGGCTTGTCAACCATAGAAGGTTAACACGTGTAGTGCGAGTTCAGTTACATTATTTTGCAACGATGTGTTAGCGTTGGTAAACGGCGCAGTCATTGTGTCTGGCTTGCTGCGAGTGGGGCAATGGCTGCATCGTGGGTTGCTAGGAAGTGTGCTCGCCTGATAGGTTACTTATTGTCACTACCAAGGCCGTTGTGTCAGTGAAGCTCTCACAACAGGTACCAGTAACGGTACCAATGTGTATAACTATGTTGAAGTTAGATTGCAAGGTCGGAAGGAACTTAGTAGGGCGGCAGCCTGTCTTTTGAGACGGGGAAGCCAGCCCCACCTGATGTTGTGGGCGGCCCACTTGCTGGGTGGGCCTGCCGGTGTGGCCAGAGGGGGGCCGCTGTAACTATGGTGCATTGGTTTCGGATGGGGCCCCGCGGTGCATGGGGCGCTTCTGGGCACAGAGGCCCATGAACCATTATAAGGAATAAAGAGTGCTGCAGGCAGGGCCGCAGCTGCAGCCTTCTTTGGACAAGCTCTTGTGGCGGTTACCGATCTAGTGTGATTGCGGGGCACTTTGAGTACCAGAGCTCAGGCACCCGCGTTGGCCCCCCCTCCGCGGGCTGGCTCGTTTCCTGGTAGAAGGGAGCATTGGGGTTTTACAGATAGCAGATGGTCAGGTGCTGAGGGAGACAAAGAGCAATTTGTTTAATTTGTCACATATTGAGCTATCGGTCAATGGTAAGTCTTGTGCCTCTGGGGGCACAGACTCACACAGGACAAGGGTTCGGTCCCTGCCAATGCTTTCTAAGCATCCTATGCGGTAAATGTTCATACAGTGCTTTTGGTGGTTAAAGGCAGAACCAGTATCGCGATTAATACATGCTTGGGAGCCCATCATGCGTGCAATTAAAACGTAATGTGCTCGCTGGCAGTAATGGCGGCTGTCACACACGTGATGTGTATGTGTGGGGAACTGACCACGGCTTGGCAGCAACCCACGAAATGTATTTGGCTTTGTGGTTTGTTTCAAGCAACGCTGCGATAAGCAGGGTGGGCCTGTGCCCGGGCCCGCGCAGGCCTGATGTTGCGGGACGGGGAGGGCCGCACCGCCCCCCTCCCACCACGTTCATTTCTGTGGAATCGGCACAGCGCTGGGGCAGGAGGCACTACGCTTCTCATGCTTTGCTGACCCGAGAGGTCTTACGATTACTCTGCAATGCTCCATCACTGGGGAATATGTTTCCCTGCAGACGGTTCTTGCATGGGCAGATTTGCCTACAGCCTCGTCGTCATAGGAGGGCCCCCATTCCCACACTTTGTTAGTGTAAGGCGGAATCGACCAGACGCAAGATAACCTGTGATTCAATTCTTACTGTGTGCGAGGAAGAGTCTCGCGGTGAGGAGTAGTGGGCACTGCGCGACGACCCTTGGTCTAAGGTGCGGCTTGGAATGTTAGAAGGCACAACTTTACATGGTGTAGGCTGTTCTCAAAGGGCTCAGTGGGGTGTCAGGCAGGGAACATTAACATGGCACTACCTACATGCCACGTTATTTAGTATAACATCGGTTGCATTGCGACGCAGTGCCTGCTGCACAAGCCATGGTTGAGCTTGCTATTCACTGAAGGGAGACATTTAATGCATTGTTCAACACATAAAGGTGACAGTCCCACCATTTCAGAATGGAAGCATTTTCAATATGCTACGCAGCGAAGCCAGAATTGTGGCTTCAGTTATCTGATACAACTAACAAGCATTGTTAAGCCATTGGTACTAGCGTGTTGTAGGTGTAGCGTGGTCTTGTATTAAATATCTGAAGGCACTGTCAGAAGCCGCAAAATACCTGCTGGCAGCACACTAAGCTTAGCACCAAACCAAAGCTTAGGCCTTTATAAGGAACACCTGCTGGCACCATATAGAAACAGGTCCAGCTATACACTGGGGGGCATTCCTCTGCAACCAAGGGCAGGTTTCAGGTTGCTTCAGCTAAGACGTATTCACCCGCGCTTTAGCCAGGGCAGCAGGCGGGTGGTGTAGTTGTCATCTAACAAGTGTGCGGCGGTGCAACAAAGTTTGGTAAACACCTGATTGTTGAAGGTACATTCTTGAACATACCATAGATAACACCTGTCTGGATTCCCAACTATTTCTTTGAAAAGCTGGATACGCACATCCATACCCTATTGACGGATGGGGCCAACTCCAAGATCTCCCTTGGGAAGCTATGAAGAGCAGTGTATGATGGCAGGATCTCACCACCAGATGTGCAGAGGTCCTACTGGGCCTAACAGCTCATAGAGGTGAAAGGCTGGGCCTTTGCATTAGTACAGGAGCCCTCAGTCAACACCGACACATATGTGATGGGTCAAAGGGATGCATGGGAAAAAGAAGATAGCACATCTTCCAGGAAGAAAGCCGGTTCGACTCAATTCAATTCACAACATTTCTAGAGTGTGCAGCCGCCCCCGAAGAGGTGTACCGTGCTAGCGGAGAGCTCATGGAAAAGACAACCCTAGAAAGGGGGCAGGAGCACTTAGCCTACGAGGCTGGCGTCGAGAAGTAGGGCCTTAAGGCTGTCTGAAACAAGGTTCATAAAGGCTGCAACGCAGACTAAGTGGCGGTGCAGTCCAGAGTCTGGGAGCCAGATGTGCGAAAGTACTCCCGCCTCTCCTTGCTTCGTAAATGTGAGGGACTTGGAGATGTTTCACTACACTGGACCTTCAGGATCTGGTCTGCGCATAGGGCTTCAGTCTTGTCCTGAGGTACAGAGGATCTTTATGAGTAAAGTTTCTAAAGGCAAAGGTGTGAGCCTTAAATTGAATCCTCTTCATGACAGGGAGCCAATGACAGGGAGCCATGACAGGGAGAAACTGACAAACGTGGGGGAATCTTGAGGATTGGGCGTGCAGCAGCATTTTTGATCATTTGTAGACGTTTAATTAGCAAAGCGGGCAGGCCTAAATACAGGCTACTGGCGTAGTCCAACCTGGACGTGACTAAGACATGGACAATCGTTTTCCGACAGTCCTCAGGAATCAGGTGGCGCATCCTCCGGAGAGCACCCAAGGTGGCAAAGCAAGTGGAGGATAAAGACTGAACTTTAAGGCTCGAAGGTGAGATTGGAATCAAAATTATTCCCAAGATTCCTCACAAATGGAACCAGGGAAGGAGAGGCACCTAATTGCGATGGCCACCGAATGTTAGCATCTGGAGAGGAGTTGGTGCCAAAATAGAGGATCACATTTTTTTCAGAATTAAGTTTCAGTCAGCTTCCATTCATCCATTCCACAATTGCCTTCAAGCAGCGCTTGAAAGAGCTCACGGTTCTGGTGCGTTTTCATGAAAAGCCAGGAGGAGCTGCGTGTCATCCGCGTAGGAGATCTTGGCATCCCCTAAGATTCAGCAAGTTTAGACAAGGTGCCAGGTAGATATTAAAAAGGGTAGGGCTGAGCGTTGAACCCTGGGGCACTCTGTACTCTAGAGGCTTGGATGGAGAGGGGAGAGGAGGCAGGCTGACTGCTTGAGAGTGATTTTTCAAAGAAAGAATGAAGCCAGAGCAATGCCTGTCCCCTATTTCCAATCTTCTCGAGTCTGTCCAACAAGACAGGATGGGAAACAGTATCGAACCCCGAAGACAAATCCAAAACCCTGCCCGTTACTGGCGAGCCCCGGTGAAGCAATCCCTTGATGAATTGGGAAACCTCAAGTAATGCATATTGGGGGCTGTAATCCCCCCTCCCACCCTCCCGGAAAACCCAGACTGAGCCTCGTAGACGGAGGTTGACTCAAGAAAGTGATAGCACAAGCAACCAGTCCAATTAATGGATACGTCACGGACATATGCGGCTGTCCGAGGTCCCTGCAGGGGGCCACTGAAGAGGGCAGCCCTTAGTACCATCTGGGCACCCCACATGCCCCTTATGGGCAGGGACTCAGGGAGGAGTCCCCCAAGCCTTGGCGCGGTGTGCTAGGCAAGCAGCGTCACTTCCGGGCGCGAGGACAGGATGAGGGGTATATAGTCCTCTCCCCTCCATCTTGTCGTCCTCTTTCTCGCGCCGGACACGCCGTCTGTGGGCACGCCATCTGGGTGCTCTGCGGGACACGCTGTCCTGTCTCGCTGGACGTCTTCGGGTTTCAGCTTCAATTTGTTTGCGGTCGTATCAGGTTTCAGGTTGCTTCAGCTAAGACGTATTCACCCGCTCTTTAGCCAGGGCAGCAGGCGGGTGGTGTAGTTGTCATCTAACAAGTGTGCGGCGGTGCAAAAAAGTTTGGTAAACACTACGTTGGAGCCAAATGGCGACAGGGTATTATTGACCATTCGGCATTCTCAATATTCAGGAAAGGGCAGGTATTTGCACGGAATGTTCTCGTCTGGTTCCCACAGACTTGTCTGCCCCCTGGGTCATCCTTCTATGGGTTAGAACCGGAGACTTGAAGGGGCATCTTCTGCTCCGGTGTCCCAAATACGTTGATAGTCAACGCTGGGGTAGATGTACCATGAAGGGCCTGATTACTACTTGGGTTTGCCCTAAGTTTTGGGGTCAAACTAAGTGGGAGCATTAAGTCTACAGTCCTTAGGAAGCATCCAGCATTCCTTCAATCCAAGTAAGGGCAGATAGCGATAGATAAGTATCAGCGAGTGGGTAACAGATACCGGCTCTTCACCAACATTGTGCCCCTGGGGCACGCCCGCTGCACAAACACAGAGCTTCAACCACAAGGGTGCCAAGTAGCAAAAACCAGTAAATAGGTTTAAGAGGTGTGTCTCTGGCCTTACAGCTGTGTGAAGCCACAATCATTTGGAGGTACGCCCAGGTGAAAATTGGGTGCTTCTTAAGGTTCTCATGACCAATGTGGTTTGTGGTATCTTCCAGCGGGTCCACTGGAAGTGTACTGCAGCTAGCATGAAACTGGGAACCTGGGATTCCGACACTTTTACCACGCTTGGTTGGGTTGACAGCGCGGTGATAACTCCGGGTAACCATGCGCTCTATAAATACTCTCTCATGCGGTCAGCCAACATAGTGTGCTGCCGTCCCAATAAATGGGGTAACAAGGTGTCAAGCACAATGGGCTACTATGTCAATAGAACATTTGGCACGTCCAGTGTTCAACAAAAGCTAAACTTTAACGGAGCAGGTAATTTTCACCGCTGGGGATGCTCTGGGTTGGCAGTGCGACCCCCCCCCCCCCACCCCCACCACCCTCTATATGGGAATATCCTAGGATGGGGTAAAGTAGGACTTACCATATTGCAGACAGTGTGCACTGCTTAAATCAGACAGATTCTCTAAGCTGGTATGCCTAGGAGGTTCCACCACAGAGGGAACTGAGCAGGCAAAATTCCCATAAGGGATACATGGCAAGGGCAGGAGGGCCCCTTGCCAATTGTCACACACTTCTAGTTATGAACACTCCTGTGCGTCATGATTTAGCAAGCATAGGGACTGTTCAAAGGTTAAGTATAATCCTTCTCACCATAATAACCAAAGTAGGCAGGCGGGGCTGTGAGCGGTCACCTAATAAGTGGGCTGCTGTCCCATAGATGGGGCAAGCAGGTGTTCAGGCACACACAGTGCTAGAAGGACGGCAGCTAGGTGAGATCAGCAAATAAGATGGGGCAATGTGAGCCATGGTGTCTACATTCACCCCGCCCAGAGTTGGCACGGGCCTGAGGCATGTGATGCAGTGGAAGGAACTTTCCCGCATGAGGATGAATAGTTCTTGGCACAACTTCACAGGCCAAAAGGGCCTTTTGTTTAATCAGACACTAGCTGACCCAGGCTAACGTCAAGGCTATTGGGATATAGATGGGGTCATCTATAACCAGTAGGGATGGTTCTCTTTCTTCTAGATTTGCAAGAGGCTCTAGACAGGAGAGGTTGCGGGTAAGACTATAGCTGTTTTGGTGGTGGGGGCTCTGGCGGCGACGGTGGCCACCTTCAGAGCTGTGGCGGAGTTACAGGGCGATCTGGAAGCACAGCGGTACAGAAGGGTATCTCTGCGCGGCACCATAGGGGGTGCCAGAGCCAAGGCCCAGGAGCCTCATGGGAGGTTCCTGGAGAACCGCGTTGGCGCCCCGTTAGTCCTTTGGGCGGTTGTGGGCCTGAACAACCGGGGGTTTGCTATGCTACGCTCCACCCTGAAAGGGGCGTGAGTAATAAGGAACGGTACGTGATCCAGGAAGAAGATCACCACAAGATGGGGTTCGCCTCAGTGCTGCTTGGCTCATCAGGCGGGCTGGCGGCCCAGTTGGTTGCCTTCCCTTGGATCGTCCTTAAGATAACCCACCATATTACCTAACGGTGTATGTAATAAACCTGCAGCAATTTTACCCAAACAAGAAATGTGTTGCGTGTTTATTTATTAGCATGCATGTTACGTTGGAGGGGTGGGGAAGGTTGCCAATGGTGGTACTCTGTGGCTGTCCGAGGACCCCGCAGGGGGCCACTGAAGAGGGCAGCCCTCTAGTACCATCTGGGCACCCCACATGCCCCTTATGGGCAGGGACTCAGGGAGGAGTCCCCCAAGCCTTGGCGCGGTGCGCTATGCAAGCAGCGTCACTTCCAGGTGCGAGGACAGGATGAGGGGTATATAGTCCTCTCCCCCCCATCTTGTTGTCCTCTTTCGCGCACCGGACATGCCGTCTCCCACCCTACTGCTTACCCGGCGTGGTTCGTGGCAGGCAGGAGGCAGAGAATGTTGTAATGTTGTCTTTTTTCGTTGCAGGCGGAGTTACAGGGCGATCTGGAAGCAGAGCGGTACAGAGGGGCACCTCTGCGCGGCAACATAGGGGGTGCCAGAGCCAAGGCCCAGGAGCCTCATGGGAGGTTCCTGGAGAACCGCGTTGGCACCCCGTTGGGCCTTCGGGCGGTTGTGGGCCTGAACAACCGGGGGTTTGCTATGCTACGCTCCGCCCTGAAAGGGGCGTGAGTAATAAGGAACAGTACATGATTCAGAAAGAGGATCACCACAAGTGGCAGCACAGATGGAGTTCGCCTCAGTGCTGCTTGGCTCATCAGGCGGGCTGGCGGCCCAGTTGGTTGCCTTCCCTTGGATCATCCGTAAGATAACCCACCATATTACATAACGGTGTATGTAATAAACCTGCAGCAATTTTGCCCAAAACAAGAAATGTGTTGCGTGTTTATTTATTAGCATGCATGTTACGTTGGAGGGGTGGGGAAGGTTGCCAATGGTGGTACTATGGTTGTTGGCACCCAATCAGCTTATGCAGGGGGGGTTTGTTGTGTCCTCACCTGACGTACTTTGTAGGACCAGCTGCTGACTGTTTCTGTGCAAGGCGCTCTGTGGAAACATTTTAAAAGCATTGTTCCCACTGTGGATGTGTTTACTGTTCGTGTCCTGTTTAAAAAAAAAAAGAACTCACACATGCACGCACAAACTCTCTCTCTCTCTCTCTCTCACGTGATTCTGTGCATAGCATTGAATTCTGTGTGGATTACTGCACTTTTCCAATTTCAAATATAAATGTACTGACTGTTCAATCATTTCTTGTGTGATTATGTCTTACTGAGTTTAGTCGTTCCAACCACTTCACCTCCGGAGGAAGCCTTGAGCCGCTCTGCCGGGCGTGGCCAGTTTTTTTTTTCTTTTAGTTTTTATATAGGATGAACTCCACCTAAAGGTATTGGAGCACTTTACAGGAGCACCAGTGACATTAACATTCATTTTTTTCTATGTTTTCCTTCGGCACGGGGAGATGAAGTGCTTTGCCCAAAATCACAGGATCTTGAGCCAACCCCACGTGCTGAAGGGGTGTTCTGTGTGCTCAGTTTGGGGGTGACAAAAGTACGGGGGACCCCAGAGCACACCTCTGTTTTCGCATTAGTGGCTCAGTAACCCCTGCACCCCTGAAAGAGCCCTCCCGCTTGTCCAATTGAACAAGATTAGAGGATGTTTTCCAGAAATGTGTATTCAGCTGCAGGCTCCTGACTATCAAAGGTTTACAAATGGGCGGCGACCCTGCACACATGCAGCCGTCCACAGCAGGTGAGCTGAAACACTGATCCCAGCTCAGGGGAGTACTAACTGCTGTTCCTCATTTCACTCACACTGATAGTCAGTCACTGTCTATGACAGGCTTCTCCAACGAGCAGCTCGTGAGCCACTGGTAGCTCTCCAGCAGCCTGTGAGCAGCTCTCCTGTGTGCAACCCAGACTACCAGATAAATTCACTGTGAAGGGCCCGGACCCCTTTACCTGCCGACTTCAGTCCCTTCTCAAAACATGGCCTTGTGTCACAACGTCAGTCGCAACAATGAAGGAATTCACCCCGAGGAACCAGATGTATATACATATGTCACACTACCATGAATCCCAAAACAAGAAATGACTGTGTGTTAATTCTGAAGCCTTGAGAAAGCCCCTGGCCTAAGGGGTGAAACACGTGTTGGCTGTTCTAGGACATGATTCCATTCCAATGTTGATAAAAGTGGAGCTATCAACAATCTGACACGAGTATGTCTGACGACTAAAGGGAAAATACTCCTACGCACTATTGAACCTTTTCTTGGTTGAATTAATATATGTATTCCAATATTGAAATGTGTTTATTCAAGATAACAATGTGTGCATTTACAGAACTCATAACATAACATCATAAGCTGATGTTTGGAGAAAAATGGTTGAATTTCCCGAATGTGCGTAATTCGAATGACATGAAATAAATGAAAAATCACCTGGTCTTGGGCAGACCTATTACTAATTTTATTAACTTGGTGCCAGGAATAATGTGCCTATGGCTCTTATGTATTACCCTTGTAGAGGCATGCCGCATCGACAAAGCATTTTTCACTTTCCTGCTGGCGACCGCACCTGATGTACTGCCGTGGACACTGCTGGTAATCATTCTCATCGTGGCCACTAATGTATGCTGGCTGATGTGGTCACGATTAGTAGCTCAGCAGGATTTTCATTGAACATAACAGTAGCTCTGATTACAGAAAAGGTTGGAGACCCCTGCTGTAGGGAGACCACCTGCCCAGCGGTCCATTCTGGACAGGACTAAGGGACAAAATTCATGACAAAAATTCAGGACAAAGGGTCAAAATTCATGACAAAAACTCAGGACAAAAGGTCAGTTTTATAGACGCATCCAAGGAGAGGCCATGACCCACAACTTTATTAGTGCATTTCTATTCTATTTTCTAGATACCATTATATATATTCACTATGGTCTTGATTGCCCCTAGGTATGCTAAATTCAGGTGACACATTATGTCCTTGTTTAATAGTAAATTAATGCCCTTCAGCACGGCATCAAGTACATCACCCCTATCCCGATTTACCCAAGCGTTGGAGAGAAAGCAGCAGCAACATTCTGATTATGTTTCTAAACATTTAAAAAACTATGGCAAACAGTTTGGGAAACATTAAGGTAAGTGACCGTATGCTAGTTTAGACAAGCTGAACAAAAACCTCTGCCTCACCTCAACTTCAAGTCAACGCTAAACCTAAAAAGAAATTAATGAGGCAGAGCAGATGGTGTGGGGGACAGTCTCACACGCAATTACAGGATGTGAGGTACCTACAACTTGTCTGTAGTCTCACAGCACCAGAAGGTGCGTCCGGTATTCTACATTTACTGAGAACTGGGAGCCCAGAATACGAGACAAATACAATCAAAGAGCAGGATGAAATCGAGATTAGATGGGAGATACACAGCAACCGATTCAAAGGGTTGTTGCTAAGAACCGGACAATTAAGGAAGAGAAGACAGGATGGAACAATTCCTAAAATCAGACAAGAGGGGTCCGCCATGAGTATCGGAAAGTATTGTTCACCTGGAGATTTGTCTCAGAGAGAAGAGACACAGAAGAGGCACTGTCAAGTGGGTGAACAAGCAGCACCCACCCACCCTAGTAAACTCTGCTGGTGGCAATGGTATGCTGGTCATGCTTGTGAAGGGTGAACAGGGGCCAGACCCCTTGGAAGGTTGTGCTGGACAATTGCCCACTCTGTCCGTGTCTTAAAATGGTTCTTCAGTCAAGCCAAGGCCGGACCAGTGATGTGCCTCATCCTTAAGTGCCAAAGTACATGCAGAATCTTCAAAATATTTGGGTTGTAAATTACGCAAGCAAAATGTAAGAATATGAAGATTATATATTGTAAGAAGTGTTTCTTTAACATATGATAGGGCTTTCCCCTTTCTGTATAATTAGACCCCGGATTGAACGGGGAATCAGTTACCTTTCAATACCTAGCCCAGTTTGCCTTTTGATCGTCTCTTCCACTTTCAGTGATGACCCACGTGGCACTGCCTGCTTTGGTATACTCAGATTGCTACGAAAGATCCTCCCCCTCCTCCCTTTTCAAGCCAGAGGGATAATGGTCCAGGCGCTTATCCTCTCTCACCTCAAATACGGCAACGCCCTTTATCTGGGTGCCCCTCACTCAACCATCAATAAGCTCCAGATTGTCCAAAACTGTGCAGCTCGTCTCCTCTTACACACCCCGCGGCGGCAGTCGGTAAAACCTGCCATCAAGACCTTACACTGGCTGCCGATCAAAGAGAGGATTCAGTTTAAAGCCATGTGCCTTGCCCAGAAAGCTTTCTGGAAGACTGGCCCTTCCATTACCCAATCTTTGATTATCCCTTAACAACCTAGAAGGGTTCTCCAATCCACCGCTGCCTCCCTCTCTCTTCTTCCCAGAATAAAGAGAGCTTCACGTACAACGCTTCAACTCTCTGGAACACTTTCCCTCTTTCCCTTCGACAGGAACCCAACCTGCTTATCTTCTGGAGGCTCTTAAAAACTTGGCTCTACAAAAACTAGCTCTAACATGCATCTCAGCGGTTCTGGCTGTGCTGTCCGTGGCACTGGGAGGCCTCAGGGTAGCCATCGCGCTTTATAAATTTCATTTCATTCATTCATTCATTCACTAGTGAAGATGGTGGTGCTACCCCAGTTATTGTATTACTTTGAAAACTTTCACCTGCTCATACCTCGTTCCTTTTTTCGACACCTCGACATGTCCCACATCTGATTTGGGGACCAGGGAGCCTCCAGGTAGATCTTACCACTCTAAAGCTACCTGTGACTGCTGGTGAATTAGGGACATAAAAGGCTATTATTAGTCTGCACAGCTCCTTTGGTGATTCGCTGGCTATCTTCCCGCCCCTGCATAAGGCAGGGTTTACCTGTGAAGACGTTAAGGAGGGCTTACGGCACTACTCATTGTTTCCTGCTGACCGTTCTACCCAACGCCACCCGGGGTTATCCTGCAGAGCTTTCTCTTGCCTTACTAGAACCCATAAACTCACTGACACGAGGAAACTCTACTCTCCTCCAATACCTTTGCTAGGCCTCCCCACTCGCACAGGATAACTTTGCTCATGGCAACTCCGTCAATGGCATGCTGCAGGCCTCTCAAAATTTGGGGTGTTTGTTTGTTAACAGCAAGCTACTAGATTTCCGAAACCTTATGGAAGACTAGAATATTCACCCAGGTCAATTCCTTTCATACGAACACCTTAAACGATCATTAAATGCCCTATTTCATGCCAGTCCCCTAGCCCACCCCCACCTGAAGTGTACCAGGTGCTCTACACCACAGGGACTGGAGGCGTACCAATGAGATGAGTGTACCAAGCTTTCCTGTAAGATGGGGACCGCTCCAGGTCTTCTTTCCGCACTGACTGTGAGACTGACATGGCAAACCTCTGCATGATGCAGACAGGGCTAAAATATTAAAGTATCCTCCCGACGTATCCCGTGGCTCCCGTATTTAGTACATTCAATTTAATATTCTGTACTGAGCCTAACCTACTCCTGCCAGAATTAACAAAATGTACCCGGGAGTCGCAGCTGCGTATACAATTAGATGCCAATTTGCTTCATATGCTTTGGTCTTGCCCCACACTCTTTTAATCCTGGCAGAGAGTTCTGGAGGTACTGTTGACCGCGATGTGACGTGTACTAACGAATTCCCCAGAAGCAGTGCTATTGGGCGTATCCCCCCACTTTAAGTTCGGGAAACCATCAACCAAATTCCGCTACCAAAACACAATATTACACCACTCTGGAAGGATTCACTTCCTCCGGTTATCATAAGTTGAACCATGGTCTCGCTCTCTTGGCTTTAATCTGTGAGCACCCTGGTGCACAGGGAGGAATGAGCCGGTCTGATAAAAAGTTGTATTGCACAGGTGTGGGAAAAGTTTGGTGGAAGGCTTTAAAGACTGCATCGCCCATAATCCACCCCGACTCATGCACTCTCGGTTTGTATATAGTAGTTTTTCTTGCCATATCTAGGCAGCTACTCAAGGCAGTGGTTTAAAGGCGCCCTTCGCCGACACACGGTCATGATTTCTTCTCTACAACACTTTCGTTTAAGCACCACAGGGTTCATTGCTCTGCTTGCCCACGCTAAAGCATCAGCAAATGGGCAAGGTGGGTGGGGAGGGACAGTTTATTATGGCTCAGTTTGTTACAAATTACCTCTCTATTGACTGCAGCAGGAGTGGACAAAGTAAACCAATTCTCTGGCGTCCCTTACATTGTGGCCAATATTATTGTTATGGATGGTGGAACATTCCAGACTAATAAAACATACAATTGATTTTTTTTTGTACACAGTACTTAAACTGAATTACTTGTAAATGCTCTCAAATGTCACTGTCAAGTACATTAGACACATGAAGTAAATTGATCGGACAAAGATCACACAACTTAGCCGTGCAGGAAATCGGGATTTGAACCTAGTCTTCCCGGTAATACATAGTGCACTTACGCTACTGACTAGATTAATGTATTTTTCTCAATCCCCTTTAAAACCAGAGAAACAGCGTTTTGTGTGATTCTGTAAGATGCATAGAATAACGTGTTAAATAAATACAGAAAACAGGCTAATCTGACACAATATCTAACTTAAAAAAGTCCAAAATGAAGGTAAGGAAAGGCAGGACACCATGTGCTAATATCACTGACTGTTTAGACATTAAAGAGCTTTGCTCGACTCGGCGAACCACTGAAAAGGTAAGCCACGCTTGAGCCTGGAGCCTGAAGCCTGCCTCTGGCTCAGCTCAAGGTCTCGTTGGAACCTCGAGCCCATAAACGAGACGAGCTTTCTTGAGGCTGCTTCCTTCCTCCTTCCTTCTGCCCAGGATGTGGCGTTAGGGCTGGGGCTGCCGATTTTGGAACTGGGGAACCAGGTTTGAGTCTCAGCATTGGCACAACATCCTGTGATTCTGGGCAACTCACTTAATCTCCCCATGCATATAAACAATGAATGTGACCTTGTGTAATGTAAGTGGTGCTCATTTAAAGCGCTCCAATACCTTTGGGTCGAGTTCACGCTATATAAAAACTGCAGAAAAATGCCCAAAGTATTAAAAACAGCTCCTTTACCTAAGGAAAGACAAACCCCCATTTCCTGGCTGATTTTTACAAAGGTAAATTAGAAATCCGGGATAAATTATGGCTTCCCTAATTAAATGGTGTGATCCTAGGCAAACATTTTCCTCCACCACCATTTTTCCCATTAATGCATACGGAAGAACTTTCAAATACATGAGTTCCGCATAGCAGTTGTATTTGATTCAATATGCTTTAATGTGATGTGTTAACATCAATGCTTCACATGCTAAAGCTATGAATTTTGTCATATTTAACAAGGTTTGTCATATGATTTACATAGCAAACATATCAGGGCTTGGCTCATGCACGCGCTCTAGGATGCGGGCCAAACCCTTGGGTAGGCTCTCTTTGTTAGTTTGTTGCCTCGCCCACCTGCATTAAAAAAGTAGGAATACTGCAATGGGGACAGGGTCAGTGAGCATGGAGGCAGAATCAAAGGGGTGGCTAAAAAAACATAATATTCTGAAACTATTTTGTTGATCTCTCATTGTCAGGTAACTTGGGCAGACAGGAAATTGTGATTTGAAACCAGGCTTCCTGGTAATAAATTGTGCACTTAAGCCACTGAATAGATTCATATATTTTTCGCAGTCCCCTTTAAAACCAGAAGACAGTGTTTTCTACAATTCTGTAAGATGAATAGAATTGTGTGTTACAGAACACAGGCTAATCTGACACACTATCTAAAACAAACAAGCATTGGCATAGCCAATAGGTCTCACCTTTGGGACCTTGTAAGTGTTTAGCCAGAGATATTGGCTTTGCCTATGTCTTTAAGCTGTGCTGTACAGAAGTTTGCAGCATGCTGAAAAGTTCTAATAAAGAAGTGTCAGAAGCATTTTTGTTACCTTATATATGACCAACTGAATGAAATGTCCTACACTCATTAACTTTCATAGAGTTAAGCAGTTAACCACAGTTTGTTCTTGAAGCAATTCTCTGGCGCGGTTCTATTGTCCTCGTACCAATTCATTTACACCAGTGAGGGGTGCACATGTCTTCATAGTGGTCTGATCCATGTGCACTCGGGGATGCATATCAGGCGGCATCAGCAAGGTTTCCGCGATGGAGCCTGAAACCTTAGACGGAAGATAAGGATCCCTGGACAAGCCGTTCTACTTAGCCGGCTATCATTACCCTCAATCATCTTGGGAAAAGCAGGATACGTGGCATTGTTTCTTCATCGGGGCTATAGGAAATGTTCTTTGGATTGCTGTGGGAAGAGTCCTGGAAAGCTGCTGCTGTTTGCTCCATTAATCTAGTGCTTTATACTTGAGAACAACTTGGTTTACATCAGCAGAGGAGAACGCAAAGAAAACAGGTATGCCATGCAGTGTCAAGGTGAGAAGAAAATAGCAGGGGAGGTGCTTTGTTCTTGAAGTCAGACTTTAAAAGCAATGTTGCTCCGAGTCAAATGCGTATCTAGTTCGTTTATGTACATTCCAATACACGTCAGACTCAAAAAACGTTGGCAAACCACACACTGGAGCTACAAACACTCAGTGCCATGAAAAGAGGGCAGAGCCTCACACTAAAAAGCTCCATCAAACTCTCACCCCAATATCCTCGCTTCACGAAATAGTGTGATCCTGGGCATGTCGCCTTATCTCTCTGGTCCCTGGTTCCATTATTTGTTCAGTTTGAGAGAAATAATAATGCAAGCCACAAAACTAACTGAAGGTATGTAAGAGAAACTTGTTTACCACAGAAAGCTGCTCCTAGTGAGGCGTGACCCTACTACAGTTATAAAACCATTGTGAGTGGGGACATCTCACAAAAAGTAACGGACTGGTCTCACACACCACCTGGTGTCATGCTTCATCATCGGCCAGTCCTCGCCCTCTAAAACCTTCGTTTGATAGAGGGCGGGCATACACCTGAAGACAGGGATGCACTTCTAAACTAAGGAGTGGGGGCCCGTGAAATGGAAAGTGAAGTTAAAACCAGAAAGTCAGTTTTAATGTGGCTAATAACTATATGATACTAAAAACATAGGACGGTGAGTGGGGTGTTTAGTGTCCCCTAACCGTCTCGTGAATGGTCAACATGTTTCTGCCATGTAGGCCCGAGTGGGTCCAGGGCATTCATCAGGACCTAAGTCTAAACTGGGGGCTCCGTTCTTACCAACAGGTGGCAAGAAAGTACCACTGTGCGGGTGTGGCGAAGGCCGCACTCCACTTCCTAAATGGCTTTCAAACGTCAAGCCTAGAGGGAGATATAAAAGTGAACAAACATATATATAAACCTGTAGAACTGGGTCAAAAAAACATTAATGCGAGACACAATAAAAAAGAAACAGCGCATGCGTAGGTTTCTTAAGGTGAGTGACTATTCACGTGACTTGTGCCACTCTATATGTGTACACAAACACAAACAGATCGAGAGTAATGAGAGCGGGATAGCTCTCATGAGTCTTACCCTAGTTGTAACAACTACTTGCCACATGGGGGAGGGGAAACTCCTGTTCATTCTGGAGGGTTAGAAGGTAAACCAAAGTTTTCATGAATCAATGTGTAAGAGATGGATCTCCACACTCGTATGTAAAACACGATCATTCACACAGTAACGGACCAAAAGTTACAGCATTCACTGCATTCGTACTCTTACTGTCTCAGGAAAAGAATCCCACGTTCGTCCTATGTTGCTGCTCCCGACTTTCCAACCACCTAATCAAAACATCTCATGCCAAAAACTTGCATTTGAACAAGCTGTGCTAAAGGACATTGAGGATATCAACTTCCAGGACACGCAAGGGTTTGACAACCTTACTGGGAAAGAACGCACGGCCTTAAAAAACCTAAGTAATAACAACGGCCTAATCATAAAACCAGCGGACAAAGGGGGAGCTATAGTCATTATGGATAGTGACATGTACCGAGAAGAATGCTTGAGATTACTCACCGACTCCAGCAGCTATACCATACACAGAACCGACCCCACAGGACCACTCAGGGCCAGGATCAAAGGCATGGTAGAAGAAGCTCTCAGCAACGACTGGATCACTAAACAAGAGGCCGGCTTCCTCCTAAGTGAGGAACCCAGGATGCCTAAATTTTACATACTCCCGAAGATTCATAAAACCGAATGCCCCCACCAGGCAGACCAATCGTGTCTGGAATAGGGTCGGCCTTGGAGCCATTGTCACAATTTTGTGACTGGTTCCTTCGGCCTATTGTCAAGGAATCACTGTCTTACCTCAGGGATACGAAGGATGTCCTTTGTCTCCTCATTGACCTCACAGTGGATACAACCAATGACTGGTTTATAACCATGGACATAGAAGCTCTTTACACGAGCATACCACATAGACGTACCTTGGAAGTTGTGGAAAACATCATCCTCAACAGAGAGTGGGACTTTCTAACCCCACAACATTTCGTGATGGAATGTGCGGAACTAGCGCTTACTGAGAATTTCTTCGAATTCGAGAAAGTCATCTATCACCAGATCACTGGCACTTCAATGGGCAGCACCTTTGCCCCTAGTATGGCCTGCCTGTACGTTCAGCAATTCGAGGACAACTTCATCCATAATCCACACAATCCATTCTTACAACACATTAGGATTTGGAAACGTTATATAGACGACGTGCTAATAGTGTGGAATGGAACTGAAGAAGAAGCAACAAGATTTGTCCAGTGGGTCAACACCAAAGACATACACCTTAGATTCACGCATACAATCAACAAAAACCATGCAGTCTTCCTTGACTTAGACATCACAATGACCAACGAAGGGATAACTACCAAGTTGCACAACAAGCCCACTGATAGGAATAGCCTTCTCTTATAAGAGAGTTATCACCCCAAGGCCCTAAGACAAAACCTACTGGTTGGACAATTCCTTCGCGTTAGGAGAAACTGCTCGGATATTGACACCTTCAAAGAACAGGCAGCCCAACTAGAAAAGAAACTCGTCGCCCGCCACTACTCCAAAAAAATGGTACGTAGGGCTAAGAAGCGAGCAAGAAACAACCCAAGGGAAGCACTTCTAGAGGATGTGGAAAAGGAGAACACCGAAAGAACAGTGTGTGTCAACACATTCACTCCTCTCTCCAACACAGCACAGAAGATTATTAGGAAAAGATGGAATATCTTGAACAGCGCTGGAATACAGTGGGAACCCCCACTGTTTGCATTCAAACGCAACAAAAACCTGCGAGATCAACTAGTACGGGCCAGTATGCCAACTGCAGATGGCACTGAACAACAGAGGCTTTGGGACCAACCACGTGTGATGGGACACTTTTCATGTGGTGGATGTACATCTTGCAATCTCACCGATAACATGAAAGAAGTCAACATAGACACAGGAAAACCATGGCAACTACGAACATTCAGCAATTGCAATACTGAGAATGTTGTTTACCTAATAACATGTCCATGCGGTCTCCAATATGTTGGCATGACAACCAGAAAAATCAGGATACGCATTAACGAACACTGTAGCACCATCAGGCTCCCCCCTCTCTCTCCCCCCTATATGTTGCGCTTTATGTGACAGCAAGCACGACTAGTAACACCACAGTCACCCTCTAGTTCAAACACCAACCCCTTCCCGTGTACCTGGGCCCTCTTTTATGATGCCAACGCGCCACCTTAGTACTATGGCTTGAACTCGCTCATTATAAATATGCGCCCCGGGACACCCTTTCTTCTCCTTTTATTCTGTGGTCCCCCCGCATTACCAATCATTACTTTACACACCTTTTATACTAACGCGCCGGCTGCTTGAGCCAGGAACCCCCTGCTACTGGGCAACCTCCGCGCCACCATGGTACTGAAAGACGCACCTCCCCGCTTGCTTGACCACGCGCATACCAACAAGGGTGACCGCTACTTGTGCCCGGACCCCCTCTGCATTTGGGCAACACCCGCGTTCCTATGATATTGAAGCACGCGCCTCCTCGCATGTTTTACCCCGCCCACACCAACAAAAGGCGATCACTCCACACTTGTACTCTGTGAGCGAATCAGAACCCTCTCACCGCGGCTCTCCCGCGTTACCAGGGCGACTTTAGACGCGCTCTCTCCCCCAAGCTTCACCTCGCTTACACGTGACATCACCCTCATGGGAGCGTCAAATCCGCCTTTACCTTATTTGGGCATTCACCGCCCTCTGAGCAACACCATTGGTCTCGCGCCTCAGCCATTGCTAAACCAGGCATCGCGTTGCATGCATCCTACCCGTGTCCGCTCGGGACACCGGAAACCACACATCAGGAGCCACTCTTCAGGCTCAACTACTCAGCGCTGCTTCCAATTAAGCCACGAGCGCACTATAAAAACAACGACCCCGTGTCCTCACTCTAACATTCGGGAGGACCGGGAGCAGCAACATAGGACGAACGTGGGATTTTTTTCCTGAGACAGTAAGAGTACGAATGCAGTGAATGCTGTAACTGGACCCTTTTGGTCCGTTACTGTGTGAATGAGCGTGTTCCACATACGAGTGTGGAGATCCATCTCTTACACATTGATTCATGAAATCTTTGGTTTACCTTCTCTCCCTCCAGAATGAACAGGAGTTTCCCCTCCCCTCCCCCCATGTGGCAAGTAGTTGTTACAACTAGGGTAAGACTCATGAGAGCTATCCCGCTCTCATTACTCTCGATCTGTTTGTGTACACATATAGAGTGGCACAAGTCATGTGAATAGTCACTCACCTTAAGAAACCTACGCATGCGCTGTTTCTTTTTTATTGTGTCTCACATTAATGTTTATTGACCCAGTTCTACAGGTTTATATATATGTTTGTTCACTTTTATATCTCCCTCTAGGCTTGACGTTTGGAAGCCATTTAGGAAGCGGAGTGCGGCCTTTGCCACACCCGCACAGTGGTACTTTCTTGCCACCTGTTGGTAAGAACGGAGCCCCCAGTTTAGACTTAGGTCCTGATGAATGCCCTGGACCCGGGCCTACATGGCAGAAACATGTTGACCATTCACGAGACGGTTAGGGGACACTAAACACCCCACTCACCGTCCCATGTTTTTAGTATCATATAGTTATTAGCCACATTAAAACTGACTTTCTGGTAACTATAATGATTTTTAACTTCACTTTCCATTTCACGGACCCCCACTCCTTAGTTTAGAAGTGCATCCCTGTCTTCAGGTATATGCCCGCCCTCTATCAAACGAAGGTTTTAGAGGGCGAGGACTGGCCGATGATGAAGCATGACACCAAGTGGTGTGTGAGACCAGTCCGTTACTTTTTATGAGATGTCCCCACTCACAATGGTTTTACAACTGTAGTAGGGTCACGCCTCACTAGGAGCAGCTTTCTGTGGTAAACATTTAGCAATGGAGGCCGCTAGCTCCTAGAACCCCACGCCTCTTGTTCCCTTCTCCACACACTGTGGAGCCCTCTCGTGATTACATGTAAGAGAAACTTACCAAGCGCCATTTGTCGCCCTTAAGGAGCTAGTAGAGCGAGACCTTGGCTTCTTAACAATGCTTATTTTGTAATCGAATTCCACAGGGTTTGGGTGCTGAAAGTTTCACTGATCCTGCCGCTCGCATGTCACAGGCTCCTAGGATAGGGTGACCAGATTCTCACAACAACCAGCAGGTCTAAGCTGATGCTGATGACAGAAAAAAACAAGCACTTCATGTGAAAGTGAAAGTCCTTTTCTTGTGCGGCTTCCCGAATACACTTACACACGCCGGGCTCAGTGAGAGTCATCCAGGGCCGGCTTCAGCGACATGTAAGGGAAAGCAACGTCGTACAGCACGAGGAGGGAAAGAGGACAGGCGGTGGGGTGGAGGTGCGAGTAAGAAGAAAAAGAGAGCGAGAAGAGAAAGATGGAAGGAAAGGGGGGAGGAAATACCAGTGTCGTCTTAAAGATTCTGGGAGCTCCAGGCAAGTCTGTATACCAGTGTGAGGGATATGTTGTAGCAGTGAGCGCGAGGTGTCTTCTACATGAAGCATCTGCCATCTAGCGGCCGGCGAACCGCTAAATAGTCACAGGAACAACAGGCCCGGCAGTGGTGCGTGCGTGCCCGCACAGTCTGCTCTTTTTGGAGGCACATACCCGTGGTTGTGGCGCGCCCCTGCTCGCTCCCGCAAGGTGGATGCCGCCACAAGCACGAGTATGTGCTTCCAAATAGAGCAGAGCGACGGCTAAAGGTCCGCCTGATCGGCGCATGCGCGCTGCGTAGGCGAGACCTAAAAAGGGCTATAATGAAAGTAAGGGAAGGCTGGACACCATGTGGCAATATGACTGACTTTTTAGACATTATAGATGTATTCTAGACATGGCAAACCACTGAAACACATACAACAATGCACATCTTAACTGAAAAATAAATAAAAGTTAAATTAATCATCGGAAAATGCACTATTATATGTTATGAAACCTCTATTGGTTAATGCGTTCACTAGACATGTATATGTGTGCAACCAGAGGTCCACAGAGTTGAATCCTGTTTGGTGCAGCAGGGAAAAGGGACTTGCGTATTGTCAGTGCTAGGAGGTCCCGGAAAACACTGTGAATGTTTAAATCATTATTTTAAACTAGCATTATACACAGTATCATATAGGTTGCCACGAAATGCACATATAAATTTAGGGTAAAGATAGAATTATAGATTTCAGTAATATGCAGATTATACCCAGTAAAACATTTTTATAACTGTGCACTAAAAGCACGCACTCCACAGATCAGCGTGGCACACCCTTACGTTTGCTGACTGCACACACTTGCATTTCTTCGGGGGAAGTAGAGGCCCTGGCAAGAAGGCTTCTTTCTTTTTAGCCGTCTGCACCTCTCTCCGGAATGACGCAGAGGAGACCCACTCTCTTCCACTTCAGCTGGAGATTCATAGTTGTGGGGATTAACTTTTGTCATTTAGTGGAGAAGTTAAAATTACGGACAAATGCTGTCCATTCAGGCATCTATCACGGACAACGGACATTAGGGCTAATTTATGGACAGTCCGTGTAAATTACGGATGATTTGTCACCCTAACTCCCTGCCTTGTACTCAGGGCCACTAGAATTATGCGGCAGGGGAATGCCAAATTATGCAGCAGATGTGAGTACATTTTGCGGCAAGAAAGGGCGAATTATGCCGCGTAATGCAGCTCTTTTTGTAAATCATATTACTTCAATATTTTGTCGTTTTTCCACTTCTTAACACTTTCTGGGCGTTGGGTGCTGCTCATTAGTACCATTTTAGCACCCAAATATAGCAATAAGCAACAGAAAGGTAATCAGTCAAGCCCTGCAAAGGGCCTTTCACTGCGCCCAACACGTTGCTGCGTTTTTAGTAACTTTTGAACCATTTGAGCTAGAAACAATTTTTTAAAATTTAAATCTGCAAATTATGCAGCAGATGATGGATTATGTGGCAAAGGCGACAAATCTTAAATTATGCGAAAATCAACGAAGAATCGCAGAATTCCAGTGGCCCTGCTTGTACAATGTGACAGGGCTGTCTGTGAGGGTCACTCAGCTGCCTGCGAGCTCCTTCAGCCTCTTCAGTTTATTCTTAAAGGTCTGTTTATTGACATTTCATCAAGACAGAGATAAATACTATCACTCAGGACTAACAGGTCTCAACAAATATAAAACAGCAGCCTACAGCAGTCCATTAAATGAATGAATGAATGAATGAATGAATGAATTAATGTTTTTTTTCATGTAGTCAAATTGAATCCTTTGGCCACCTATATCCAAACATTCAGATCCAAGCCAGCTTTAGCATGTCATCGCTTCTATCCATTCCCCTGTTGTGGCACCTGGGTGTCGGTCTTCTGCTGTCATGTGATCCTACCACGCCCCAAATCCTGAAGTGTTTCTTTGGGCAGCCTCTAGAACGTCAGAGACCGACTCTTCCGTGAGGGTGCAGTAGTCCATACCTCCAGCCTCCTCAGTTTTGACTGGAGGTGACCCAAGGCTCAGTCGGCAGCAGGCCCTGCAGCCTACACACTGATGTTGGATCACGTCCATGAGTATTCCTTCTCTATGGAAGACGGCGGCCATTTTATAAGCTGCCCGTTAGCAGCCAGAGCTCCTGACAGCGCAACCGTTCAACAACTAGTGTGTTCATCATGCCCCTGTTCCCTGCTTCTCTGTCATTTCTTGTAGACGGGGTTGTAAAATATCCTTACAGGGCCGTTGCCATGGGGAGTCTGCAAGCATAGCTATATTCTTGTGGCCTGCACAGCTGGGTCTCCTCATGCGCTCCCTTCCCTTTGGTTGACATCTGAGCAAAACCACCCAAAGTCTGGAGATGTTTCCGAACTTTGGGCCTGAATTAGATCTACGTGGATGGGTCACTCCGTCACGACAGTGACAGATATCCCGTCCGCCGCAATATAAACCCCATTATATGCTGTGGGATTTATATTTTGGCGGACAGGATATTGTAACCGTTGTGACGGAGTAACCTGTCCATGGAGACCTCTGTATACAAGGACAAAGGATAAGGGAGAAGGGTTTCTCGAAATGTGGCATAGTATTCCATGGGAAATCATTTGGGGCCCGGGGTCTTCCCAGATGCCAGGCAGGACAATGTGTCACCTAGCCCATCCAATGTGAAGGGTTTGTCAATGAAACGCGAATCAGTGGGAGATAGGCTAGCGAGGGGAACTGAATCAAGAAAGGAACACAATACCACTGGGTCCCTTTGTACTGGTCTCAAGTATAACTTCCTATATTATTGAGCGAAAGCCGGGGCTATCTCAGGTAGAGATTGTCGTGAACAACCAGCATCATCCATGACTTCAGGGAGAATCCGGTTTGCTTATTGGTGAGAGGCCAGCCAATAGAGCAGATTCCCATTTGTGTCACCCCAGCTGTAAATCTTGGCCATTGTGGCCCACCAAAGAGTTTTGGTTGCCTCAAACAAGTCCAGATGGATGTGTTCACGGATGAGACCCAAATGACGGGAGACATCCTCCTGGGGATTCAACGCCAGTCGATGCTCCAGGTGACAGGCGCGAGTCTCCAGTCGGGCAACGAGAGAGGAGCTCTCACGCTCTGATACAACTTCTGGCAAACCCCCGTATTGTCCCCTTACTAGCCCCACACTGAGTACCGACTTATGCAACCGTTGGTTACATTGCCAGTAAATGTCACGCAGTGCTTCTTGTCCATATGATCTGTACATATGATGTAATATGTCCATCATGTGCTGAGTAATCTTGAATACATGTAACTCTACACCTTCTGTCTCCCTGTGTCTTTCCTATGTGGATTTACTCCTCCAACAAGTTCGCTATTTAATGGTTTGCTTTTGCATAACTGGTCCTTACAATGAAATCCACATTGAGACATTGTTGTTTGGTATAATATATTATGCAACCGACCCTTCATTGGTTTGAAAATACTCATAGAGTTCAGTACCTAGTGATTGAACAACGGTTTTATCTTGGCGATACCAAGCATTAAGGCACCACATGGGGCGCAGCCCAGGTGGTCGCTGGCCGAGATGTAAGGGTGAGTGGTCAGAGATTCCACGAGGCAAGATTTGGATCTGAGTCAGTAGTTGACAGCCGGGAGCAGGCAGTAGGATGAAATCTATCCAGGAGTAAGTATGGTGAGCTGCAGATGTATGCATGCACTGGCAAAGTCTAGGATGCCAGTCTCTCTAAGCATCGCAGAGGCCCAGCGTACCAATCCAGTTTGTTAGTCTGCAAGCCCCAGCATGTCTAGAGTTTGAAGGGGTGCCAGTACTGTCCAGGTAGGGTCTAATTCTGCATAGAAATTGCTCCCTAATATTGTAAGCCCCTGAGGAAGGTGTGATAGAAGTCTTGAGAGATCTCGGTGGCAGACTTGTAAAGCGGCATCCAGTACATAAACACTTATTAGAATAATCACTTGTCCCTCAAGGTACCCTCTAGTGATATTGATGGAGCAGGTAAAGTAACATTTTGTATACCTTCTCTATTCGCATAACAAAATACTAATGACGTAACTATTCTAAGTATTAACCTGTATTAATTGTTTGAGTGTTACTACTAAATTAACCCTGCACCTTAATAAACATGAATTACACGTGGGACTAAATTGCTAATTGCATGGCTAATAATTCTAACGATTAACTGTGGTACGCATATTGACTGTAGGATGTGTCTTGACAGAAATTGCATGATTTATGTCGCTTTTGTAATGGTTTGCATTCCCGGTATGGCGGAATGGTGAGTATTATTGCTTTAAATGTTGTTATAAGCTAGGAAACTACTAATACATATTGGGATTAGTGTGGGTTTAAACATTAGAATCTTCGTTTCCGTATATTAATTACTTTTTATGTTTGTTTTGCTTAAGTTGGCATTCGGGCCTACTAGGCCGCGATATTCAAAATGGAGTTCGGAAGTGGCCACCGTCATGTGAGCGCGATGTCTACTGCGCAGACTCGAATGGCTCTGAAGATCTCCAGGCGAACTTCCATTTGGGCACTGTGTTCCTCGTCAAGGATAGGAACATGCCAGAAATCAGCTAGTGTGAATGACAGAAAAGACAATAAGCGACCTGTACCCAGAGGTCCACTCGTTGTTACTTTAGGACTGTTTGCATGAGAACTGTACAAACTAAAAGATGACATATTCGATTCCCTGAGAACCAAAAGATCCTGGGAACAACGTCCAATATTTCAATTTTCAGGGATTTAGCCAATCAGAGTGTTTTGATTTTAGAAAATGTTGCCGATTATCCTAGAATTTACTATAAAAAGGGGAACTTATAAGAGGGTCTAGAGTGTGTGCGTTCCAGGAGTGTGTTTCCGAGACTCTGTTGGTGACTACTGATCGATTTGCTTGCACAATCGCTTGGTCCTTTGGATACCTTTGGGACTGTGGCGTGCCAAGCGAAAGAACTTTTCCCGGACTTACATGGGTTTTAGCCTGCATTCGATTGAAAATTTCACTAGAGGGAATTGATTTATGCAGGGCTGACAGGTTTTAGAAATGATCAACGATATCAAATTTTAGGTAAATATATTTGAATGTCAATTTGTGCAAAATATTCAATGAAATTATGCAGATTTGATTAAATGCTGACTATGCCAACGAAAGTGAATTAATTGGATAAACTAAACATTGATTAACAGAAAATGAGTTTGTGATTCCTTTAAGGTATTGATTAAAGGTTCCGAAGCTTTAGATGTATTTTAGCTGGTTCTAAATCACCATCAACCAGTCCAACTAATTGGTCCGTCGACCAAGTGGTGGAGTGCCTTGTTGTTAAGGTTAGGATTCCATAGGTACTAATGTAAATAATGTATATATTGTAAAGAAATTTCCACCTATAGGTAATAAGGTACCCCCACATGTCCAGCGCTTCTGTCCTCCTGTGTGCAGATTCGGAGTGAGACGTATGAGTGTTGGTGTTATGGGCCCCACCAATGAATGTGTGTATGAATGAACAAGCGTGATGACGGGTCTCTGACTCAGGGAGGATAGGTAAATATGCCCTTTCTGCTGGAGCAATATCAACCATCCCTGAAGGGTGCGTGTGATGTGAGTAACCGCAATAGGGAAGGAGCGGCGCAGAACAATAGCCACCCTTCTCTCACTCCCCGGGAGTACCTGCATGGAAGACCCTATTGTAACCCTTTTGTAACCTTTACGGACCAGAAAGGGCCAGCACTATCCTAAATGCTGGGTTTCTTGAAACAGCAACACCTCAGGAAGATGACGATGGGCGAAAGTAAATAACGCAGCACGTTTCACTTGGTCCAGTAGACCGTTAACATTCCATGAAAAAACCCGCAAGTTCATATGTGTGGGGGTAAGAGTTATTATGAGCAGTGGGCGACCTGGGAAAAAGACCCGCGTGGGTCAGATAGTATGGTGGAGACTGCCACAGTAGTGTGTTGCGATCAAACACTGCCCCAAGACTGAAGTCACAATTAGTACAAGTGTGTGTGCCAAGACCTAAAGTCAAAGAAAAAAGGTAAACAAATACATTGCAGTGTACAAGAATGAGAAGCCATCAACATGCAAAGAAAACCTCACCCCCGTACTCCCACCCCTTCCCACACTCTACCCTAGAAGCATCTGTTGCCCTGAAATAAAAGAGGTACATTAGAAAACGTAATATACACAAAAAATTGAAAACTTTAATTAGAGGGGGAACCCCATCATAGAGAAAAGAAAGCATTGTAAAGACAGTAGCCACCATCCTATTTCCAAATGAAGACCTTTGGAGCAATTGAATAATTGATCAAGTCAATATGGCCAAGAAAGGGAAGCAGGAGAGTTTAACAACAGGAGGTCCTGTAGCCGCTAAGAATGCAATCCCAGTCATATCACAGAACTGCAGGAGAGATCAGAGCCCAGACGGGGAGCCACCGGATTGATGGACAGCAAGGATTGGCCCCCGGTTCCTCAGCCTCCATCCGAGAGGAAGGGCTTGAAGTTGGCACGGACTGTGGCAACAGTTGCATCCGTGAGGAGCGAGAAGATGAAGCCAATCAAGCAGTTCTGTGCCCCCCTTGGGGATTGAGTGCGCTGTCTACTGGATTTTAGCGGTGGCCGTGCCTCCAAGGTATCAGAACGCTCACTCCGGTGTGTGGAGATGGCGACGGACCCAGGCAACAAGTGATCTCTGTAAGCCACTGCCATGTCGACTCCGGACTATCGAAAAAATTTGACTTGTTAAGTAGAAAACACGGAGAATGGATGGAAACAATAGGCGGTACTGAAGCCCATGGCCCTCAGCTTCTGTTTGACCTTTAGATGGGAACGCAATAGTTGTTGTACCTCACAAGTGTAATCCTGAAAAAGGAGAACCTTCGTGTCCCCACATTGGAGCTCTCAATGGAGACAGGCATCCCCGAGGATCGCGTCCCTGTCTCTATAGTTCAGAATGCAAGCAATTATTGGTCGGGTGGGCTCCAGGAGGAGGTCTAGGAGCCAGGGCATGGTGGCGGTGGGCCAGTTCTATAGTAAACCATGAGGACATGCGAGCATTTGGCATCCAGGATCTAATCCAGCATTTATAAAGTCTGCCATCTGTTGGGGCTCAGCACCCTCAGTGTTCTCAGGTACCCCAATGACACAAATGTTATTGCGCCAGGAACGATTTTCTGCATCTTCGGTGCATCTATGGAGTTTTGACGTGTGGGTAAGTAGTGGAGAGACTTGAGACATAAGGGTAGAGACTTTGTCGTCAAACTTGGAGATCCGAGACTCAGCCTCTGTTATTCGAGCAATGGCTTTTCGGAGAGCCTGATGAAACTGGTCCACGTCCATTCTCACCTCACCGACTTACACCTCCATTGCAGCCTGTGACACCTGGACGGCCTGTAATATGACAGCAAGGTCACCAGATAGAGAGGTGTGTTTATCACCGCCTGAGTTTCCTGGAGGGCCACCAGAGGGATCTGTAGTGTAATGGTCCATACGCATCTATGTAGAGGCAGAGCAGGATGCTTTGTTTTTGCCCATGTTAGTAGGTAGATAGAGGGGGGCACTATCCTCAGTACAAGCTCCCACAGCAATTGCAGCCTTCAGTGCCACACACCAGTAAGGGCCCAGTCAAACATGCACAGAATATCAGCCGTACCAGAGATAATGGGCCATAGAGTAGAAACAGGAGAATTATGGCGTAATCCTAGAAAGCCCCAACACATTCACAGAGTAATGACAGCGAGGTCTTGCGCATAGCAGTTCAGCACAACAGACCTCCCAGGGAGGGTACATGGGGACCTCACAGACAAGCAGGGTAAGCGTTCCAGTCCACAGGGCACGGAGAAGCAAGCGGGGGCACCCCCAACATGCTGCATGTGCTCACCCGCCTTGCGTTCGGGCCTCCAGAGCAGGTGCAATAGGGACCAAGCACCCGGCTCCCATCGGAACCTCTCTGGCTACACCCCTGCCAGAGGAGGCCACAGCCCAGCGGGATTCATGTCTCTCTCCAGGGGACAGACCCAGTGCCAGCCACGAAGTGGGACCACCACAGCCCCTAGCCTCAGGGCCGAAACAGATAAACCGGCTAGAGGATCAGCCGGTCCTTAGCATCCACAGAGCGGAGGCCCCACTGTCGGCCCCAGAGCCCAAAATAGGCATGGTTGCAGTTAAGAGAGTCAGAGAGAAGTGGTGGTGGAACTGCAGGCTCCTAGAGAGGGTGAGAGGTGCCCACCACAAATGTTTATGTCGGTCACACAACGTGGCCCGTTACGGCAGTGGCATGGATAAGCCCCACGGTGAAATGCTAGAAGGTGAGAGCGTCGGCGCCTCAGGCTCCTGAAAGGGGGGGGGGAGGGCCCCCCACCAAAGACAGTCATGTCTGCTGTGCAGAGCAGCCCGCCTCAGCAGCGGCGCAGATGGGCCTCAGGGCAGAAGGCCAGAAGGAGGTAGCAGCAGAGCTTCAGGCCCTCATACCGTTGTGCTTGCCACAAGTCTGATTACCTCTAGAGTTGGGGTGGATTGTACTTTTTAAGGGGCCTGGGTCTCTAAAGGAACTGAAGGAACTTCTTGGGAGGACCTACCACCTCCTTCTTTCCCTTCTGTGGGCCTAACTCCCTTTCTTGGGTTCTCCTCATGGTGCTTTTTGGGAATCCTAGTCCAAACCCATTCATCAGCTTTCTTGGCCAGCTCTCTGGGACTAGAAAGTGATGTGTCCACACAGATGCTGATGTAACTTTCTGATTTACAGTTTGCTAATATGTGCTCCTTCATAATCAAATTGTAGAGCCCTTCATAGTCCTGCACCTTGTTACCTTTTAACCGGCCACCTAGTGTCTTGACTGTAAAGCCCACAAAATCAACCCAGGTCTGACTGAATGTTTCCTGAGTCTCCCTGAACTTAATCCTATATTCTTCGGTGGTGAGTCCAAAGCCCTCAATCTGGGTCTCCTTCATGAGGTCATAGGACCCAGCATCTGTCTCACTCAGTGTCAGGAGTCTATCCCTACCCTTGCCTGAGTAGAAAGCCTCAATGTTTTTGGTGTAACCTTCTCACCCTACAAGCTCTCTCAAAAGCTGTGAACCACTTGGGTATATTGTCACCCTCAACTTATGTGGGGGACAGTCCCTTTGGAGATTTTAGGATCAAACGTTTCCTCTCTCTCCCTATTCAAAATGTTGCTGCCACCAGAGACGGCTCCTAGGCCCATCTCTGCTCTCTCTTCATCTATGGCTGAGATTTGAGCCTCACGGGCTACTCTTCCAGCTAGTTTTCGAAGACCAGGATCTTACTCTTCAATCTCTTCTAGGGTACTACCAGTAGGTGTCTCAGTAGGGGGACTATCCGTAGGGGAATCCGAGGAATCCTCATCATCCTCACTGACAGCTCCATCCCCTGTGGGGTTTTCTTCCATTGCCATGGCTCTATCGTTTTTGGCAAGCAACTCCTGGAGATGTGCCATTTTGGGTTTAGAGTCGATGGCAAGGTTCCATGCTTTACAAAGGTTCCTATGTTGGGCTAACTTAAGTTTCTTGTAGGGAGCCAGTTTGGGCTCCTGGCTAGTACAGTATGTATCAGACATGTTTTTACAACAACTAGGACCTTATTAGAAACTTTTAAGGCTTAACTGTCTAGGATATGTCTTAATTTCTAACACAACAAGGACTGGGGGATCTAACCAAGGCTCTAACAGACCAGATTCGAAATTTGGTGAAAATCAAAAAAGAAAATGGCAGCTAATTTCAATTGTGGATGCTTTAGAGGAATCACAATACTGATAGAGTGATATAGCCAAGGCAAAGCCTTGTATTCCACCGCTGAGCCACCAACGTAGGAAGCGGGCTCCTTATATAGCGAACCATAACGAGGTACACTGCGTACAGTGGCGGCTCTACACTAAGGCAGAGGAGCATCGCCCCGCTGTTTGTTGAGCAGTAGAAAATAAAACTAAAATGATAATAACAAGAAGCTATTATCATTTTATTTTCCTCTGCGACTCTGGGTGGGGCGGGGCTGGCTCACCGCAGAGGGAGCAGGAGTGGTTTGCACTCCCTCCCTACATGCGCATGATGCTTTGACCGGCCCTCTAGGGCCGCCAAACAGTCATGTGTAGTTGGCATGTTCTCCATTGGGCCGTGTTGCACAGCCCTGTGGAGAACATACCCAGCCTCCTAAGGTACTGCCTGAGCAGCCAAACAGGCAGCTCAGACCAATCACGATGCTGCTCCTGCAGCGTTGTGATTGGCTGGCAGAGTCGGAAGCCTGGGTGCTTCCGGTGCAGGCTGCAGGCAGCAGCCGGGAAGAAGACAAGAAGACAGAGGAGAGGCATGCGGCGGACGCGGAGGCAAAGCAGGAACGTTTATTTTTATATTTTTTCATCCCGATCCTCCTCCGCCCATTACCCCTGTTCAGAAGCAGCCGCCACTGACTGCGTAAAGAGTCCAGAAAAAATACAATTGGTTTACAGAGGAAAAAATGATAACATTAAATGCTCTCTTTTGTGGTAGTGTGGGCGAGCAGTTTAGGCTTATCAGAGGATAGCGTTAAGCATTTCTGGCACACACAGAGTTAGTAAGTGAGGTACACACTCAATAAAAAAATCCAACGCCAATTTATAAAAGTAACACATATTTTTATATGAATTTAGACAACAAGATCATCGTAATTGGTTAAGTACTTATAAAGATTGTGAATTATCAAGACTTAGAAAATGCACTTGTATTTGTCTTTAAAGCGGTGATGTTATCCTAGGGAAAAACATATACTGTCGCTAAGCAACGACTTACAGGACTGTTTTTCAGGACTTAAGGAAAGTATGGGGGAAGGTCCAAGGCAGCGTCAACTGGTCACCTCGGTTGGCTCTGGGGATCCGGGTGCAGAGGTGCATTTCGGTGTCAGGTGCCCCGTTTAAGTCAATGGTTAACGGCTCTGTTGAAAAGAGGCATTAAGCAGGGACTTGGGTACCAGTCCAGTAGAACCCACAGAGGGCTCAAGTCTTTAGGGTCTTGGGCACCCAGGGACACCATTGGTCCACTCGAACTCGGGCTGGGATGGGCTCGTGTGCAGTGGGGCTTTGTCCAGCGGGGTCACATCGCTGAAGACTCTAGCGGTTCTTGGATCCTGCAGAAAAAGGTTGCAGGCGATGACTGAGAGACCAGTCTGGCCAAATTCAAGGGTGGGCTCGGCTTTCGAGGGTCTCAGGACCACGTTGGCATGGATATCTCCCTTGGATTAGGGCTGTGGGGTGCGGGTGCAGAGGTGTTTTGAGGCATTGGGTAGCGGTAGGTCAGAGACTTACACCAAGTCTTGGTGACCTGGTGAAGAGGGGAAACAGGGCAGCAGAGCCACTCTCAGTGCTGGCCTGGTGGAATCCTGACGTCCCTTAATGGTAGGTCTTGCTTTGTGTTGGAGTGCAAGCAGCCTGGCAGGGTTTTGTGCCAATCTTTGGTGCAGATGTTCAGTTCTCGCGCTTTTCGGTCCTTCTTCTTTCTTCCTCGGTTCCCAGTAATAAAATGCAATTTCCTGGTGTCAGGGGAGCCACCTAAATACTCAATTTAAGAGCATTAAGGAGAGTGAAGGGTAGTAGTTATTGGGCTACTTACCCCTAGGGTCACTACACCCCCCTAGATGACCACTTCCTTTGGCGAGTGGACATCACCCTGTCCCAAAGTTCCTAATTCTACCACAAGCAAGATGGTGGAGTTTCTATTTTCGGGTTCACTTCAGGCTGCCCACCCTAGAGGTCTGTCTAGTCTGGCAGTGCAACACGCCTCCTTGCATAGCTAACTTCCCTGTTGTCCTGGTTACAAATGGGCCTCAGGGCAGGGGGTGGCATCTCCCGGGTCTGGGGGAAGCCGGAGTCGCATAACAAAGGCAGTAGAGGCTTTGAAGCCTCTGGACTTGATTTGCTAAATCACCAGTGATCCTGCTAGAGAAGGTGTAAACACCTCCTGCCAGAGCAGGCATTGTTTCTGACTTTTGAGGGCGGGGTTCTCACCTCCTAAGGGGTCTAAAACATGTCTGTGGTGGCCGGCTGGACAGCACCAGTCAGCCAGCACACTAGAGGACTAGTAGGTTTTAAGGGGGTTACCTCCAAGGTACCCTCTGGATGCATATATTAATAGATCCTTCACTGGAGTCAGTGTGGGTTTATTAGTTTGAGGTGTTTGATACCAAATACCATATGTTTCAGTGAAGCCACCATGTAGCTGGGAAACTCATTTTGACCAGTGCCCAGTACATACCTTAAGATGGCCTCACTGCTCACTTGCAATATCTAGTAATAGAAGTATCCATCACAGGGGCATATCTGCTCATGCAGATCTGCCCTCATATAAAATATAGTGTACCCTGCTCAAGGCCTGCTGTACTGGTGATCCACATATATTGTCTGCAGTGACTTTGGCGTAAGACACAGGAGTATGTCATGTTCTGTTTTCACTCATGGATTGCCCCAAATCATGCACCCTGCACTGGCAGTCTGTGTGGAAATTGTGTGTGGGTCTCTTAGGGTGGCATAAGCTATGCTGCAGCCCTCAGGGACCCTCTTTAATACCCCTGCCATAGGAACCCAGAGTACCATTTACTAGAGAGTTACAGGGGCACTGAAGCTTGGCCTATTGTAAGACAATCAGACATCACATTGTTTTAAGGAAGGAGCACTGGCACTGAGGTCTGGTTAGCTTGTTTCAGTGCACTGTCAGAGTCGAAAACCGGCATCTAGTAACTAACAAGCATTTGCAATGCAATAGGTCTCACATTTGTGAGAGTTTAAGCTATTGGCATTGTAAATGGCAATGCCTTTAATTTATCTGTTTTGATAATTAACACATAAATAAAAGGCATTGTCATTTACAATGCCAATAGATCAAACTATTGTAAATGCGAGACCTATTGCATTGCAAAGAAGAGCCTGCCATTGTCCCGGGCTGCTTGGAAACTGAAAGCACGCATGGCGCGCTGAATGTTGCAGGAAAGCATGTCACGCCTGCAGTAGGAGAAACTAATGTCATTTATTTAACATGTTAGTTATTACTTTTTAAATAAACTTTTATTGAAGTTGAAAGTTGAAGCCCAAATGCATGGGTTGAAGCTATGGCATTTAGAGTAATGGCCTTCGAAGTAACGAGATAGGTTACACTAAAGGACGAAAGGGGATTGGGGTGCATCTACCCAACAGATTATATGCTATTGGTGACAGCTACAGCCTCACACATTGACATCTTTTTTGTTTTTTTACTCTTTCTACTGTTTATACTGTTTTTCGGTTTGGCATTGGCCAAGATCTTTTGGTTTAACAAAAATGATATGTAAAAAATATTAATAGGGGCTATTCATTAGCCCCCTCCATCCACTGGTCAAATTTTGTCTCATTTACCATTTTCTCCCATCCGTTACAGCAGATATTTAGAGCAACAAACTATCTTCTCTGTGAGGGGGTGGCATTGTGCCCCACACAAGGTAGTTCCTTTAGGTGCCAGGGACTACAAATGCAATGTGTGCTTTTTGAGACTGAAAATATTTTAGCTTTTAGCCAATGTTTTTTTTCCTTTCTTAAATTGACAATAGCTCAGCAGCTGCTAGAACAATCGAGTTTTGGCCAACAACAAAACAACCAAGCACTAACAAAGCCAAAAGACTGGCAACCAAAACCAGAGCTATTGGCTTGGCAAATACTCGATTCTAACATGCCATTGTCTTATTTTAACTCCAATGTTTCAATGAGAGACAATCAAAATAAGCGGTAAATCCAAGGCTCTTAGCTGATTATGTTGGGAGTTTATCTTGTAAAAATCTCCAGGAATTCCATAACATTTGACTGGCCTACAAAACGCCTCCCTAACCTTTTGAGGTCCTTCCCATACCATTAAGCCCCCCTGCACCTATGCCCAGAGCGGCCCTGAAAGAAAGTCCTAAATGCTCGTCTAGGAGTTAAATAAGTGTTTTTTCTGTCATGTTTAAAATTTGTATCCAGTCGACCTTCTCTTCGCTGCACAAGTTTTTAGGCCACAAAATTAAATCTTTGCCCTTGTGACGTCAGCTGCCTTGACTGCAAGCATGACCTAACTTCCTGTAAGCTTTAAGTAGGCCTTACCGTTGTCGCCAGGTGAAAAGATCACTCTCAGCCATCATAAGATCAATATGAGAGGTTTAATCAAGAAGGGAGAAAAACTCTTAACACGACACAGCACCGTTGGTCTGCCGCGACACAAATGAGTACGGTAAACACCGACATTCCCACAGCGTCACTGAATTCAAAGCACCAACCATGACGTTACCACACAAAAGGCTAATTGCGCGAACACTGCAGCAGAAAAGAGAAGGAAATACACAGCACAAAATACCAGTGAATTTCCTTTTTTGTGCCTACACTTTCAGTTCATATAAATGCCGAAAAAGTCTTACAGACTTAACGAAAAGGGGATATGGATCTGAAAAGACTGTGCTACATGTTACTATTATCTGCATTATTTGCAACCAGCAGGATGACTCTGTGAGTGAATGCTCGCCACTGTCATCTGTGATTATCGGAAGGTCACGAGTTAGAAATCCAGGGAGATCGACTCCACCTTCCATGCTACCGAGGTCGGTAAACAGAGTTTAATAAAAGCGGGCAATAACATCTTTTATTTAGAACGCGTGCAAATGGCGGAAATATGGTATGTAGTACTATTAAAAAAATCACGCGAGATGCTGTACAGTGCCTGGTGTGTCAGGGGTGGAGTGTATTATAGAAGATGGGTGTGATTTATAGGGTGATTGAGTGTTCTGGCATGTGCCCCGGGGGAGTTCTAGAAACTGCATCCATTCCGATTCAACCCATATAAAGTTGTAAGCTTGAGCGCTAGTGCATTCCACCATTCCTTCTCTTCCAAGGAATGACGGTATGACTCCGGCAATCCAATCACCAATAAAGGACCATGCTTGTGCGGCACGTCCGTTGCTTAGGGACCGGTAATGCATTGTTTAAAGTCAGGAGCTGTCTTGTACCTTGTGTGTACATCGGGGGCCACTGCTACCATCTTGTAAGTTCATTCTGTTAGATTGTTTAGGGCAGACTGTTCCCCTGCAGGGCATGTGCTGACTAAGCTGTGATGAAGATGCAGCACCCCCGCCGAAGCTGCTAATAAACCAGCTAGCTCGTCTTCTGAACTCGCGCGAGTTGATATTTCAACATACAAATCTTGCCTCATTTTGTCACAATTATGCTTCAGTTCAGAACATGCGGCATCCATTTTGTCACATCTTCCCTACAGGACTGAACGTGAAAAGGAGCGATTTAATCTCCTCTCCGGAGCTCCTTTCAAGTGTCACTCAGCAGACAATGACATCAACTGCACCTTTTTACAACAAGTAAATAAACCAAGCGCGGCCGCTAAAGCCAGCGGACTGCGCTCCAAATTAATTAAATAAATAACCAAGCTCAGCTGCTAAAGTGAAAGAAAAGGCGTTGTAAATAACAAGCTGTCGCCATTATGCGCATAATAAAGGCAGCCGCGTGTTTATATATGCATCGCGCTTTCACTTTAAGTGAAAGCGCGATGAAAAAATAAACACGTGGCTGCCCTTGCCAAAAGTGACTGAAACAAGCTGTCGCCATTACGCAAATAATAAAGAAAGTGCTTTACCCAGTAATTGAAGGAGACTGTATTACCCCGCAAGTAAAACATTCAGTCGGGATGGGCCGTCCCAAAAGAGACACGGTGGTAACAAAGAAGCTTCATTTTTAATCAGAGGCCAGCATTTACCATAAACGTTGACGCCAGCCAATCAAAAAGATGGGCCTGGCTTCAACTCCACTAAAGAAATGTTATTGATTACAAGACGCCTTGCAGAGCGAGCAACGCATGCGCGCTCCAACGCTAGGCGAGACCTAATAAAAAGGGGGAACAAAAAGTGTGTGAGGGGACTGCTACAAAAGTCCAGTTTCATACAGCTGACATTGGTCTGTCTTCTCCATTAGATAAAGCCGCGCCTCTCAGAAGCACAGCTCAGCTCCTTATCTTTTATTGACACTGTCGCTGCTCTCTAGTCATATAATTGTAGCTAAAGCAGGACGTGGTGGACTAAAGATCATATGAGGCAATATATATTTACAGATAACAGACGCTCAGCAAGCAAATTACCATAGTCAAATGAGCCTTTCGAGAGCAGTAAAGTTTAATGCAGAAGGTAAACATGAATGGTTAATCAAGGTACATGGTAAATCAATACAGAGAATTAGCATTGGGTTCAGTTAAACGCAGCAAGGAGTCTGATAGGAGATCCGGTCTCAAAGAAAAAACATTTTAAGTCGTTAAGCAAGAGACGGACTGACAGGTTTCATTTTCAGGAGGCAAACAGGCGCAGCCCATCTCCGAATGGAGCCTTTTTATAACCGAATACACAGTGACAAGTCGCACGCTCAGTATAGGTTGATCTAATTGCAAATCTTAGAGCCTAGCAAGACCCCTGGCTCAGTTCTGGCTCAGCTCTCCCTCTTAAGTGGTTGTCTCGCTCATCTCCTCCCCCCTCCACCCCAGACACAGAATTATCTGCCCATCTGTCTACTCCTGATGTAGCCCCCATGCAGCTCCTGGGGCTGGGTGCCTGCCGTAGATATGGGGGGCATCTGAGGGGCAGCCCAGCCCATATTAATCTTTGTCCACCCCCCCCAATGACCCAGGCAGCTGGCAGCATTTATCAAAATCTCAGTTTATCTAAAGAAACTGCATTCAAATTTGAATGCATATGATCCATGAAAAAAAACATAGGCCCTTGAAGTAGGTGGGGGGGGGGGGGGGCTGCTGCCGATGCACCCCCAAAATATTCATGCTGGAATTCAGAGTGAAAAAGCATTAAAAGTGCCTTTACATTTTGTTTTTAACTTGTAGAATTTGCTGTGCATTGGAAGGCAGAGGGTTAATTAATGTCAAGCTATGTCTTCTGACAATTTGCTGTGTATTCTTCTTAAAACGAAGATGAAGTTACTTTTCATTCTCTGACTGCAAAATGAGAGGATTTTGTAAAGTGGAGTATGAAACAAACACTGCAGGATGCCAATGTGTTTCTAGTACACAAAAAGAAATGATATTCCTGTAAATTAACTGTACAAATATTTCAAAATATTTCAGCAGTCTTGAAAAGCACAAGAACAGCACAGTTTGTTTTGAAATTCTGAAGTGAGATAGAAACAAAACATGTCAATAGGATAAAACAAATCTGGGTGATGCACAACTGCTAAATAGTAGTGTCACAGTACATCAGTACATCCAGCTGCTTAACCAGGCGCTGGCAGTTGATACATGTACGCTCCCCCAGGGAAGAGTGGTTTCACGTTTAGCTAACCCGCACCCCGAAGTTAGACTGTAGGTTTCTAGGGTTAGTCTTGCGTGCTGACGGAAGACATTCCACGCATGTACCTCGGATTCTTTGAAATCAGTGACTTAGGCGTGATCATTAGAGGGGGTTTTGTGAGAAGCAAATGTTGCTGGAATAAACATAGTTATGGTTCAAATAAAGGAGTTTAAGGCAGACAGGCATGAGATTTAGAGGCGTTCATATGCAGAAGAGGCAGGCACAAGGTAGAGGGGAGGCAGAGGTGCACTCTGAATGAATAAGGGAGAGAAAAAGAAAGTCAAGATTTCATTGAAGGTCAATTTTTCATAGCAGGTTTGAGATTATTTGCATCCGACCTGCGGATTTAATCATGTTAAAAAAACTGTTTTAAATTTGGATCTCAAGGAATGCGGCTTTTAACAATCTTTACAAGCCACTTACTTTTAAAGAGGTGGCCCAGATACTTCCATCTCTGCAAAAAGGAGACCAGTGCTTGTTGACACACCTTTGTGAGCGACTGTCAATCACATGTAACACATAAAGCATGGAAAGTAAGGGTTCGTATTATCGGACTAAATTGGTTAGGGGAACAGACCGACCTCATAAAATTAGTTTCAGGAGCATATTAAGCTTGGTCCTGGTAAAAGGGTGGGATCCTCAGGTCCTATAAAATATGGCTGAAACATGTCGATGACACAGAAGGTGTAGGATCATCACCTCCCAATAACACCACTACCAAATAGAGATTTTAACCATACCTGGAACACTTTCTAGTAAAGGGAAACCTGGGTGCTCCGAAGTATTTTTATTTCTGAGAAGACCCCGGTAAGAGATTGGCCAAAGTGCTCCACAGAATATGGTTGAGACCATACCGGTTTTTAGGGACCACGATGAGACCCGGTGGTGAAGCAAGTCACTAATAGAGTGAGCATGGGTCTAACAAAAAGAATATTGCAGTTTTTTCATAGGGTCAGGCATTCCTTACACTTATCAAACACTGCTTGCCTTAATGAGGTAACAAACAATTTCCAGGCCTATGCAATAGGAGACTTTTAGTGGTTTGAGCCTTCTCTTTTACTGCATATCGGCCATGTCTCTATTTACTAGAATAGTCGCTGGAAAGTGCAACCTACTTGCGGAGAAGTCCAAGTTCTATAATGGAGGTGATTTGGCTTTCAAGTGTACATTTATATATGGCAGTCAAATAGAGGGTGCCACCTTGAAGATTCTATGCAAGGAGTCTACTGCATGTGGAAGAGAGGAGACAGTCCGTAATTCCAGAAGTGGTGGACTCTGTAGCATCCAAATGGAATGTATCATGCAAGCCGCATCGAAGAGAGAGCCTATCACAGAGAAGGATCCTAGATGCAAACCGTGACGCCACCGCTCAGAGCCTCGGAGGCAGTGCTGCGGCCCTGCCTGGAGATGGAACTAGTGTCCTCAGCCAGGCCACAGGCCTCACATGGACCCATCCCGGGCTCACAGCCTCAGCTATCCTTTACCCTGCCTACCCCTCTTGCTGGTCGGCATCCAACAAAGGTCTCCTTTCGCACAACCTGCCTGTAACTATGAGGGGCGTATGCCAATGTCAAAGCCTGCTTCAAGACCATGCAGTTTTAATTGCTACTTTTGATCAAACAAAATCAAATGTAATTGAACAATCCGCCTTGTGTCACAACCTTATAGTGGAATGCATTGTGGCACCTTCCCAACGTCCCCTGTAAAGTGACATTTAAATTCTATTGAATCTTCACCATTGTCGCAGCCCAAAAATGTTTAAAGCGCAGTGCTCACCAAGGGTTTTTTAGGTCTCACCTGAGACAGCGCTTTAGCGCTGCTCTCGCGAGAGCTTTTGTAAAAGGGGGATCTGGAAGTGCAAACGAGTGCTTTCAGGCCTCCAAATACAGTGCATGTGCGCCGGGCGCGCGCACCATTTGGCAGCCTGAAAGCACTAGTTTGCACTTTCAAATCCCCCGTTTACAAAAGCTCATTTCGCGGCTGCTTTGATGTTCTCAGTGAGCCGCGCGGCCACTGAGAACATCAAAGCAGCCGCGAAAGTGCTCACCATTTGCCACCCCCTCCCTTATCCCACTTCCTGCTTGTTTCACAATCAAGTCCTTGTTTAGATCGTGATGGTTTAGACTGCTGTCTGTTCAGTCCCAAGTTTCTAACCCCTGATCTCCGCTTTTCTTCAATTTGCTCGTTTTCTTACTCTTGAGACAACACCCCCTTCCCTTTGTCACCTCGGTTTGCCTCCAGAGCGCAAGATATTTCTTGCTAAATCTTCCCTTTCACTCCCTTGCCCGTCCTTTCCGTTATCAGGACCGCCCCTCTCGATATTCTCACTGATCTGTGTTTATGTCCCGAGCACCTGTGGTTAAGTTAGTTAAAAAATGATCACTTGCTCTCTTCTGGTGGGTATTTCAAGGTCGGTGTGTGATTTATTTTTAAGGCCAACCCCCTCACTTCCTCCAAGGGGCCCTCTAAAAAGTGTTCACTGCTCAGTGTTCTGGAGGTAGCATTTGCCGGTGTCAGAATCGACCACTGGAGGCTTTAAGCATGTGAACAGGCAGCCAAATTAGTTTCGCTTTAAGGGGCCTTTAATGTCCACTGACTCATCTTGTTCAGGGGGGAATAATTTCAGCTCCAACCGAAAAGTTCCTTAGTATTAGTCAATAGTCGGACTGGTATGAGACATGGTGTTACTGTACCTTAAAATATGCACATGACAAAACCTTCCTCGGAGCATGGAGACTTCCCACGGGTATACGTCTCACCCTCCTCACACCAACTGATGAGGATGCCTCATCCTTGCTGTAAGGCTTTTCCTGTCGCCCAGTATATACTGTTCATTATTGTACCTCAGCAGAGGATTCTTGTATTGAATTAATATTCATTTTCTCTACCAAAAAACCTTTGTGTGTTTTTTTTGTTTTGTTTTTTTCAAATGCAGATTGTTAAATAGTGTGTTGCAGCATTCGACAGTTTGTTTCTGTACTTCGAAAACTGATTATGGCAGCACAGTGTTTTAATTGCATCAGACAGTTTTCCTTCCTCTTTGATAAATATTGCATTTGCCTGTGTAACACTGGCTACTTGCCTTGCATTTTCCTGAACTTAGTGCCACAGTAGCGCCCATGGCCGTTGCTCTGCAATAGCCCTTGCAGGCGCTTATCTTTATTGGTTTGTTTTGTGTCCTGTCCTTTCTTCTTGTACCCACTTTTTGGACATCTTTTCTCGTTCCCTTTTGGAACATCTGAATACTGCTTCTTGCAAGTCTTCTGTGATGGTTTCGACAATGTTTTTATGGTCACTTTACCCAACTTTCTAAAACTGGCATGCTTCCCTGGCCACTGAAGCCTATCCTGGCTAATTCGATTAATCTCACTCTGCGTTATACCTGAAAATGTCACTTTACCTGTTGCATTATCACTTGCTTTTTATAACTATCTTTTAGTTTCATTTTTTAAACTCCCTTTATTCACTTCTCTCAAGAAATGATCACATTTGTGACCTAGAAAATGTTCTGTAGCTGATGGCGATCTATCGAGAGCAGCATATGAGTGTATGTATACCATGAAGTACATCCTGGGCCACTGAATTTATAAGGTTGTGCGGCTGCAGGGTTTTTCACAGAATTATAGATTTGCAACATAATCCATCATCTGCTATATAATCTGCAGAGTTTAACAAAAAAAATTGTTTCCAGCTCGTACAGAATAAAAGTTCCTAAAAGCCGAGTGACGCGTGTTGCTGTGTAGCAGAAGGCCCTTTGCAAAGGGTGATTGGTCACCTTTCTGTGTTGCTTATAGCTATATTTTGGTATTAAACTGGTACTGGTGAGGGGTAACCCATACTCGCTGTGTTAACAAGTTTTAAAATGGCAAACTAATGAAGTAATGCTACTGCAAAATGTGCCATATTGCACTGCATAATTTGCTTTTTCATGCCGCAAACGTTTCTCAACCCTGCCACAATAATTTGGCCCTCCCCTGCATCATAATTCCAGTGGCCCTAATTACATCACTTGTTTTATTTATTTGCAGAGTTTTATATAGTGCTGCCTAGACCCGGAGGTATCAGAGCGGTTTACATGAGGATCAGCGAGTTACAAGTTACAAAATTACATCAGTTACAGCAGCCAAGTATAACATAGGAGAAAAACAGTGCATACACAATAACATGGGTTATTAGCGCATAGTATAGCCAAGACACACGTCAAATCAGGCATGGAAGGTAATGGGGGATTGGTTAAAAGGGGTAAGGAATGCATGTTTTGCATTCCTGCGCTTGGAAGATACTGTTGTGGGAGGGTGAGTTTGGTTGAGCTTACAGAGTAGTTGGTGTCTGCTGGTGTTTGGTCAGTTTACAATGGAATTTTTTGGGGGTACGTTCCCCAGCTATGGTTTACCATTTGGATTGAGAGGTTTTTTTGGGCTCTAAGAGCTTGTTACCGATTGCGTTTAATTAAATGTAACGACTAGGAGCTTTTGAAATAAAAACAAGTGATTGAAATGAAGGCCGCCTATCATCCCTTTCAGCTTCACTCAGCCATTGTAACCATACTTTGGTGCCCCAATGGTGATTCAGCTCTTGGAAGAACTTTTTTTTTAAACCCATTTTCTTGATACTTAGATTTTTAGGTTGGGTTTCAAAAGACCTATTGTAGGCTTATCTGAGCATATAGCCTACCCATTGCTTACCACTGGTTGGCTTGGTCACTTAAATTTCTTTGCTTCCTATTTGATACCCTTTCGTGTGGCAGCTCGACAGGACACGAACATGTAATAGCGCCTTTTTTCTTTTATTTAACAGCATCGGGAAAAAAACATTGGAAAAGGCCAAAAGGGGAGACCTATTTGGCTATGCTAATACCTGTTTAGTTCTCCTTTGGGGTAGAATTGTATTTTAGTTTTTATAAAACACAGCCTCCAGTAATTTGTGCTTGGAGCACCAAACATGTTTTCCATGGGTAGAACAAAGCTCTGTGAACGTTTTTCTGAATTGTGCAGATAAAGTAACTGAGACTGTCTGCCTTCTCTAAATGGAGACCAACTACGTGGTTTGTATAAAATTCCTTTGCCATCTTGATATTAATTACACTGTTTTCGCCTGTCATTGAGGTGAAAATAAGTAATACTGGGCTAAAGGCTGCCTAGCCAGTTTATTTAGTTGTTTGCTTACTAAGTATTTGTAGCACCTTCCCACCAAGAAGGTACCAGAGTGTTTACACTGAACAGTTTAGGAATGAGATGAGAGTAGGAATGCATGAGATGGTATTAAAGGTTGATCATTGGTGAACATGTTAGAACTCACATAATGTACTAGTAGGCAACATGAAGATTGAGACTCTATTCAAGGAATCAGGAAGCAGGAAGCAGTTAAATGCAACATCTGGAAAAAAAACAGGTTCTGGGGAACAAAATATGGTAGTGTGGTTGGTAAGAGTTCAAAAACCAGTTCAGACATGTTAACGAGTGAGAGCAATTCAGCACCTGCACATCAATCAGGCTGGTTTCTAGGGTAAACAGGTTTTAACATCTGCACACTTAATGTCAATTGCATGTACGTTTCTTGAATCTTGGTGCAATAGAATAATACCTTGCCTTAATACCTGAAGCAAAAACAGCAAGGGGATGGATGAAATGCTTGAATTAATCTCAGCCGCTGGCAGTCGCTTGGGGCCACATCCTAATCCACTGTTTTTCACCCACCATTTCACCTCAGTTTGCATCCAGCCCTATACAAATCAGCATTGTCCCTGTTCCTCATGGGAACAGCCCAGCTCGAACTGCCAAGCCGTATATGTCCTCCCTGAACCGAAACACCAACAACCCAGGACGAGTTTCGCCCTGGTAGTGGGCTGTTCAGCAGTAGCGTAAAAAAACTGGAGGGGGGTGCCCTGCAAGGTACATGGAGAGTCCTCCTTCCAGACTCAACCAGGAGCTCTCCGGCCAGGGTATTGTGCTGAAGGGGGGGGGGGGGGCCTCTGGGGGCTTGCCCCCCACCCCTGCACCGCGGGGGCTGCTGGAGCCTATGTTACACCACTACTCTTCAGCCATTTCCATTGAACATCAGTGGTGTCTCTGAAAGACGCACTACTCTAAAAGGGTCATTTTAATGTTTGCAGGTATGGCACTCCTCTGAGTTAAGGGATGGTACATTGCCAACCTTCATGGAATTGTGATCTAATCATTGTGCTATCTCATCCGGATTACATAGAGCTCTTAGAAGATCTATAAAACCAATTTCATTTACAGCAACAATCTCAAGAAGGTTGTAAGAGATGAGTACAGTTCGCCCGTTGCAAGTGCATGCCAGGAGCTCATTTTGCTTACGTGTGCAGGATTTCGTTTTGTAAAAACAGTTGATGGACAGAATGCAAAACAATGTCATACATTCACGCCAGTACAGAGATCTGGGCCTAAATCCATTGTTTTTTGCTCACCATGCTGTTCCAGTTTGAACCCAGCCATACGCAAATCAGTCTTGACCCTGTAACTCATGGGAACAGTCCAGCCCGAACTGCCAAGCCATGTGCTCCATGGTCTGGAAACAAGCATCCTAGGAACGGTTTCGGGGTTTCACCCCACTTCAGCCAGGATAGCTTGATTCCAGTGTCATGGAGAGCACCGGATCCACTTCTGGGCATACCCTTCCCACTCGGGGTGACAAATGCAAAAACAACAATTGATGGACAGAATGCAGAACAATGTCATACATTCACCCCAGTACAGAGATCTGGGCCTAAATCCATCGTTTTTTTGCTCACCATGCCATTCCAGTTTGAACCCAGCCATATGCAAATCAGTCGTGACCCTGTGCCCCATGGGAACAGTCCAGCCCGAACTGCCAAGCCAGGTCCTCCCTGGACTGGAAACAAGCATCCTAGGACCGGTTTCGGGCTTTCAGCCCTCGTCAGCCAGGATAGCTTGATTCCAGTGGCATGGAGAGCAAGGGACTCACATCTGAGCATACCCTTCCCACTCGGGGTGACAAATGCAAAAACAACAATTGATGGACAGAATGCAGAACAATGTCATACATTCACCCCAGTACAGAGATCTGGGCCTAAATCCATCGTTTTTTTGCTCGCCATTCCAGTTTGAACCCAGCCATATGCAAATCAGTCTTGACCCTGTGCCCCATGGGAACAGTCCAGCCCGAACTGCCAAGCCAGGTCCTCCCTGGACTGGAAACAAGCATCCTAGGACCGGTTTCGGGCTTTCACCCCTCTTCAGCCAGGATAGCTTGATTCCAGTGTCATGGAGAGCACCGGATCCACTTCTGGGCATACCCTTCCCACTCGGGGTGACAAATGCAAAAACAACAGTTGATGGACACTGCTGCACGGCACACACTGCTGCACACTGCTGCGTTACTCACTGCTGCATTACTCACTGCTGCATGCTGCACGACACTGCTGCACGCCGCACACTGCTGCACGCTGCACACTGCTGCACGCCGCACACTGCTGCACGCCGCTGCACGCCACACAGTGCTGCATGCCTCACACTGCTACACGAAACACTGCTGCACGCCACACACTGTTGCACGCCTCACACTGCTGCACGCCTCACACTGCTGCACGCCTCACACTGCTGCACGCCGCACACTGCTGCACTCCACACACTGCTTTTATGCGAGTTTATGCTACTGACATTGTAAATGACAATGCCTTTTATTTGTTTTAAAACCAAAACATAAATAAAAGCCATTGTAATTTTACAATGCCAATAGCTCAAACTCTTATAAATGCGAGACCTATTGCATTGCAAATGCTTGTTTAAATACCCTTGATGGATCTGTTCCAATCTCTTTGTAGAGTTGTTTTAAATTAGTGGCGAGTTAAATTAACACTTAGCTTATGAAGCTGAGCAGAGTTAGGAAACTCCACACTTTACTTCCTAACTTTACGTGATGTAAGGTTTATCCCGACGCGCCTACCCGATGCGATGATTTCCTGATGCAGAATGTCCCAGGCAGGACATCCCCCAGCAAATAAATGTTTAGTGTGGAGGTTCAGCCTATCAGTGACTCTCTTCTATTAAGGATCGGGGTCTTGGCCATCGAGGAAGTGACGCTCAGTCTTAGTGGGGAGCGTGCTGGCGGCTGGTTCACCTACCTCCGAACTCGATTCTGGAAGTGAGCGTGGAGGCTGGACATCCGCCACCTGAGGTAAGAGCTGTGGGTGGGAGGGCTCTGAGCTCAGGCCAGCGCTTTTTTAGGTCTCGCCTGAGCCAGCGCTTTAGCGCTGCTCTGGCGAGAGCTATAGAAAGCGAGATTTGGAAGTGCAAACAGGCCGCCAACTACAGTGCATGTGCGCCGGGCGCGTGCACCATTTGTCTGCCTGCTGATCACTTTTGCGGCGGCTTTGATGTTCTCAGTGAGCCGCGCGGCCACTGAGAACATCAAAACTGCCGCGAAAGTGATCACCATTTGCCACCCCCTCCCTTATCCCACTTCCTGCTTGTGCTTCTGAGAGTTGAAGAAACTGCAGTAAGTGGAAGCTACAGAGAGTATTCAGGCACTGAGATCCGGGTTATTTATGTTTTCGCTGCTGCCTTCATGACTCCTGAGAGAGGGGGTTGAGAGGACAGTGCATAGTGCAAGGGGT